>NW_026521837.1:600000-1022500 GCF_021234435.1 Artibeus jamaicensis
AGTGCAAAATAATTACGTAAAAAAATATTTATGGCTATTTTAACTGATTAGCACAACTACCACAAGGGCTTGGAGGCCACCGTCAACCACCTAGAGCTCTAGACTTCCTACATCTACCTGTCCATGTCTTACTACTTTGACTGTGATTATGTGATTTTGAAGAACTTTGCCGAATATTTTCTTCACCAATCTCATGAGGAGAAGAAACACACTGAGAAACTGATGAAGGTGCAGAACCAATGAGGTGGGCAAATCTTCCTCCAGGATATCAAGAAACCAGAACGCAATGACTGGGAGAATGGGCTGAATGCAATGGAGTGTACATTACACTTGGAAAAAAGTGTGAATCAATCACTACTGGACTTGCACAAACTGGCCACTGAAAAAAATAATCCTCATCTGTGTGACTTCATTGAGACTCACTACTTGAATGAATAGGTGAAATCCATTTTAGAACTGGATTTTACCAACTTGTGCAGGTTGGGGGCCCCTGGATCTGACATGGCGGACTGTCTCTTTGACAAGCATACTCTGGGAGACAGTAAAGAGAGCTATTGAACCTCAGGCTGCCTTCCCACAGCCACGTGCATGACATCCCTGGTCACCAAAGCAGTACGTGTATGTTGGAGTTACCTTTGCCTTCCCATAACTTGTACCAATCATCCACTTATGTTCTTCATTTGTTCCTTTCCTTCAAATAAAGTAATTTGGTACCCCTCCTCCCCCCCAAATAAGGCAAGATTGTTGAGATTTGTCCTATCTTCTATGAATGAAATTAACCTTAGTTGATACTCTTAACTTAATCCTCAGGTTCCATGAAAACGTTTATATGACCTTTGGGAAGTCCCTATTAACTCATTTTGGTTTATCATCAAGAACTACATTCATCCTGGCTGGTGTGGCTCAGTGGACTGAGCACCCGCTTACAAAATGAAAGGTTGCCAGTTCCATTCCTAGCCAGGAAACATACCTAGATTGTGGGCTAGGTCCTCAGGTGGGAGCATGGAAGAGGCAACTGATACATGTTTCTCTCACACATGGATATTTCTCTTCTTATCTTTCTCCCTCCCTTCCCCTCTCTCTAAAAATAAATAAAACCTTAAAAAAAATAGAACTATCTTACTTCCTTGTCGAGGTTACCAGCTCAAGTACCTAGGTTCAAGTTCTACATTATACCCTTCGGCAACCAATATCTAAAAAGCACACATATTTTTTCCACCCTATGTTAACTAATAACAAACCCTCAGTGCCAGAAACATAAATCAACATTCCATTCTGTGCTTCCAATTTCCTTATCTGACCTTCATTTTTCCATCTATAAAAAACAGATGGTAAGATAGACTTCAGAGCATTTATATGACAATCTAATGCAGCAATGTATGAAGACACCTGGTAAGCTACAAAAAGTGTTATGAAAATACTGGGTATATTTTTTCATTAGCTGAGGATTGCCAGTGACTGGCCAACATTTACCCTTTCTGAGGTTTATATAAGGCATGCTCCAGCCGATGAGTAGAGCAGCTTTCTGTTATTATACTTGGTGTTAACAGCAGAAAAACAAGTTCCCCACTTGAAAGATGCTTCTGTAAGTTTTTGTGAAGTAGTCTCTCTCTAAATGTCATGATCTGGTCTGAATGGCGTCGAAATTTGTACCAACCCACCACATCCTGAAAGGAAATATAGAAAAAAATATCAGGTGTGTAACTTAATGGTTACAGTGATTGTATCTTACTGTCATAATTAAGCAATAAAACTGATGGCCTTAAAAAACGGCTTTCTTAATATTTAGCAGTATTTTGCTAAATTTTAGCAAACAAAACTTACACTTAAATATACGCTTTACACTTTGTAAAGTACGCAAACTGTCTTGCAATTAACTTATTTTTCATTCAGTTTCAGGACTAAATTTTATTCTCTATTTCTTTTCATTACTATTTTTTATTTAATTGATTTTTAGAGGCAGAAGAAGGGGGAGAGAGAGAGCAACAGAGGAAGAGAGAAAAAGAGACAAACAATGAGTTGCTGTTCCACTTATTTATGAATTCATTGTTTGCTTCTTTTATGTGCCCTGCCTGGGGACTGAACCTGCAACCTTGGTGTATCAGGACAGTGCTCCAACCAACAGCCCTACCTAGCCAGGGCCTATTTTAGCCAATATAGATTAGAGGGTGGGGAAAAAAAAAGATTAACTTCTTTAATGGCATTTGCTATCTTAAAATCTTCATCTTTAGTCAAAATTTAGATTAAGATGGTCAAAGAAAACAAGTTAGTTTCCTATATAGACACTTAGTTCGCTAAACCCAGTAACTTTTAAAACTGAAATTTATATGGGAATGGTATCACCTATCCCACAAAGTTGAGGTTTTGGAAGTATATTTTTTTAAACTAAAAATAGAATTTCATTTGCTGAAAACTTAGTAATTATTAAAAAAAGAAAAATAAATACTTTGCTTAGAGATCTATCTGTGACAGTTTTAGCAAGTAAATTTTATATTTGCTCTCTTAAATTGAGGAAATAAAAATTACTTAAAAAAAACAAACTTTTTACAGATAAGTTTTCCTTTTTAAAATTTGATTTATTTTTACAGATAGAAGGCTGAAAGAGAGGGAGAGAAACATTGATGTGGGAGAGAAATTGATCATTTCCCTCTTCTATACCCCCAACTGGGAACCTGGCCTGCAACCAGGGCATTTGCCTAGACCAGGAATCAAACTGGCAACCTTTTGGTTTATAGTCCAACTCATCTCACTGAGCCACATGGCCGGGGCTACGGGTAACTTTTTAAATACTATCCAAATATAACTAAGGGGAAAGCCCATGCATTTTCATCAAAGGATTTTTTTTTAAGAAACTTCTACTGAATTTACTTTTATTTTGAACTCAGGGATCAAAAAATTTTAAGAGAAAAATAGGACTCAGAAATAATTTTGTATTTGGAAAAGAAAAATGTACTTTGATCATTCAACAAGTTTTAACTGAACACCAAGGATGCTGTACAGGATTCAAATAAGGTGCTGCATAGAAAATTGTTCCTGCAATATAAAAACTAGTAAGTATGGCTATGTAAAAACAGTAATGGATTAAATCCTAGAATAAATAGTACTGGAAAGGGATATGGTGGGAAGACAGAAGAGGAAGAGCTCAATGTTCATCAGAATAGTCAAGGGAAGGATGAAAACAAGATTAACACTTTTAATGACTAGTTTTGCTTTCACAGCAGCCCTTTTAAATTTCTTTGGGGAGAAAAAGTTTACCTGTGTTTGAGGAGGACACTGTAAACAAACATGCTGCATAAAAGTTCTGTCAACATATTATACACTTTAGGAACTGAAAATAATACTATAAAAAAGACAAAGTAAACAAGGGAGTACCTTTTTGACACTTGATAGTATTCTCTTCAGTGCTTGCTCATTTAATTCGCCAGAGGAATTGTAAAAGCTGTAAAAGCCAAAATTAAAGGCATCTCAAATAAACTAAAAATGTGAATGATTTTATTGTAACCTTTAATTTTAGTTTCTCCTAACCTACCTACCCAACCAAAATCCATATACCCACTGGTGTGTCAGATGAAGTTCTAAAATAAACAGTAGAGAAAGTTCTCAAAGTGACAGACTTAAAGCGATAGAATATGAGGTTCATAAACAATGAAAAAGGAAAAGGAGTGTTGTAACCTCTCTATCTAACTTCTCTTATCTCAAGAGATAAGTTCACACATCACATTTTTAAAAACAAAATAAACTATTCATTAAATACAAGTATAAGTTCACATAACGGGTTCAAAATTCACTGATAATTTACTTATGACAACTTGAAAAAATATATAGGTACATATGAAAATGTGTAAAATGAGTAATAAAGTACAATAATAAGAATGCAATTTATTCATTGCTAATTCCAAAAGCAAAACTTGCATTAAATTAAGAGAAGTGTTTCAGGTGTTTCAGGAGTTGGTTGGTTTGGGGGTTTTTTGAGGAGGAGGGAAGGAGGGACAAGGAACTGGTTTAGTTTAGTGGTCTTTGTTCTGTAGTTGGAAAGTCAAAGATGTAAGAAGAATTCAAAGATAATTCAAAAAAATTCTAAAGCATTTACTTCCAGCCTTCTTTCCCTTCCAATAGTAACAGAATACAAGTAATATTTTCCTACTAACATTTATTGAGATAAACAATATTCTTTTCTATGATGGCGTAATAACTGTTATATAAAATCCTTTACAAATAGTTACTGTAATAGACTTTTAATAGTAATCCTTTTAAATAACAGTCACTGTAGTAGGCTTTTAATAATAATCTGTACACTAAAAAACTTAAGTTACATAGAACTGAAGATACAGGGTCTAGCAGAAGTAAAGTGTGCTTTATTATACTCAATAAAATGGGTATAATAATTTATAGTTTTAATTTGAACATCTCACCTAAAATGTCATAAGGTGTGCTTGAGTGTGATATTGTTACATTATAGAATTTCATGCTTTCTGCCAAGATGGAGGCATAGATGGAGATGCCGTGCTTCCTCACACAACCAAGTTTAGAGACAACTAAATATTAGCAACAGAAAACACAGCCAGAACACAGAAAATTGAACTTTTTGGAAGTCTGATAACAACAAATTCTTCAGCCTGACCAGTAAGAGGGGTGAAACCAGCAGTTGGCAGAGTGGGGTTGCACAGGAAAACTCGGTCAGATGGACTCAGGCGCCAGGAATCCAGGCGCAGGGTTGGACCTGGTGGGCAACTCAGCAAGCAATCACGGGGAAACACCGAGGGAGCAGGGCTGCGGGTTGACTGTGGTTGCACATTTGTGTGTGGATAGACAAGCGAGGGAGTGGGCAATTGGACAAGAGCGAGCAGCCCCAGCAGCAAGAGGGCGGCGGAGGGCGCTGCCATTTCCCTGCTCTGACCCCGCCTCCACATTCAGCTTCATAATCCAGCGACCTAAGTGGCCCTGCCCTGGTGAACAACCTAAGGCTCTGCTCTTCACCCAGCTGCGAGAAACAGCAGAGGGGACCGCCATTTCCCCGCTCTGACCACGCCCCCACATACAGAGTCACAACCCAGCGACCTGGGAGTCCAAGGCTCTGCTCCTCACACTTAAAGGGCGCGAACAGACCAAAAATGGCTCAAGAAGATCTCAAAGCCCCAGAGCCTATAGATCTAAGCAATGAAGAAATAGCAAAACTCTCAGACGCACAGTTTAAAACACTGGTGATCAGGATCCTCACAGAACTGGTTGATTATAGCCACAAATTAGACAAATATATGAAGGCAAAACTAATTGAAATGAATGGAATTGCACAGGAAACCAATAGTGATGAAAAGGAAACTGGGACTCAAATCAATGGAGTGGACCAGAAGAAAGCAAATAATGGCCAAACAGAGTGAAGAAGCAAGAATTCAAAAAACTGAGGCGAGTCTTAGGAACCTCCAGGACATCTTTAAACGCTCCAACATCCGAATTATAGGGGTACCAGAAGGGGGAAAGGCACAGCCACCAGTGGAAAACTTATTTGAACAAATAATAAAGGAGAATTTCCCCAATCTGGCAAAGGAAATAGACTTCCAGGAAGTCCAGGAAGCTCAGAGAGTCCCAAAGAAGTTGGACCCAAGAAGAAACACACCAAGGCACATCATAATTTCATTAGCCAAGATTAAAATGAAGGAGAGAATCCTAGAAGCAGCCAGAGATAAGGGGACAGTCACCTACAAAGGAGTCCCCATCAGACTGTCAGATGATTTCTCAAAAGAGACCTTACAGGCAAGAAGGGGCTGGAAAGAGGTATGCCAAGTCATGAAATCCAAAGACCTACAACCAAGATTGCTCTATCCAGCAAAACTTTCATTTAGAATGGAAGGACAGATAGAGATCAAAGTGCTTCTCAGATAAGATCAAATTCAAGGAGTTCATCATCACCAAGCCCTTATTATATGAAATGTTAAAGGGACTTATCTAAGAAAAAGAAGTTAAAAAAAAAACATGAACAGTGAAAGGACAACAAACTCACAGTTATTAACCACCACACCTAAAACAAAAGCAAACTAAAAGGATAGCTAGATCAGGAGTGGAAACATAGAAATGAAGATCTCAAGGAGGGTTAGCAACAGGGGAGTGGGAGGAGGAGAAGGGGGGAGAAGGTACAGAAAATAAGTAGCATAGACAGTAGATAGAAAATAGATGGGGGGCAAGAATAGCATGGGAAATATAGAATCTAAAGAACTTGAGACACATGGTCATAAACTAAAGGGGGGGTAATGGTTGGGATGGGGGGGTAGGGTGGAGGGGAATGAAGGGGGGAATAGAACAACTGTAACAGCATAATCAATAAAAAAATAAATTAAAAAAAAAGAATTTCATACTTATGATTTTGTAATAAAAGATTTTGTAATGACACAAGGGGTGTTATTTATGCCAGACCCTGTATATCCTAACAGGCAATATGTGTTTTTCTTTTTTAAATACTCATCTGATGATATGTTTATTGGTTTTTAGAAAGAGAGAAAGAAAAAAATATCAATAGGAGACAAAACATCAATCTGAGAAACATCAACTGGTTGCCTCCTTTTGGTGTATGAGATGAGGCTCCGACCAACTAAGCCACCCAGCCAGGGCTATATTTTTTCTTTTTAAATTACGAAGGCTTACATTAATATTTTTTACTGGGAAAATAAAGTGTTCCACCTACCAAAGTGGGGGGCTAGTCAGTTCATCAAACAGATCCCAGATCCCAGTAGTTTACCATTATCCCAACATGAAAACTCTAAATACAAGAGGTTTTTTTCCTGTATTTCTCTAGGATGGTCCACTTCTGAGCTTCTCAAAGTGGGACATAAGGCAATATAAACCAGGGTATACAGGAAACAATAGGATAACAATGCACATCTTACCTATGCCAGCACTGATTTTATATAACATTTTTGGGAAGGGGGCATTTTAAGATAGGCACAGATACACAGGGTGGTGCAAAAGTAGGTTTGCAGTTTTTCATATGTAAAAGAATACAATAATTAGTAAGTAATAATATAAGAATAAACTGTTTCGCATACTGAAAATGGTAAACCTACTTTTGCCCCATCCTCTGTATTGTGCAGAATTTATGTTAAATTGCGTAAGCTTTTTTTTTAAGTGACTAAGTTTTAGGGTTCAATGAGCTGTTTTCCAAGAACTTCTTCCAGATTCCTGAGGTGAATCAGTATATTTCAATGGAAAATTCTGATAAGCAATATATTAGAGCAGTGTTGAACTTTCTGTAAATGGACAGAGTATAAGTACTTTAGACTTTGCTGGACACATAGTCTCTGTTGCACATCCCTCCATTTTTTTTGTTGTTTGTTTTTACAATCTTTAATATACTAATGATTCACAGATAGAGTGCCAAATAAAGAACAGGTCATAGGGCCATAACTTTGCCATACAGTTTATGTGCTAGAACATTAACTGGGTGTTAAAGCTTATCCAATTTGGAGTCCCACAAGTATGGTAACAGAAAACTCTCTTTTTCACATGTTCGTTTATTTTAAAACAAGGGAAAACTCTGGTGTAATATTGAATTAGAACTCAAGAAATCCTGATTCTTCTAGTTTTCGCTCTACCATTAATCAGTTCTATGGCATTGGTTACAACAAGAACTTTTCAGGCCTATTATTTTGTTGCTAAGGACAATTAAATGTGATAAACTTTTTTGAATGAGAGCCATTTTAGGTAGTTCTCCTTATGCCCTTGAGGCATAGGTTTCTCATCACTGGATCAGATAGTTTCCTCAGCTCCAAGACTTTATTAAGTTAGTCTAATTATTTAAGGTAGTCACCAGAATATATGAATCACTGTTAACTCTCTAAATTGTTTGCTGAATTTATTTTTTTAATCCTCACCTGAGGACATTATTTTCTCTGCTTTTAGAGAGAAAGAAAAGCGGGGAGAGAAACAGTGATTGGTTGTCTCCCATATGCAGCCTGACCATAGAACACACAACCTAGATATACACCCTGACTGAGAATTGAACCCATAAGCTTTTGGAGTTTGTTGGTTTTTAATGAATCTCCACCAAGAATACCTTAGTCATTCAACAATTATTTTTGTCATTGTACATAAGGTGCTACAGGAGCTGTACCTCTTTTGGTACAGCAGTTTAAGGCTAAACTAAGCCTTTATTTCCATCATTCCCTACCATAAATCTCTCTCACCTTAAACATGCTCCACTGCAACCCTTACATAACCTTAGTGATGAGTACATCCAGTATGACTGTAAGATAATGCTGATTTTTCATGTATGGTTTACATAAACCATAAAGCTATCTTGTTAAAACTACACCAGGTTGTGGTTATAGGTGTGTGCTTTATAAAAATTCATTTGTGTACTTTTCTATATGTATGTAACAACATCTCAATAAAAAGTTATAAAAAATATCACAGCCTATATTAGGGCTAATAGTGCTACTACTCATAGGAGACCATTCTGCGTGGTGTGGGCCCAGCTCCTATTCAGAAAAACCAGTTGGAAGCGAGGTTGGGTGCACAGGACCCACACCCACGGATAGGTTCTCCCATGGAGAATCAGGCCTGTGTTGTACCTAGGCCATGTTGAGATGTGCTTTTTGCTAAAACTCCCTCACCCTGAATTGAGGCAGCTAATATTTACTGCATATCTTTAAAGTGACTTCCTAAAATCTATGCTAAGCCTTCCAAGGATGAGCGTAATGAGTTCAACCACTCTTCCCTTTGCATTTGCAAATATCCTTCTTCTGTGATGTGACTAGCGGCATCCTCTCCTTTGTTTTCTGTAAAAGGTAACCACCTAAATCAAATCTGTGCATAGTAAATGAGGACCATCCTCAATGTAATGTACCCAGAAAAGCAATAAAAGCCTGTCAAGGCAAGGATTGGGGCACTTTCCCCTTGAGAGTGGCCATGCTGTCCCTTTTCCTCTACAGGACTCTGTAGTCCATGTGAATTTGTCTCGTCTCATCCATAATGCTGAGGACAGTGCTGGTCGGTGTCTGCATCAAATACTATCTGTAGGACTAAGAACACAAGTTTCCACCCTAGAAAAGCAACAGGAATCAGGTTAAAGAAAGTAACTACTGGACTTCTGGCCAGGAAGGAGGCATAGATGGAAACACTGTGCCTCCTTAAACAACCAAAATTAAGGACAACAAAGATTTGGAAACAAAAATACAACCAGAAGAGACAGAAAACTAAACAGTATGGAAGTCTGAGAACATTCAACCAGACCTGTTAAAGGGGCGGAGTTGGCGGCCGGGAGAGAAGGGTTGCGGCAGTAAAAAGGAGGTGGCTGCCAGACACCGGTGAAGGGAGGACACAAGCAGAGCACCCAAGGTGGTTGGCTGACCAGCCACACATTTGCATGCAGATACACTAGGCAGAAATGGGCAGCAAGACAGACTGCACAACCCAGGGCTCCAGTGACAGGAAATAAAGCCTAAAAGCACCAATTGAAAAAGTGCTGGGAGAGACTCCCATCCTCACAGGAGAGTTTGCTGGAGAGACCCACAGGGTCCTAGAACGTACACAAGCCCACCCACCCAGGAACCAGCACCAAAAGGGCCCAATTTGCTTGTGGGAAGCGGGAGAGGGGACTGAAATCCACCCAAGAGAGAGTAGAGCAAGCCCCACTGTTCCCTCTCTAACCCCACCCCCACATACAGTGTCACAACTCAGCAACTGGGTTGCTCCACACTGGTGAACACCTAAGGCTCCACCACTCATACATAACAGGCTCGACCTGACCAAAAATGGCTCAAATAGAAGAACAAATCAAAGCCCCAGAGCCAACACTTTTAAGCAACCAAGAGATAGCCAACCTATCAGATGCACTGGTGATCAAGATGCTCACAAAACTGGCTGATTTTGGTCACAAATTAGATGAAAAAATGAAGGCTACACTAAGTGAAATGAAGGAAAATGCACAGGGAACCAATAGTGATAGAAAGGAAACTGGGACTCAAATCAAGGGAGTGGACCAGAAGGAAGAAAAAAAGGAAAAGAAAACAGAAAAGAATGAAGAAACAAGATTTCAAAAAAATGAGGCGAGGCTTAGAAACTTCCAGGACATCTTTAAATGTTCCAACATCCAAATTATAGGAGTACCAGAAAGGAAAGAGGAAGAGCGACAAGTGGAACACTTATTTGAACAAATAATAAAGGAGAACTTCCCCAATCTGGCAAAGGAAATAGACTTCCAGGAAATCCAGAAAGCTCAGAGAGTCCCAAAGAAGTTGGACCCAAAGAAGAACACACCAAGGCACACCATAATTACATTAGCCAAGGTTAAAATGAAGGAGAGAATTCTAGAAGCAGCCAGAGAGATAAGGGGAAGTTACCTACAAAGGAGTTCCCATCAGACTGTCAGCTGATTTCTCAAAAGAGACCCTACAGGCAAGAAGGGGCTGAAAAGAAGTATTCCAAGTCATGAAAGGCAAGGACTTACATCCAAGATTGCTCTATCCAGGAAAGCTTTCATTTAGAATGGAAGGGCAGATAAAGTGCTTCTCAGATAAGGTCAAGTTCAAGGAGTTCATCATCACCAAGCCCTTATTATATGAAACGTTAAAGGGACTTACCTAAGAAAAAGAAGATAAAAAAGATGAACAGTGAAAGGACAGCAAACTCAGTTATTAACCACCACACCTAAAATAAAAGCAAACTAAGCAGACACCTAAAACAGGAGTGGGGCCACAGAAATGGAGATCACATGGAGGGTTAGCAACAGGGGAGTGGGAGGAGAAAGGGGGGAGAAGGTACAGAGAACAAGTAGCATAGATGGTGGGGAGAAAACAGACGGGGAGGGCAACAGTAGTATGGGAAATGTAGAAGCTAAAGAACTTAAGACATGAACTAAAGGGGGGGAATGTGAGTTGGAGGGGGTGTGCAGGGTGGAAAGGAATTACAGGGGGGAAATGGGACAGCTATAATCAATCAATAAAATATATTTTTGAAAATGTAATTGCTGAAATGTTAAAAAAAAAGAAACTAATTGCTTGACAAAAGATAACAATGAGAAATATAAATGAGGAAATAGATGATAAATTAGAATAAAAAGGCAGGAAAAAAAGCTTGCTTTTTTTGTTAATGTATGAGAATGTGTCACTAGATTATAATATGAAATGAGGTGAGTAGGTGTGGAAAAGCAACCTTCACAGTAAACTGGTACTGGGAGAGGTAATCGAGACTAGGTAAAACAAACATGTAAATACAGGGAACAACACGGGCTTCTGTGGCTTAGTGGATTAAGTGCCGGCCTACCAATGATAAGGTCATCAGTTTGATTCCCAGTTAAGGCACATGCCTCGGTTGTAAGCAGGGTCCCCAGTTCAGGGTGTGAGAGGAACAACAGATCCATGTAAATAAAATCTTTTAAATAAAAAGTTTAAAAAAATACAGAGAATAAACTAATCTACAGAGTTGAAATGAACAAGTGAATTTTCATGTATTTTTTTTGAAAAGTCTTTTCATTTTAATTGGTACCACCATGTATACTAATGATACTTTGTTAGTTTTAAAAATTACTTCACTTGCAGAGAGTAATTTTCACAGAGGATTATTTACTTTTTCTTTCTACTCACCTAAAAAGCTGATAACATGGAATATATTTCTGAATGTCTGGAAAAAAATTTTAGTTATAATCACATTAATTGTCATTTGAATAACATATGCTGAACACCTTACATTGAGAAGTACATTACTATTACTTTATTTAAACCTCACAATGAACCTATGAGACAGATGTTATCATTCCTTTCATTTTCAAGATGAGGTAACAGGCAGAGATATTAAATGGCTCTCCCAAACCAGTGTAGGACCAATATTCAAAGAACCTCACTCCTAACTAGAGTGGTCTGATTTTAGAGAAATATACATTTGTTATTCCACCCACTCATGCATTCATCAGTTGGTTCTTAACATTATTTTTTTTTAATTTATTGCTTTGAGAGAGAGAGAGGAGAGAGGGAGGGAAGAGGGACAGAGAGTAAAACACTGATTGGCTGTCTCACTTATTTACACATTGACTGGTTGACTTCTCATATGTACCCTGAGCAGGGACTGAACCTACCACTTCAGCATATTGGGACAACGCTCTAATCAACTGAGCTACCCAGCCAGGGCCTCACTGGTTGATTCTTGCATGTGCCCTGACCCAGGATCTAACAGAAACTTTGGCATACTGGGATAATGCTTTAACCAACTGAACTACCTAGCCAGGGCCAAAATATCTTTTTAAGAGCTGAGTTTTATTCTCATTATTAAAAATAAATCTAAATAGGAAAAGTGATTATCCTCTTTAGACATTTTTCTTCTAGCAAATGTATGCTACCCTCAGATAAATTCCTCTGTCTGAAAAAACACTGAACACAAAAAATCTTTGTAACTGTTAACAGCCAGACATTCTTTGGTGTAGATAAGGGAAACATATAAAATGAAAATCTGCCCTGGCTGGTATGGCCCAGTGGACTGAGTGGCAGCCTGAGAACCGAAGGGTTGCAGGCCAGGTCCCCACACACTGATGTTTCTCTCCCTCTATCTCTTTCTCCTCCCCTCCCTAAAAATAAATAAATAAATAAAATCTTTTAAAAAATGAAAATTTCATTAACCAAAGCAATGTAGTAATTTGTATATATTGGATTTTATCTGTTACCATGTATCTTAAAGTAATCTAGCATTTTGCCCTGGCTGGTGTGGCTCAGTTGGTTGAGCCATCATCCCGAACACCAAAATGCTGCTGGTCTGATTCCTGGTCAAAGCACATGGCTGGGTTGCAGGTTTGGTCCCCAGTCGGGACACATAGGAGGCTACCAATTGATGTTTCTCTCTCTCACATCAATGTTTCTCTTCTCTTTCTGCCTCCCTTCTCCTCTCTTTAAAAATAAATAAATCTTTTTTTAAAAAGTAATGTAACATTTTAACATAATTTGAGCAAATACTTAAGTGTTTGTACAGCACTTGCCTGACACCTTAAAGCTAAAGCACTGTTTCTGGTGCAATGAAGTTGCTCAATAAATGATTGCTTAATTAGACTCCTCAAAATATGTTACATATTCTGAGTAGCATGCCAATTAAAAGAAAAAGTACCCCCCCCAGATCAAATACATAAACTCTTAACCTCATTTGTAATTAAGAAATACAAATTAAAAGGATTTATTTTTTTTACTTATCAAATTGGCAAAGATTATGATACTATAATATGCACTACTGACATATTAGAGGTATTTATCGATGTGCAGTATGATCCCATTTGTGCAAATAAAAATATACACACGTGTGTTATGTGTATTGCTAATGAGTAAAATAATACTCATGAGACCAACAGTGTTTGCCACAGAGACTAGTAAGTTTAAATTTACTTTATATATTTACTTTACACAAATATACTACATTTATATACATACACATGTACTCTCATTTTAGCCTTTTAAAATGGCAAACAAACTAACATGGATAGTTTTAAAATAAACTGGTATCTTTCTTTTCAGAGAGCAATTTGTGACTACAGATCAAGAGCCTTAAAAATGTTCATATCCTTCGACATTATAATCACATTCCCAGGAAAATGTCTATAACAGATATGGACAAGAATGTTCTCTGTAGTGTAACTTATGATACTAAAAAATTGGAAGTAATTCTGATCATAATTTACTTTTTTAAAGGACTGCTGAAATTATATAGGGCCATAAGAGTATGGCCATAGAGACTACAATATAGTTATAAAAATGATATTTAGAGAATAATTTAACATGGAAAAATGGTCATACCATAGTATAATGTCATGCCAAATTTTTTATAAAGTACACCAATTTTGTTTTTAAAATGATTTAAAAATTTTTATATGTTAATCAACTCTGGCCATGTGGCTCAGTTTGTTAGAGCATTGCCCTGTACACCAGAAGATTGAGGGTTTGATTCCTGGTCAGGGAACAAACCGAAGTTGTAGGTTCAATCCTCAGTCAGGGCATGTATAGGGGGCAACCAATCTATTTTCCTCTCTCAACTGATGTTTCTCTCTTTCTTCCCCCCTTCCTCGATCTGTAAAACAAACCCCCCCCAAACACACACACAAAAACCCTTATCTACAGTGGGGACAAAGAAAATAAAACAAAACAAAACTGTGTATGTTAATTGGAAAACTCCTTGTATGTTTTAAAACTCTTTCTCCTTTTTCCCCTGAAAAAACAGCTGCCAACTGGTATAGCTACTTCACTACTTATTCCTCAAACCCTTGCAATCTCTTTTCCCCCCATTACACTCTAGAAATTACATAAGGTTTTAAAGTTCGTAGTCAAGAGTTTTTTCAGTTCTCATCTTCCAACTTTCGGTAGTGTTTAACATTTTTATCCAAGCTTTAACCTTTTTTCTTGGTTTTGAAATTTGGTTCCATCTCCTTTTGCTTGGCCATC
This sequence comes from Artibeus jamaicensis, assembly GCF_021234435.1. Taxonomy (NCBI): domain Eukaryota; kingdom Metazoa; phylum Chordata; class Mammalia; order Chiroptera; family Phyllostomidae; genus Artibeus; species Artibeus jamaicensis. The sequence continues at coordinate 614,400 of NW_026521837.1, forward strand.
TTTCTGCCACTTAAATATATGCAGGTGCTATTTCATCCCTGCTCCTCCATGGTAATCTTACCTGCTTATGTCCCATATTGTTTCCTACTTCAGACTAGGCCACTGCCATAATTTTAATTGAGAAATGGGGGTAATATGTTCTTTTAAAGTCTACTTTTAAAATTTTGTACCTTTTTTCCACTATCAATTTAAAAAGTAGCTTATGTTGATCTCTTTCACCATAAACCATCAAAAATAGGAGACACAGAAATAAGTGACTCACCTATTGTGTAAATAACTTCTACATCATCCATTTGGGAATCAGTAATGCTATTCTTGGCTTCACCTTTCACTTCCCCGAGAAGAAAACCTTCCTATGGATAAAAATAAGCAGCAGTAAATATATGGAATATACTGATATTACTGACAGTCACTTAACTAATATCTCAAGTACTAGTACTTAATGTATACAGTATGTGCTTCCAACTTGGGGGCACAGAAAAGACCAGGCACACTTCCAGGTTGGCTGGGAAACACTAACAGTCAAATACCAATGAGTAGAAGAGATTGTAAATCACTGTGACTTTGGCACATTTGGAAGCATGAAAGGCTTAAAGCCAGAAATGAGGACACAATGCCTGAGGATCTGAGAGCAGAGCAGTTTTCCTTGGACCTGAAGGATCCCACTTGTAAGGAAATCATACATAGGAATAACTCCAATAACGGAACACCCCAAATGATTAGCCAACAACTCTAAGTTAATGGCACATACTTCCGAGAGCCAATGGAGGCTTCGGAGCTATGAAATGATGCAATGATCAATGCTTCTAGATTAAAAACCATGCAAAAACAACAACAAAAAAGACTTGAAATTCAGTACCAGTCTGCTTTCTAAAAGGGGAGCTGCAGTCCTTAATTCTTAAAAAAAAAATACATGCATTTTTCCCACAACAGTGGAGATTTTTTTGAGTTTGGGAGAATTCCATTGTTTCTCTTGATACATTTAAAGACCCATTGTGTTTGACAGACAAGGAAGATTTTGTATGAATGTCGCCCCCGCCCCCCACTATTTCATTAAATAAGAGCACAAAAAGGATGTATGAGTGTTTACTAGACAAAAAGGATCAATCCAGAACTCTGCACTCTAGACAAATCCTGGGAAAGGAAGCAGGGACAATGCAAGTATAACTATCTAAAGAATCACCTTTCAAGACTATAGGAAAAAGATTTGAGAGACAAAGGCCTAACATTATGGTACTTTTCCAACAGCGAAGTTTTACACCACAGGACCCACTCTGTTTATATTTACAATAAGACATCCCAAAATAATTTCCACAGCTATATACATTTAAAATCGTCATATATATTTGCTCCCTTCTAGGTGTAATCTACAAGGTTATTTAAGAAATTACTAGAGTTTATTCAGCATGGTACTCGCAAATTACTAAACACTCTAAGGCACTATTTCTTGGGCTCAGAGTTTTATGCTGTTTAATTTAATAAAAACACAAGTTTTTAAAAGTAGGCACTATATTTAAAAAAGTACCTCACTGCTTTATCCACTGGTATTGAGCCTGAACAATTAGTATAAACATTTAAACATTTAATATTTGACCACAAATGTTTAAATCATAACTGAAAGCATCAGAAAAGGAACTAGCTGCAGCCTCACAAATTAATAAGTTAAACACTAATGCAAAAGTCAGTTATCTGATACCAAACTAAACTTTTTCATCCACTAAGAATTCCCCCAAAATGGTCACTGGATGCAACATCTCTTATTCCTTTAACCACGCTACCACTTGAACAAACATGCACAGTAGTCGCTCCGCATAAAAAAAATTCAGTTGTCTTTGGAAGTACTATCGGTAGTTAGAAGAAACGGAAAGTAAGCCTGCAACCTTCTGGCGGTAGCAGATTAATGCTATGTGAACTTACTACTCTTTCACAACCAAAGTGAAACAGAAAAGGACTGTTGAAAGTGAGAAATGGGAGCGCAAGTGGGTCACTGAAATAGGGAGGGGCACGGAGACAAACACAGCTCAGAAGAGGGCAGGCTAAGAGAGTGGAGGGAAGTGGAAAAGGGTATGGGGAGGATAAATGGTGATGGAAGTAGACATGACGGGGTGGAGAACACACAATACAACACAGAAATGATGCACTATAGAATTCTACCCCTGAAACCTACATAATTTTGTTAACTGTCACCCCAATAAATTTAATTACAATAATAATTTTTTTTTTAAAAGGGAGGGCTAATCCTGCAAAAGACCTAGCGGGCAGGAGGAACATTTCACGCCCCGCCCCCGTGAGCAGGAGTAGGCAAAAGTCCAGAGAGCTGAGGCCGGGGCTGCGGCGGCTGCTAGGGAGCTGGAGGCGGGAGCTAGCAGAGGGAGCCAGCGGCCGGGAGGGCGGCGGCTGGGCGCCTCTTTGTGGGGACCGGGGATGCCGCCCCGCCCCTCGGCTCACCGAGTCCGAGTCGGTATTGAGGTGCTGGAAGGACAGCGCGCCGAGAACAAAGCCGGAGAGCACCGCCGACGTACTCTCGCCCTCCATGCTTACGCGGAGCGCCCCAGACCCGGAACTTTATCAGTAAAGTGGTTCCCCGGAAAAAACAAAACAAAAACTAAAAAAAAAAAAACCCCTCAGCGAACTGGAGATGAGGAGAGCGGGCTACGAGGAGAGGAGGCGGGGCCGGGCGAGGGGAGGGGCACGCGCGGCGCACCGGCGCGGCGCTCTTCCGGTCGGGTCACGCCAGGGAGGGGCGGGCGCGTGGTGTTGGGGAGGGTGCTACTTAGTGGCAATGGCGGGTGGGGTTGCAGCCTGCTCTCCTTTACCCCGCTTCGAGCTCGGGGTCGGATCCTGGCTTCTCTGACAACTTAGACGTTTAGGCTGCTTGGCTGGCACCTCTTGGGAAGGTACAGAACGCGTTTTGGTGGCCAGCTGCTCAGAGGGACCCATGGCGTAATGGAAGCATGGCTTAGTGACATTGCAGTATCACTACGGATATGCCGCGTTTATGGATTTCAAACTGCACGATGCTGCCGTTTACCTAACGGAGGTACTGGAATACTAATTCGAGTTTAGGGATTGTCTTTCCGAAGAACTCTCCAGCGATATTTGTGGGGGGTGGGAAGGGGGAGAGAACTTGGGTTTCGCTGAGTTCTTGCTTTTAGAAAATTATGGACTCCGGTTAATTTAAAGAATACATAGACTTTTAAACATTGTTCTGACAGATTAATGACAAGTATTAACCATACACTGTTGGAGCACTTGATATAAATTATAAGTGGAGTGGGAAGAGCAGGGTTTGACAATTTATGAACACACGATATGCAAAGATACGGTTTTTAAATGATTGTAAGAGAGCAAAATATCAGACTACAGGTGCCCCTTCACATATGATGGGGTTACCGTACATCCAGATAAAACCATTGTAAATTGAGAACATCCTAAGGTGAAAATGCATTTAATACACCTAATTTTTACAATAGCATAGCTCAGCCTAGCTTACGTGATGTGATTTTTAAAAGGTCCTAATACAGCACTGGGAAAACTTGGGTGGGCCAAATGGACCCCCTGTTGTTCCCTCAACATTAAAATGCCCCAAACAAGTCATGCTCTATTTCCCCACTTTGGAGAAATTTTAAAAACTGGAAAATAATACCCGACCAGGAATCACCTACCAGGTAAGAATGAGGCCCAACACAAAATCATAACTTCACTTAAAACTTGAGGTTTTTTTGTGATTACATGTCATGATACATTTAATGTGTGGTCCCAGATAGCTCTTCTAGTGTGGCCCAGAGATGCCAAAAGGTTGGACACCCCTGATAGGCCAATACTCAGTCAAATTAAGATAAAGACTAACGAAAGTGTTGGTGCTCTGTGGCTTTGGCTCCAAAACCTAACATATAGTAGTGGGTAAAATGGTCAGGGGATGAAAAGTTTCTGAGATTTCTTGACATAGGAGCCTCATGCCCTTGTTGTACCAAACCTGTTGGTGAAGCTCAAATATGGGCTACAATTAGTATGAGTGAATATAGAAATGTGTAAGATTATTGATAACAATAATATTACTATTGACAATAGGATTAAGGTAAAAGTTCGAATGAAAATTGTAATGTTTAAATAGGCTTTATGTAAAGAAATTGTGCTTCCTTTATCTGAATCCTTTATGAGAATAGATATTATATCTGACTGGGAATACTTCCTCTACCTAGCACCATAAAACCGAAACCTATCAAGCTTTTTATATAATTTATATCATCCAATTGTCCTATAGTAAAATTGCTCTAATTTTTCAATTTGATATGAAATGAGTGCCTTGAAAAAAATGAAATGTCATAAAATGGAATCTCTGCCAATTTTACGGGTCACAGATTTTCTCTTAGAAAATGCCAGTTGATGTAATTGGTACTACTTTGCTTGCTCATGAAACTGAGACATGTTTTTTGGTCACTTATATTTGTTCTCATGAATTACCTCTCTCTCTCTCTATATATATTTCCTTTTTTCTATTGCTCTTTATATCTTACTGATTTAACAGTGTCTATGTATGAAAACTATTAACCTTTTGTCTGTCAAATACTGAAAGTGGTTTTTGCCTAGATGTTTTTACCTTTAATTGTGTTTAAGGTAATTTTTTAAATCTTCACCAGAGGATATGTATTTTTTTATTTTGAGAGAGAGAGAGAGAGAGAGAGAGAGAAACATAGATTGGCTGCCTCCTGTACATGTCCCAATGGGGACTGAACCTGCAACCTTTTGGTGTACAGAACGATGCTCCAACTGTCACCTGGCCAGGGCTCAGGTAATTATTTTTAATACAAAACTTTAAAACTTTGCATTTAAACTTTTATTCATGCCATTAATCTTTTTGTCTAAGGTATCATATTTAAGAAGACTTCCTGTTTTATGACACTATTCTCGAATAGGAGGCAATTAAGTCCACTAATTAAGACCAGTGTGGACTAATGCCATTGGCTGAATGGAATCACAACAGAAATTGATTACCAAAATCTTGAACACTGGACCCATACAAACAATAGAATTGTTTTAGGAAGACTTTTTTTTTTAAAGACTATTTGTTCTTTTCTCCACTAAAAGGAACTAGTGCTCCTTGGAAGAAAGGATGATTTCAAGGCAGAGAAAATACAAGATGAGCCTGGAACTTGTTTTTGATGTCAGAAAATAAAGATGGGTTCAAAGAATGATGTAAACATGTTAACCTGACATAGGCATTAGGTGGGCTGATACTGACCAAATCTGATGCAATCTAAATATCATAATAAATAATGATAGTGATGTATTACATCTCATTGAATAAAATAGGAATCTTTGAGCCCACACTGATGTAAATGAATGAGTAAATGTTATAAGAGAAAGCTGTTCCTTACAGTAGAATACCAACTAATGTAGAAGAAATCTTGAAATTAGAAACTATCACCATCATAATAATTGATACAGGAAACATATTGAAACTAGTGGGAAAAGTTTGAGTAAGGGGCTATTTATGTAGTAGTCTCCAAGTATCTCCCCAAAGATATTTATGAATGACAGGAGAAAAAGTAACTTTTAAACAGCCCCTTAACCAAATAATGAAGCCTTAACCAACTGGAGATGGTTAACATCACCAGTAAAGAGACAAATATACATCAGCTACCTCCTCATGTGGTGTTCTGAGAAGACCACAGCATTAGTTATGCAATGTTCTTGCTAAAAGTGTGTAAGTTGAAATTTCTCACTAGGAAAAATCAGACAAACTCAAATTGAAGGACATTTTATAAAACAACTGACCTGTATTCTTCATAAATGGCAATGACATAAAACAGAAAGACTAAGGAACTGTTCTAGATGAAAGGAAACTAAAGAAACAGGACATCTGAATGCTGCAAGGAATAATCTACAATAACACAGATAAATTGGTTCAAATAATACTAAAGTATTGGTGAAAACAATTTTCCTTGGTTTTACTTTGTCTTTATCTATAATTAGCATAGGATAACTCAGAAAAACCTGAAAAATAGAGCAACTCTGGAATATTCACTTCAAGAACTATTTTTAAAAAATTATAAATAGGGCCCTGGCTGGTATAGCTTGGGACTGAGCATGGGCCTGTGAACCAAACCACCGTGGTTCAATTCTCAGTCAGGGCACATGCCTGGGTTGCAGGCCAGTTCCCAGTAGGGGATGCACGAGAGGCAACCGTACATTGATGTTTCTTTCCCTTTCTCCTTCCCTTCCCCTCTAAAGATAAATAAATAAAAAGTCTTTTAAAAATTCCTTTACAAAATTACAAATACATTTCCTTCAGTTACCCAAATTTCAAAGCTTTGAATATATTTGAATAATGGTTTATAAATTTTCTGGTTAGATTAAAACTTTTCCTTGTTATGCTCTCAATTTTACTTAAGACAAGGTATGGATTTTATTTTTCCAACCTAGAGAACTCTTTTAATATCTCTTTAAAGAACCCCTGAAGTAGAACTAGGTCAAAGTTGACATTCAACTTTGTCATATGTGGAATGAATAAATTTTGGAGGGCAGGAATGCTTTCCTTGAATTCATGAATTCACAACTGTTGAATCAGGTAACCATGCTAGCTACTGAAGTTTCATTGAATAACAAATAATTTGTAATTTAGATGGAGACAGAAACATTAAGGAAAAATCTCTCTTTTTAATTTAGATTATTTTATTTTTCAATTACAGTTGTCTGTATTTTCTCCCAACCCCTCCCCACAAAATCTCTTATATCATGATTTCAACGCCTTGTAGGAAAAATAAAGCTAGAAGCAAGGATATAACTAAGGTACTTACTTCCCCTAGTGTTGGGATTAGGGAAGGTCTTCCCAAGGATCCAAATGCCTCAGAGGAAAAGGGGAAATAAAGACTGCCCGTGGAAAGGAACATCATGTGTGGAACATCAGACCAAAACTTAAGGAAAGGGTTGCCTGAGCTGAGGGAGAAAACTAAAATATATTTTGGATTCTTATTTTGAGTTAACTGTGAAGGGGTTCTTTGTTCTGGGAAATTACCTGAACCGACCCTTCAATTATAAAAATGCAAAGCAAGTTACTTACTGTTTGTTTTTAGAAGAAAACCAAGAATGTAGAAGTTGCCCTGACTGGTGTGGCTCAATGGGCTGGGTGTAATCCCACAAACAGAAAGTTCTCAGGTTCAATTCCCAGTCACAGCACATGCCTGGGTTCTGGGCCAGGTCCCCAGTTGGTGGCCTGGGAGAAGCACCTGATCAATGTTTCTCTCACACATAGATGTTTCTCTCTGACTATTTCTCCCTCCCTTCCCCTCTCTCTAAAAATACATACATATACACATACATAAAATCTTTTTAAAAAGAGTGTAGTTGCTTTAGACACAAACCTTGGTGCTATGTTTGATCTCTGAATAGTTGTATATAGTTGAGTCATTATTGCATACTGAGACTCCTTTGCTTCTATGGTAAGAAATGCTTCTTGCCTTCATTTATACCTGGAGTTTATAGCAAAGGAGGCTTACCCGTGGGGGGGTGGTTGTGGGCTTATTCAAGAATTACTTGTGGGAGATCCAGAGTTTTCCCCCCAGAGCCAAGGACCCAAGTCTTCATCTTCTGCTAGAAGACACAGTAAAGAGGAATGGGACTCAACTTGGCACAACCCAGTCAATGCTAGAACATTGATATCTTGCATGTGACTGTAAGGCAGAATAACCCAAAGTATGCTGATGCTTGCTTTCAGAGTGGAAAATGGACTAGAAAGGGAAAAAGTGGATTCATCCTAAGTAATTCCGAATTTATGGACTTCAGTTAATTTCTTCACATAATTTCTTCTTATTTCATTCTTCTTTAAATTTCCAAGATTTATTATAATATCTGGCATATACATAGTATGTTTTCCATATTTGCTTATTGAATGAATGGATTTTTTTAAGATTGTTTTTTTAAAAGTCGTTATATGGCCTGACTGGTGTAGCTCAGTTGGTTGGGCATTGTTCTGTAAAGTGAAAGGTTTGATTCCCAGTCAGGGCACATGTCTGGGTTGTGATTTTGGTCCCCAGTCAGGGTGCATATCAGAGGCAACTGATCAATGTTTCTCTGACACATTGACGTTTCTCTCCTCTTTCTCCCTCCCTTCTCCTCTCTCTAACAATAAGTGAATAGGTAAATAATTATTTAAAGTCGTTATATAGAGAGCCTCAAGTCACCAGAATTTGGAAATAAGAACAACCTTTAAGAATGAAAATAATGTATATATTGATTTATTTTAAAAGGTTTTACGCCCTGGCTGGTGTAGCTCAGTGGATTGAGCACGGGCCTGCGAACCAGACAGTCGTGGTTCGATTCCCAGTCAGGGAGCATGCCTGGGTTGCAGGCTGGTTCCCTGCAGGCCAGTTCCCAGCAGGGGATGCATGAAAGGCAACCGTACATTGATGTTTCTCTCCCTCTCTCTGTCCCTTCCCCTCTAAAGATAAATAAATAAAATCTTTAAAAAAAAAAAAGGTTTTATTTACTTATTTTTAGAGAGGGAAAGGGAGGGAGAAAGAGGGAGAGAAACATCAATGTGTGGTTGCCTCTTATGCCCACCTACTGGGCACCCAGCCTTGCAACCCAGGCATGTGTCCTGAATGGGAATTGAACCAGTGACCTTTTGGTTCACAGGCCTTTGAGCCTTTGAATCCACTGAGCTACACCAGCCAGGGCTATTTCTTTTTTATTTAATAATTTGTATTGTGTTTTTTCATAACCATTTAGTTCCCTTATATCCCCTCCCCCAGTATATTTATTTCTTTGTGCATCATTTTTTCTCCTAATGAGAAAGACATTCTCACTTTTCTCCAAAACTGGTTTAAGGAATGAAAGAAACTATATAATGAGTCATTCATAGTGAAAAAAAAAACCCATCAGAAAAAGACTAGTAAATGTAGGTACCAAAGAGAAGTAAGGAACACACATGAACGTGACTAGAGTAAATTTCCCAGAAGAGTTATCAGAACATGACTTACATGAAAGTAACTGGTGACCTCACTGACTTTCAAGAAACCTGTTTAAAAAATAAAGGCCAGGATTCCAAGTAAAATAGGAAAAAAGAGAAAGCAGAGAAGCTGATTTGGGTGGTTATCGTGTAACTTGATCAGGAGAGGCCAAGCAGTAGTAACTAATCCTTTAGTCACACAGCAATCATTCTGTTCCAGGTTTCTACTGGTCCTGGGTGAAGGAACCCTTCACACTATGCATGTCTCTCGCTCTCATTTCTTTTGATTATAAGTTTGGCCTTATAATATTTTTTACCTTAACAGTATATTTTAAAGATATTCTGGCCATTTTTTTATAGAAAAATATATACAGGCTCCGGCCAAGATGGAAGCATAGGTGAAAACACTGTGCTTCCTCGCACAACCAAGTTTAAAGACAACAAAGTTTTAGTAACAAAAACACAACCAAAACATGGAAAATTGAACTGTACCGAAGTCCGACAACAATGAACCATTCATCCAGACCAGTAAGAAGGAAGGAGTCACTGGCTGATGGAGTCAGGGCTCGCAGGAAAAAGTGGCCCTACCAGACCAACCCGGGTGCACAGGCAGTGGTTGGCAGATCCCAGGCATGGGGTAGCAACGGGCGGACCCAGTGAGGGCACAAGGTGGCTGGCTGACCGAGGTCACACCATCACACTCAGATAAACCAGGCAAAGGAGCGAGCAGTGAGACAGATCACACAGGGTAGGGCCCCAACGCCGGGAATTAAAGCCTGAAAGCACCAATTGGAGAAACTCTCAGGGTTGAGGTGACAGGAGAAGCTCCCAGGCTCACAGAGAGTTTGTTGGAGAGACCCACAGGGTCCTGGAGGGTGCAGAGGCCCACACACCTGATAGCTGGCACCAGGGGGGCCTGGTTTGCTTGCGGGAAGCAGCAGAGGGGACCGAAATCTGAGAGAGAGCAGAACAAACGCCATTGTCCCCTTCTGACCCTGCCCCCACATACAGTGTCACAACCCAGCGACCTGGGTGGCCCTGCCCTGGTGACCACCTAAGGCTCTGCCCTTCATATGTAACAGGCACAAACATACCCAAACATGATGGCTCAAACAGAAGAACAAATCAAAGCCCCAGAGCCAATACTTTTATGGCCAACCTATCAGATGCACAGTTCAAAACACTGGTGATCAGGATGCTCACAGAACTGGTTGATTTTAGTCACAAATTAGAGGAACATATGAAGGCTAAACTAATTGAAGTGAAGGGAAATGCACAGGAAACCAATAGTGATGGAAAGGAAACTGGGACTCAAATCAAGGGAGTGGACCAGAAGGAAGAAAGAAACAAACAAAAAAGAATGAAGAAACAAGATTTCAAAAATATGAGGAGAGGCTTAGGAACCTTCAGGACATCTTTAAACGTTCCAACATTCTAATTATAGGGGTACTGGAAGAGGAAGAGCAACAAGTGGAAAACTTGTTTGAACAAATAATAAAAGAGAACTTCCCCAATCTGGCAAAGGCATTAGACTTCCAGGAAATCCAGGAAGCTCAGAGAATCCCAAAGAAGTTCGACCCAAGGAGAAACACACCAAGGCACATCATAATTACATTAGCCAAGATTAAAATGAAGAAGAATCCTAGAAGCAGCCAGAGATAAGGGGACAGTCACCTACAAAGGAGTTCCCATCAGACTGTAGATTGCTCTATCCAGCAAAGCTTTTATTTAGAATGGAAGGGCAGATAAGTGCTTCTCAGATAAGGTCAAGTTCAAGGAGTTCATCATCACCAAGCCCTGATTATATGAAATGTTAAAGGGACTTATCTAAGAAAAAGAAGATAAAAAATATGAACAGTGAAAGGACAGCAAACTCACAATTATTAACAATCACACCTAAAATGAAAGCAAACTAAGACGACAGCTAGATCAGGAGTAGAACCATAGAAATGAAGATCACATGGAGGGTTAGCAACAGGGGAGTGGGAGGAGAAGGTACAGAGAATAAGTAGCATAGACGGTAGGTAGAAAATAAACGGAGGAGTGTATGAATAGTATGGGAAATTTGGAATCTAAAGAACTTGTGACAGGTGGACATAAACTAGAGGGGGAATGGTGGGGGAGAGGGTGTGCAGGGTGGAGGGGAATGAAGGGGAGGAAATGGGACAACTATAATAGCAAAATCAGTAAAATATATTAAAAAGAAAAATATATACAATATTACAGTCTCCTGTGAATTTATTTAGTATGAACTGGCCACAAAAGCTTGACCAAATCAAGTTTAGAAATCTTAAAACCAAGTCTATTTCAGCTATCTCAAATGGAGGTGATCACACTAAGGAAGTGGTGGGTCCCCATTTTTGATATTCTGTCTCACCACCTCTCACTGCATAGGAATTTTACAGGGGGGACATGTCTCATTGGAGTAGCTCACTCCCAGGCAATCTTGCAGAATCTCTACTGTGGAGTCACTTTAAAAAAAAAAGAAATTACACTGGGAAATGCTTGACACCATTACCTATTTCAAACTTTGCTCAGCTTAACTATGGTTTGATGAGGGGAGTGTTTTTCCCCCAAGACTCCGTGGAGAAGATACCAGGAGGGGACAAATAAGAGTAATTAGTGAAGCAGTATAAATAATGAGTGTGTTATAACAGTCAAGGTATAAATCAGTTACCAGGTTGTTTTCTTTTTAATTATTGGTGTCAGCTAGTTGCTGTGTGCTCAGAATGCAGAAGTGAACTTTGCATGATTTTGGCTTTAGGAATGCTAGGGGAGACTCGGTCACCATGTTTTCAGTGTAGGAGTCACAGAGAAAATGCCCCCCAGACACACTTTGTAAAGGCAAGTCAATAGAAAAACCTAAGAGATTGAGGCTTCAGTCAGCAGTCAACAAGCTGATGTTCTTAATTTATTCATTGCATATGTGTTTGTGAACCATCTGCACTATGTATTACAGGGTAGTGACAGCAACCATTAACCAAAGACAACTCATAATTTGAAAGGTTTTTAACTTACGAACTTATGAACTTCCAGAGTGAAAGACTCCAAAACTAATCCTGGGATAAATTTCACTATTGTCTTTAACTATTAATTTACTTATTTTTATTCTGCTTTAGTTAGGGAAGGTATGCTCCAGATAATACTTAAAATCCTAGTTTTCACATATTGCCACTTGTCCTAATATATGCTCAGCTGCGTTTGGTCTTTAAAATCTTTTAAAAGTTTTTAAATTTTCCCTGAAATGTGAATACTAAGGGCAGAAAATCAGTCTCTATGACAAGTTTTCCAATTATGAATAATTTGGTGTGTGATTGGTTATACCATTAGAGAATTATAAATTATGAAACCATGCCTGAAATCACCAAACCACAAAGACCTGTGTACATGCATGTGTATGTGTGTGTAGATATAATACAGTACTTTTCCAAGAGAGATGAGGGCTTTACCCATTTTCAGGTAAGGTCAGAAGACTACATATAGTATCAGCATCAGAGCAAAATATTGGTATTATGCAGGAAATTCAAATATAAAGTCAATTTAAGCAATCTGTTAAACGTTTTAGTGATTATTATAATAATACAAAGATTTTTTTAACTGGAGAAATATTTTGGGAAGAGTGGTAAATAATATAAAAGTGGATATTACTAGGGATACAGTGATTACAATAACCTGAGGAATACCCTCCCCAAGTAAGTATTTTCTTAATGGAAAATTTGGCCAACATTTTTATTATTCTCCAGTTGACCCTCCTTTGTCATCATCTCCCCGCCTTTCCCAGAGATGCCAAACTCTATGGTAGGGTCTTCTGTCTTATTAGTATTGTCCCAGGGACACAGGGAACTTTGCCATAAAACTTCTTCTCTGAGACTTCCGCCAAGATGGAGGCATAGGTGGATGTGCTGTGCCTTCTCACACAACCAAGTTTAGGGACAACTAAATATTAGCAACACAAAACACAGCCAGAACATGGAAAATTGAACTTTTCAGAAGTCCGTTAACAACAAATTCTGCAGCCTGACCGGTAAGGGGCGAAACCAGTGGCTGGTGGAGCAGGATTGCACAGGATGACTCGGTCAGACGGGCTCAGGCGCCGAATCCAGAAGCGGAATCCAGGCGCAGGGTTGGACCTAGTGAGCGACCGAGCGAGCCACTAGGCGAGCGACCGCGGAGGAGACAGCGGGGAAGCGGTGCTGCGTGTTGACTGTGGTCGCCTATTTGTGCGCGAGCGGACAGGCAAGGGAGTGGGCGGTTCGACCAGGGCCGGCGTCCCTGCGGCAAGCGGCAGTAGAGGGCACCACCATTTCCCCGCTCTGACCACGCCCCCACATACAGCGTCACAACCCAGCGACCTGGGAGTCCAAGGCGCCGGCTTCTCACACTTAAAGGGCCAGAACAGACCAAAAATGTCGCAAATTCTCAAAATCCCTGAGCCCATAGACCTAAGCGATGAAGAAATAGCAAAACTCTCAGACGCACAGTTTAAAACACCTGGTCATCAGGATCCTCACAGAACTGGTTGATTATAGCCACAAATTAGAGAAACATATGAAGGCGAAATTAATTGAAATGAATGGAATTGCACAGGACACCAATAGCAATGAAAAGGAAATTGGGACTCAAATCAATGGAGTGGACCAGAAGAAAGCAAATAATGGCCAAACAGAAAAGAGTCAGGAAGCAAGAATTCAAAGAAATAAGGAGAGTCTTAGGAACCTCCAGGACATCTTCAAACGCTCCAATATCCAAATTATAGGGGTACCAGAAAGGGGAAAGGCACAGCCACCAGTGGAAAACTTATTTGCACAAATAATAAAGGAAAATTTCCCCAATTTGGCAAAGGAAATAGACTTCCAGGAAATCCAGGAAGCTCAGAGAGTACCAAAGAAGTTGGACCCAAGAAGGAACACACCGAGGCACATCATAATTACATTAGCCAAAATTAAAATGAAGGAGAGAATCCTAGAAGCAGCAAGAGCTAAGGGGACAGTCACCTACAAAGGAGTCCCCATCAGACTGTCAGCAGATTTCTCAAAAGAGACCTTACAGGCAAGAAGGGGCTGGAAAGAGGTATTCCAAGTCATGAAATCCAAAGACCTACAACCAAGATTGCTCTATCCAGCAAAACTTTCATCTAGAATGGAAGGACAGATAAGGTGCTTCTCAGATAAGATCAAATTCAAGGAGTTCATCATCACCAAGCCCTTATTATATGAAATGTTAAAGGGACTTATCTAAGAAAAAGAAGTTAAAGAAACATGAACAGTGAAAGGACAACAAACTCACAGTTATTAACAACCACACCTAAAACGAAAGCAAACTAAAAGGACAGCTAGATCAGGAGTGGAAACATAGAAATGAAGATCTCAAGGAGGGTTAGCAACAAGGGAGTGGGAGGAGGAGATAGGGGGAGAAGGTACAGAAAATAAGTAGCATAGACAGTAGAAAATAGATGGGGAGGCAAGAATAGCATGGGAAATACAGAACCTAAAGGACTTGAGACACATGGTCATAAACTAAAGGGGGGTAATGGTGGGGATGGGGGGTAGGGTGGAGGGGAATGAAGGGGGGAATAGAACAACTGTAACAGCATAATCAATTAAAAAAATAAAAATTAAAAACCTCTAATGTTTCTAACAAAAAATAAAAATAAGGAGGAAGACAAAAGAAAGAAAACCTACTTTTTCATAAACTCCAATTCTTAGGAATACTGAGAATCTAAAGCTTTGGTAGTGATGGGGTGATAGAATTCCTGGTAGAAGAAATTCTGACTAACCAGGGCTAGCTGAAGTTTATCTACATTCAAATTAAAATGTACTGCAAGAGTCTACTAAGCAGGTACTGAATTTTTTGGACTGTGAGACCATAAGGTGCACCTAGGTTTTAGAGGAGGAAAATAGGGGGAAAATTTTTGAAGCAAAAAATGTGGCAAAATCTTTAATAACATAAATAACATAGGCTACTTCCCCCACCCTGCGAACCAGGCACACTACATTTGGACTATAAGACACACCCTCTTTTCCTCCCAAATTTGCGGGGGCTGGGGGAGTGTGTATTATAGTCCAAAAAATACAGTAATGAAAATGAAGAATTAGGCTGAGATTAAACAAAATTTTAATAAGTACTTAAGTGCAAAGTACATGTCATTTTTCTCTCAACTCTACCATAAGAAATCCATCAATGCCATGGTGATGACAAAGACCACGAGATAGAGCACACTTGAGAGGTTATGCCCTATAGGAATGTGAGCTCAGTGTTGCCTGATAACAAGAATCCAGGAATTCTAATTTTAGCACGTATATTTTAGTATGTGGACATTCTATTCAAGTTTTCTAACAAATTGAATGGGTCTTTGTAAAGACCCCCTCATTTCTGACTGCCGATTTACACATCATTGGTGAATAAGTAGATTGGGAAAAGATCCTGGGCGTTCTAGTCAGAAGCTTCCCTTCCCTCTGTGTAAAGCCTTCTTGAAGATGCATTCTTGCTGTTTTGGGACATTCTGTACAATTCAGCAAGTATGCATTGAATATATCACTATATCAGAAGAAGTAAAGATGGTAAAGGAGACATAAATGGTGATGGAAGGAGACTTGAGGTGGTAAACACACAATACAATATACAGATGATGTATTATAGAATTACATACCTGAAACCTATATAATTTTATTAACCAATGTCACCAATAAATTCAATAAAAAAGGATTTATCCTTATATCATAACAATTTGCCTTGGGATGAAAAATTTCCACCATTAGTTCTCAGTACTATTTTTGGAGACTTGGTAGAGTAGCTTCAGATATCAGATCCTATGACAGACTGTAAATTAGAACCCATGGGGTCACATTTTGGATCCAAGAGTCAGGCTGCAAGCCCATCCATAAAGTCAAACTTGAGTATGTCAAAGTCATTCTTAAAAAGTTCCCTAGGAACTCTCCATCGTGGAGACCAGTAGACTCCCGTAGACTCCCCCTCAGCATGTCAATTTTCTCTCTAGTACTGCTTCTTGGACTGAGCACAGATGATGTTGTTGCTTGACTTTAAAGGCTAAGCAGTTTGAGAATATGCACTGTAGCTTTAAACACCAGTATGATACTCAGCAGGGGAGAGGTCCACACTTGGAGACCTCCCCCTCCTCCTCACAAGAACTGAGATGTCTCAAGAAAAGCAGATTTATGTTCCCTGTCTCCCAATGCTTCATGAGTAGAATGGCCACCATTTCATTTTTGCTCTTTTACTTTTCTAGTCATATAATTTGATTCACATACATTAAATGCATAAGGTATGAGACAATCTACTATAAATAATGTGCCCCTAAACACAATGGTATTTTTATCAGAGAAATAGTTTTATGCAAACCTTTTATATAGATCAGTAGTTGTCAAAGTATATCCCAGGGACTCCTGGAGGTCCCAATACCCTTTCAGAGGGTGCATGAAGTTGCAACTAATTTTATACTAATATTAGGATGTTACTTTCCCTTTCACCCGTCCTCTCTCACACATGTGATTGATGATCTTTCTGATGTGTGCACCTGGCCAGGCTACAGTCCTCAGTTATTCAGTGGAACACTAATCTAGATAAAGTTATTTTGTAGATGTGATTAAAGCCCAAATTCAGTTGACTTTAAGTAAGGGAAATTATTCTAGATCGTCTGGGTGGGCCTGAGTTAATCAGTCCAAAAGCCCATTGAGAGCAGATCTGAGGATTCTCTGAAAAGAAATTCCACCTGTGGACTGAAATTACTTGTGCCTGCCCTTCCTGATAGCCTGTCCTATGGATTTCAGACATGTCTAGCTAGTCCCCACAATCATATAAGTGATTCTTTGCAGTAAATCTCTTAATATAGCATATATCTCCCACTCTTTCACTTCTCTGTTATAATTCTGACAGATTTTGCTAGTGGAACTGGCTATAGAGGAACTAAATCTTAAGGATGAGTTTTCTGGAGCTGGTCTAATCTGATTAGATTTAAAGGCACTAATGATTCTCTTTTCAGTGGTAATAAGGACACTGGTAGTCCTTATGAAATGGTAAGAGATAGGCCAAATACAGTGATTGGATACTCCTAATTAATATCAATAGGGGGCAAGATTCTGGGTGACCATCTATTTGCTATTTTAGAGCATTTTATTCAATCTAAGGAATATATTGAGATTAGCTGGTTGTTTCTAACTGTGTTCTAGTAGTATGGAAAGGAGAGGTAACTCAGGTCTTCAGATTCTCAGGTTGAGGTCCAGTTTATATAAATGACCTGAGATCTATATCTTCCTTGAAAGAAACCTGATCTATAGACATGGACCAAGATTTCTGAAAACCAAAAACGTAGAGTCTTATTTTATGGGTGGCTGAATTTCAACACAAAAGTGAGGGCATTGATTGAGAAAGAACAGGATCCTGAACATTGACATGGGGGCATATGGGCAGATCTTAATGAAATGAGGACGTTGAACCCCTAAATTCTGCTGAGTCCTTTTTGCCAGTAGAAGCAGCTTTCTACCTCTGCTTGAAGAACTGGCAAGTACTTGCCCTATAAGACACTTCAGATTCTCTTCAGAACCTGCCTTCACCACTCTTTGCATCTCAACCCGTAACTAAATTCAAGTCCCAGAAAGTTTTGAAAGGTTAGGTACAAAGTGTGACCCACGAGGAGATGTGCTATGCTGCAAATGTGCTATTGGCAGTGTTAGTGGCAAAGTTGGACCTCAGTTCTTGAGTTTGGCAAAGAAAGATTTCAAAGCCAAGAACTCAAATTGTAAGAGAAAGTGTATTTAGAAAGTTATGGTAATAGTAGAAGTGAGCCAGCTGGGCTGCATAGGCTCAGGGAACAAGTTACAGAAGCAAAAGAAGGGCCCTTGGAGCTTAGGAGAAAGGCAAAGGTAACATGCCTGTGGGGAAGATGAGGGGAAGGGGAAGGGTGCCAGATGGTGTATTTATTTATTTTTAATTATTTTTTAGAGACAGGGAGGGGTAGAAAGAGAGGAAGAGAAGCATTGATTGTTGCCTCTTGCGTGCACCCCAACTGGGGACCAGACCCACAACCCAGGCATGTGCCCTGACCAGGAATCCAACTGGTGACCTTTCACTTTACAGTGTGACACCCAACCAACTGAGGCACATCAGTCAGGGCGAAGGGTTTTTTTTTTTTTTTTTAAGTTTTTTTCTATTATCATTTATTTCTCCTATACTCTCTTCCACCTCCACCCCCTGCCCCAACCCCTTACTCCCAACAACCACCATGCTACTGTTCATATTCATGACTATGTCTTGAGGGTTTTAGAGGCTGGGAATTTAAGGGAGGTCTTAGCAGAGGATCTCAATGAAATAGTTATCAGTTTTGTGGTGTTCTACACTAAATTAGTTGAGATGCCAGAACTGCCTTGGTGCACTTTAGAGAAAAGCAGACAAAGGCTTAGGGAAATTGGATGTTACAGTGGAATATGTATCATGTAAGATCTGCTCACTCTCCCTGGGAAGGTCCAAAGACATATAGGTTTTATCTCCACTGTGAGAAATAAATTTGTGAGGTGAGCCCCAGTTTCCTTGAAGAGCTCTATGGTTACTCTTCTTCCTAGGTCAGGATTTATAGTGGCAAATGCTACCATTGAACTGAGATCCCTACATGCAATAAGGATAACAGGCCCCCTGGAAGGCAGCGGTCAAGTGGCTGCACTGAATTGCTAAAGACAAGGTGAGTATGATGACTGTAATGAACAGCAGAGTCAAAGTAGTAATTCAGATAGTCTGACTCAAAGAAACCTGTGGCATTGTCTAGGTGATCAAAATAAGTAGATGGGCAGTTTAGCAGATTCTCACTTGTATTCTATAGAAGTGGAAGAGTTCTAGGTTCGTAAACGGAAGTCTAACTTGAATCACTACTAAACAGATAGTCATGATCCATCAGTGAATTTCCAAACTTGACCCAGGACCACTCCTCCAGGACCGCTAAAGTTTTATATTGTTAATCAGTCTCCCAGTCTTCCTTAAAGGGACTGACAAAATAAGAAACGTCCAAACCTGTATGAATTTTTTAGTTTATTTAAGACAAACTGATGGCAATTGCTGGGAAGCAAAATCTCAACAAATTGAGAAAATGCTGCAGAGAATGGCAGTTTTGCACCTTATTTTATTTATTTATGTATTTTTAAAATATATTTTATTGATTATGCTATTACAGTTGTCCCATTTCCCCCCTTCATTCTTCTCAACTCTGCACACCCCCTCCCACCCACATTCCCCCCCTTTAGTTCATCTCCATGTGTCAACTTATAAGTTCTTTAGCTTCTACATTTCCCATACTATTCTTGCCCTCCCCCTGTCTATTTTCTACCTACCATCTATGCTACTTATTCTCTGTACCTTTTCACCCTCTCTCCTCCTCCCACTCCCCTGTTGCTAACCCTCCATGTGATCTTCATTTCTGTGGTTCTGTTCCTGTTCTAGTTGTTTACTTGGTTTGCTTTTGTTTTAGGTGTGGTTGTTAATAACTGTGAGTTTGCTGTCACTGTTCATCTTTCTTATCTTCTTTTTCTTAGATAAATCCCTTTAACATTTCATATAATAAGGGCTTGGTGATGATGAACTCCTTGAACTTGACCTTATCTGAGAAGCACTTTATCTGCCCTTCCATTCTAAATGAAAGCTTTGTTGGATAGAGCAATCCTGGATATAAGTCCTTGACTTTCATGACTTGGAATACCTCTTTCCAGCCCCTTCTTGCCTGTAATGTCTCTTTTGAGAAATCAGCTGACAGTCTGATGGAAACTCCTTTGTAGGTGACTGTCCCCTTATCTCTGGCTGCTTCTAGGATTCTCTCCTTCATTTTAATCTTGGCTAATGTAATTATGATGTGCCTTGGTATGTTCCTTCTTGGGTCCAAGTTCTTTGGGACTCTGAGCTTCCTGGACTTCCTGGAAGTCTATTGCCTTTGCCAGATTGGGGAAGTTCTTTTTTATTATTTGTTCAGATAAGTGTTCCACTTGTTGCTCTTCCTCTTCCTCTTCCGGTACCCCTATAATTTGGATGTTGGGATGTTTAAATATGTCCTGGAGGTTCCTAAGCCTCTTCTTATATTTTTGAAATCTTGTTTCTTCATTCTTTTCTGTTTGGTCGTTTTTTTCTTCCTTCTGGTCCACTCCCTTGATTTGAGTCCCAGTTTCCTTTCCATCACTATTGGTTTCCTGTGCATTTCCCTTCATTTCACTTAGTGTAGCCTTCATTTTTTCATCTAATTTGTGACCAAAATCAACCAGTTCTGTGAGCATCCTGATCACCAGTGTTTTGAGCTGTGCATTTGATAGGTTGGCTATCTCTTGGTCGCTTAAAAGTATTGGCTCTGGGGCTTTGATTTGTTCTTCTGTTTGAGGGAGGTTTTTTTGTTTGTTTTTTGGGGTTTTGGGTTTTTTTTTGGTCTGGTTGTGCCTGTTACCTTCAGTGAGGAGCAGAGCCTTCAGTGTTCACTAGTGTGGAGCAACCCAGTTGCTGAGTTGTGATGCTGTATGTGGGGGCAGGGTCAGAGAGGGAACAATGGTGCTTGCTCCATTCTTTCTTGGATTTCAATCCTTTCTGCTACTTCCCACAAGCAGATTGGGCCCTTCTGCGTTCCTGGGTGGATGGCCTTGTGTACATTCTAGGACCCTGTGGGTCTCTTCAATGGACTCTTCTATGAGGCTGGAAGTCTCTCCCGGCACCTCAACCCCCACAGGTGTTTTAAATTGGTATTTTAAGGTTTTATTTCCTGGCACTGGAGCCCTGGGTTGTGCGGTCTGTCTCACTGCCCGTTTTCGCCTGGTTTATCTGTGTGCAAATATGGAACCATGGTCAGCCAGCTGCCTTGCACACCTCACTGGGTCTGCTCATTGCTACCTGGTGCCTAGGGTCTGCCAGTTGGCACCTGAGCGCCCAGGTGGCCAGCTACCACTTTTTCCTTCTGAGTACCCTCTCCACTGGCGGCCGACTCCACCCCTCCTACCGGTCTGGATGAATGGTTGTTGGACTTCCGTACAGTTCAATTTTCTGTCAGTTATGGTTGTTTTTTTGTTTCTGAATTTTTGTTGTCCTTAATTTTGGGTGTGTGAGAAGGTATGGTATGTCTACCTATGCCTCCATCTTGGCCAGAAGTCTTTAATGTATTTTATACATTATAATAAAAGGAGGAGACGTATGGGGGTAACATGAAATCCACTGGTGATAAATTAGGGAGGTGGGAGAAATCAAGGGTGGGGCAGAATCTCTGGGATTGTATAAAAAGTAAAAGGAATAGACACATACTTCTTTTACATAAGTGGATATAGGGTAGTTAACAGTATTTAAAACAACAATAACAATGAGGGACTTTTGTATTTTTGTAGTCTTCTGCTTAGTTTCAGTGACTGCCTGGAGGGGTTTGCACACCCTGACATTCCAAAGGTATGTTGTTATAGATGCAAAAAGATAATAGGCTCAATGAAGGCAAAGTTTGACCTTTGTCAAGGAAAATACTGGCCTAGGATGAGACTACCCACTGTGAGTCACTTTTAGTTAGGCATTTTTAATTTCAGATTATTCTTTGTGGTTACTTTAGGTCTCCCAGTTTGTCATGCTTGCCATGCTAGCCTTTCCTGAGCTTGTTGGGTTTAGTATGTGGCCCATTTTTCATCCACAGGACAAATGGCCATGTACCAAAGTACATGCATGTACTTTGAATAAAGGGAAATAATCAGACTCTCCAGGGAATACTGGACACTATTTCTAAATTGACACTCGCTCCCTGAGACACAAAGTATCATTTTTCTCTATCAATGAAAGTGGGAGCCTATGGGAAATAATGGAGTTTTGGCTCAGGTCCATCTAATAGTGGGCCCAATGAGTCCCCAAATCTTTCCTGTGGTTATTTTCCCAGTTCTGGAATGCATCATCAGAATAGACATCTCAGCAACTTGCAGGATCCCCATGCTGGATCCCCAAGCCCTGGAGTGAGTAATATTTGAATGAGGGATCAGGAGAAAGGTATGCAGGAAGTGGGCGTTAAAGGGAGAGCATTGTGATATGATCAAAGACCCAGAGAAGAATTTATCTTGCAGAAATCAGGGGAAGGTGAGAAAGGTTTGGCTGGTCTGTGATAGAAGTTAAAGTTGGAGTGCTTTAAGGTTTAACCTAAGATATTTGATATTTGGACTTTAATTTTTGGCTATTAGGGAATCTTTGAACAATAGTGTAGCATGAAGTAAAATTCCATGCAGGTAGCTAGAGAAGGAGTGGAATATAGGCTGGGAGTGGTAGGTGATATGTTTTACCTGATGCAGCAAATACATAAATCAAGGCAGGCTATGATGAAGACCCAAGAAAGTTGTGAAGTTTGAGAAAAGAGAGGTGTCAAAGAGAGAATGGAAGCAAGAAATGCTTCAGCAACCTGTTTCACCTGGATTTCTCTGTTCTACCTCTTAAATTAAATCAATATTTGTAACTTGGCTCAAATTATGATATCTTATTTGCCATGGCATATCTATTCATGAGAGTACTGATGTTTGCTCAAAGCTTTTTAGCCTAAGCATCTCTGTTCCCAATGCCCACACTTGCTGTCAAAGCAAAAGAAGAAAGAAGATGCAAATACCAGTCCTTGGGTAAGGCCCAACTCTTTGGAATCAATTCTTCTTTGTGTTGGCCTCCCAGAAACTTACCAGGACCCCATGGACTTTTGATATCAGTGAAATGTAACATTTCCTACTTTGTACATACTCTACCAGCTTGTTATTCAAGGTGGGGTCTGTAGACCAACATCAGTGTTACCTGGGAGTTCACTGAAATACAGAATCTCATCCCCCTTGCAGCCCTACTGACTAAATATCTGCATTTAACAAAAGCCCCAGGCATACCTACCCACAGTGAAGTTTGAGAAGTTATGGACTAGATGCTGAGTCCTTTTCATCATTCTTCAATACAACTACATTTTGCCTCACATATTGACGAGGGTTCATGCATGGACTTGACAGTGAATTTTGTCAAAGAAGGGATCTTAGAAATTATGTAAGCATAAAGGAACCATGTGATTTGTCACTCAAACCAGGACATTTTTTTAGAGTGAAAGGAAGTGTTATTAAAATATATACTAGGACAACTGGTGAAAAACAGGATTTTACTTGTAACCATACAACCAGTGGTCCTGTCTTGTTTGACAAGATACTGAGTTGCTTTTCAGAGACAACAGACCAAAACTGCAAGTCATGCATGCAGCTAAAGCTTGTGTAGAGAATTTTGACCTCTGGCTGTACCTTAAACAGAAGTTTCCACCCACCCCACCCCCTTCTCCCACATACACCATATGGAACCAAAAGACCAGCAGGTAACTTGAACACTAGAACCCTTTTAGAAGGCAAGGTCCTATTGTCTAGGAACACGTGAAGTGGATGCCCATTTACCATAAATGGCCATGTTCCAAGGATTTCCAATTAAAATTTCCTTACCAGAACTTCTGCATACCTGTTTCCTCCGATCCCATAAAATCCTTTAACCAGCCCTAGCTGATGTGGCTCAGTGGATTGAGTGCCAGCCTGCAAAGTAAAAGGTTGCCAGTTTGATTCCTAGTCAGGGCACTGTGGGCCAGTTCCCTCTTGGGGGCATGCAACAGCAACCCATAGATGTTTCTCTTGCACATTGCTGTTTCTCTCCCTCTCTTTCTCCTCCTTTTCATCCTCTCTAAAAATAAGTAAAATATTTAAATATATATATATATATATATATTTTTATTTTTAAATCCCTTAATCAGATCTATCAAGCCAGGTGGATGTGAGGCACCATTAGATCTCCCATCTCTTCAATTGGCACCTTCTCTACTAGTAAATCTCTCCTTCCTCCAAACTCTTAAAATTTTTGTTTTGGCCCTTTGAAGTGTTAGGCTCATGAACTTTGGTTCAATAACATACTGAGCATGAAAAACCTCATTATTGAATATTTACTATGAGCTAAAATTTAAATATATAACCTGAACCCCAATAAGAACCTTTTCAGGAGGTGTAATAATCTTAGTTTACAGAGATGGTAAGAGTAGTGGGTTGAATTGTGTCCTCCCAAAAGGTATGTCCAAATCCTAGTGCCTATACCTGTAAATGTGACTTATTTCAAAAAAAGGTTTTCTTAGGGGAAATTGATAGCTACACAGCACAGCCACCAGGGAGTGATTTGTTTTTACAGCCCAGTGACTCATCTTGTTTCTTCTAATTTTTTTAACTGCTTATCATCTACATACCAGAGATAATGTAACGCTCTGCTTCCTGCTTCTGTAACCTGCCTCCTGCTTTCGGTCTGAAGGACGGGCCCTCCCTAGCTCTATAAAAATAACTGCTTCCCCACTGCTCAGGGCCCAGAATTTGGAGACTGACTCATCTGGGTCTGCGTATGTAAAATAAAGTTCCACTCCATACACCCAAAAGCGGCTGGGTTGTTTTCTGTAACAGTTTTTGTAGAGTAAGCAAGAATCTCCAACTGAGATTATCCCAGATAAGGGAGGGCCTTAAATATAAGATGATAAATGTCTTTAAAGAGGAGGGAAGAAAAGACATAGGAAGAAGACCATGTGAAGACTGAGGCAGTGAGTAGAGTTATACAAACCCAAGCCAAGAAACTCTGGGAGCCACCAGAAGCTGGAGGAAGCAAGGAAAGGTTTTCTGCTAGGGCCCTTGGTGGGAACCTGACTCAGCAGATACCTTAATTTCAGACTTCTGGCCTTCAGAACTGAGAGAATAAGTTTCTGTTGTTTTAATTTATTAAATATGTGGCCATTTGTTACGGCAACCCTAGGAAATGAGTACAGTAAATGAAGGGAATACAGCTGGAAGGCAGGGAGGATCCTACCTAGGTTTGATGAAAAGAGCTTCAGGGGGACAAGGAGAGGGTCGGGGTGAAGTGAGTAAAAGGGAGCAGTGGGAAATCTGGTATTCCTTCTCTTTCCCCCTCCCTTCCTGGTCACTGCAAAAGTGAGCCCATCTTGGCTTTCCTGAGTTTTAGGTGAGAAAAAGATAGAGACCTTTTGAACTTGTACCTACCCACAGTGAAGGTAGAAGCTGCCTTCTGATCTCTGCACAGAGCTTTGTTGTTCACAAAGCAGTTAAAACACACTCACATTTGACCCTGGAAAAAAAAACCATTTTACTGATGAAAAGGCTGAAGCACAGAAGGACTGAATGAATTGCTCAAATTTGTGTGTCTGTCTGTGCTAAAGTCAATCTAAGACTCCAAATTCTACGCTATTACTATTCCACCATCCTGTTGGACAATATTCTTCCAAAGTTGAAAAACAAAAACAAATAAACAACCCCAAACTAGTTCATGGAGTTTGGTTGTGAGCAACATTAATCATTGGAGATTGTGGGCACTCAGCACCTGTGCCTGGATGGGCAGAAAGAGGCTGCCCTTATAGGAAGTTGCCTATGTGGGGACTTTGTTGGGTAAACTTTGGTACAGTCATTCAGCATTCCTTAGCAAATAAAAAGAAGGCCTGAACGTATTGTGTTAAGTGAGTCAGTATAATTTTTGAGATTTTGTGTCTATTTTGAGATTTTTTGTGAAAATAAATCCATGTTTATTTTCAGCAGGGACTTTCAAAAGATTTTGGCAATTGTGTTGTCCTTGTTTTTGTAAACTGGCGGAAGTTTAATTTTGAGAAACCAAGTGCTTGAACTTCTTCATTCATTACTTGTTTTTTATGACCAATTTATCTTTTTTCTCAGTGGGAAAGGGGGTTTGTCCTCTGCACCTCTAGCTGGCAGGAGGTGCAGAGGACAATCGTACAATTTTGCAGTTAGGCTTCTCATCCTTTCTGCTTCCCACTTTCTCCACACCCTGGCCAGGGGCCACTTTTTTGCAGTATTTGCCAAAAACAGTTTCCATTCAGTTAGCTGGTCCTCCCAGTTTTTCCAGCTTGAAATAACTCCTGAAAAGGACCTGTATGAAATTTTGGTTCCATTTGGTGGTGATCTGGAAAACCTTGGCAGTGATTTTCTTGTCTACTACACTCCCAGTTCTCATGCTCATTCTTAAAGTCAGATCGCTTCTCTGAATCATGGACTCCGAAGTGAAGTAAATACCTGTATAGGGTTTTGCCTTCATTGTTCTAATCCGTGCTAGCAAGGTATCGGTGCAGGGATAATATCCAGAAGGCTCTGTCGGCTTACTCAAGGCTTGCCTGGCGTTTTTCTTTAGCTTTCAATGCGCTTGAGTGTTGGGTGAACGGGAAAGGGGCGAGGAGGGATCTGTGGTTGGATTTTACCCCAAGAAGAGAGCAGCCCTCAGCTGAAAGATTTCTGTGCCCGGAAGACAGAGGCTGAGAGGACTAGGCAACTCGTGGATAGAGCTTTCCACACCGCTCTGATAAGCTCAGTTCCACAGGGAAGGGAGGCTAAGATGTGGTAGAACTGGGAGAAGTGTAAATGTAGCTGGGCAGCACCCAGTCCATTTCCCTTTCCCTGAAAGTCCTGGCAAGAAGTTGTTTTACGCCCACACAAACAAAACCTTCTCAAGCGTCCGGTCACGTCAATTGTTCGTTTTAGGGGTTGAAGAACATGCTAACATTTTGTAGATGAAAATTCTGCTCTCTAAGAGACCTGCTGAGAATGCTGGGGGAGGTGGGGCAAGGGGACACCGGAGGTCGCCCTGGTGGCTGCGGCATTCTCGGAGCTTGTCTGCCTTGGATGTTCAGGGTTGGGTGGCGGAGGAGGTGGGGCGGAGGAGGTGGGGCGAGGGCGGTGCGCAGCTCGCTGCTGTGGCCCGGGCCACTCACCACCAGCACAGTTCTGGGACTGACGCCAGTTCAGCCAGCGGCCAGTGTGTTGTGTTGCGGTGAGTTTGCAGGGATCCTTACTTCCGAAGGGCCTCCTGAGTCACCCGTTGGGTTGTCACGATCACGACCGCCACCCAGAGGAAATCAGACACAGGGTGGGGCGCGTTCCCGGGCGCTGTGGTGTCACCCAATCTCACTTCTGGTCAGTGCTGCCAGCTCTGCTTACGCTGCGTTGGCTTCAGCGCCGGTCTGGGCCTCCAGCGGTGAGTTAATCTGCCCCCTCGAGGAGGACCCCAAAAAGGAAGGAAGGAAATTGCAGAGGTTCTGAAAGTTTTTCCTTCCTCTCTTTACCCACCTCTCTCCCTCTTTCTCCCTCCCTGCCCCCGCCCCTCTCTCCCCCCCCCCCCCCTCCCCCCTTGCAGAAGTGAGTGCTGGGAGGCAGCAGCGCTGATTTTCCAGGCCGGACTCTGTGCCTCTGCTCCTCTGCTCCTGGAGCTCCCGTACAACTGCCTGGGGACACGGACAACCTTCACGCTCGGACCTCCTCCGGGACCCCTTCCCAAAGGGTGCTCCGAGCCATGGAGAGCGCAGAGCTGGCCGGGACGATCCTTTACACCTGGCTGACGCTGGTGCTCGTTTTCATCCTCTTGCCTTCGGCCTTCGGAGTGTCTTTGGGGATCTCTGAGATCTACATGAAGATTCTGGTGAAAACTTTAGAGGTGAGTGCCCACAGCCTTCCCGCACCTCAGAGGACTTGAGAGAGAACTCGGGGTGGTGCAGGCCCAGGATAGAGCCTAGTTGAGAGGGGACCAAGTTCTGAAGGTCAGTGGTCCGCAGGGGTGTGCGTTTCAATTTACCCTCAGCTCTAAAGTGAAGACAGCTTCGGCAGAGCTGGAGAAATCCAGGCTGAGGCCACTGGACCACCCTATTTCTCTTCTTGAAGGCACAACTACCCCACTCCTTGTTCTGTTATTATTTTTACTAATTGGGTTAACTGTGCGGCTCCCCTTTATATCATTGGGTTTCTTTATATCCATCAAGCAGTGCAACTGTCATCTCACCGAAGTTTTTACAGCTCGAGGTTTCAGAGGTCCTTTTGTGTGTTAAATCACTATGTTTATGCTCAAGATAAACCAATTGCTGAGTGGTAGAAAAAAATCTGATTATATTTTAATGAAGTCATAGGAATTTTATTTAATTGATGGCTCTTGAATTATCATGGGAAATGTGTCTTCTTCTGACCTCAGCTTTCCCTATACTCTTCTTTCCAAATTCTGCAAAGGCGTTAGATGCAGATGGGCCTGGTGGGGAGCAACTGCAGCTCCCGCTTATATGGGGATTGTTTAAATTACAAAGGCTTTCCTGTTTACTATCTCATCATCTGTTTCCCAAAGCCTGGGAAGGTAGGGAGGGCACTTACTATCCCCCTTTTATACAGATAAAGAAATTGAGATGCAGAGTTGAGTGGTTGGCTTGAATGGAAAGGTCCTAACAGAGGAGGAGATATGTTTGCCTAGTGGTCAGGTACAGACTTTGGGTACAGATTTGCTTAGATTTGATACCCAAATCCCAGGTCTGCTTCTTAATATGTGACCTTAGGGAAATCACTTACTTCTTGTGCCTTGTTTTTCTCATCTATCAAATCGGAGTAACAATACACCTATTTCCATAGGGTTGCTTAAGTATGTTAAAATATGTTAGGCATCTTAGAAGGGTGCTGGGACATGTTAGGTGCTATATAAGTGTTTGCTGCTGTTAAAAGAATAATATTATTTAGAGTCTAGCATCTTTGTTTCTCTAACTTATAATGTGGGTTGTCATTTTTCTGCCCTTATTTTCTTTTTTTAAAATATTTTTTAAATTTATTTTTAGACAGAGGGGAAAGGAGGGAGAAAGAGAGGGAGAGAAACATCAGTGTTTGGTTGCCTTTTGCATGCTCCACGCCAGGGAACCTAGCCTACAACTCAGGCATGTGCTCCAACTGGCAACCCTTTGTTTCACAGGTCAGCGCTCAATCCACTGAGCCGCACCAGCCAGGCCTCTGCCCTTATTTTCTGTCTGTTCCGGGACTTTTTCCCTCAGCCTTCAGGGTGGCTCCCACATATATATCTTCAACCTGTTAATCTCATACCTGGAGATGACCTGCTAATTTTCCACCTACCAATATCCTGCATAGCTCTTCTACCTGCTGATAATCTCCTGTCTTACCACATATTTTTTGTGGCTATTTTTCTGTCTAGTCTTTGAGGTTATATTTGATTCCTCATCCTCAGCTCTCATGTTTTGAAAGTTCTATTGTTTCTACTTGGGAGATATTTTGCAGTTTTCAACCGTTCTTACTGACTTCATACTCTGAACTTGCTGTGAACTATGCTGTGAATGTCTTAGCTGCTTTTTCTGTTAGATTTCTTAAGAATGTTCTCCTCATAGCACATGATCCTCTTCAGCTGGTGTTCACTCTTTCTCAAAACTCAAATATGATTGAACTGTTTTCCCATACAGCAATGTCTTTGGGATTTATACACCAAGTAAGGATGGAGCGAGGGTAAATCCCACAGACAGGCTTCCAGTAGCTGACTCCTGTATTTCTTGCTTTATTAATTCAGGCTATGGCAAAAGATATGTCCAGGAGAGAGGCCAGCAGTTGGCATCAGCCTGCTAAATAACTATTATGCTTAGAAGAGATATCTCTGGCCCAAGACTGGCCTTCAGTTTGTCAAGGCCTCAAGTTTTCTTTTTTTGTCCATCTGTACTTGAAGAGACTTTCAAAGATATACTCTTTGTCAATCAAACTCTCAAGAACACCAATTTTTTTAAAAAGATTTTATTTATTTATTTTTAGAGAGGAAAGGAGGGAGAAAGGAGAGAAGGATCAGTATGCGGTTGCCTCTCCAGTGCTCCCTACTGGGGACCTGGCCCACAACCCAGGCATGTTCCTGGATTGGGAATCTATCCAGCGACCCTTTGGTTCACAGGCCAGCACTCAATTCACTGAGGCACACCAGCCAGGGCAAGAACACCAGTTTTTGAATTGTAATGGGAGATACACCACTTAGCTTGGAAGAGACAGTGGCAGCATAAAGAACCACCCTCCTTGCCAAGACTAAGTTATTAGGTCAGAAAGAAGCTTGGCATGTATGGAATTAGGATGGGGATTCATTTTTTGAACCAACTCTGACTTGTAGATTGAAGCTTCCTGGAGTGCTTGTGTTTGGAAGAACTAGTGGGCTCACCAGGAAATAGTTATGATCATAGTGACGTGTGCATTAGGCAGTTCTTTTGATCCTTCCACTGGAACAGCATTAGGTATTTCAAAGACATTTCTGTTAGGTGGGGGTTAGTATAGTAGACTGTTTTTCCTGACTATAGGGATAGTTCCCTTAAAAATTGTACTGATTGTTTAGTACTAGAACATCTTTGTTAGTGATGTTTTTGTGCACACATAAGTTCAGCGTACATTTCACATACGTTGAAATGTATGTGGGGTGCCTTCTGAATAGCTGATTGTGGTAATCGCTACTTGTCAAGTAACTGACCCAGCTTTATGCTCTTTTCTGACTCTTTCTTGGCTGCTCATTGTTTCACATAATATTTATTGAGCATCTACTATATGCTGCTCTTTGTATGGC
Source organism: Artibeus jamaicensis (assembly GCF_021234435.1). Lineage (NCBI taxonomy): Eukaryota > Metazoa > Chordata > Mammalia > Chiroptera > Phyllostomidae > Artibeus > Artibeus jamaicensis. The sequence goes on from NW_026521837.1 coordinate 644,731, forward strand.
TGAATATCCCCAGATGAGTACATAGGCCCCTGATAAGCAAGCTACTTGAGGACAAGACTTAAATTCTTAGAAGTGTAGTGATTCTCTAAACTAGTGACTTTCAAGGTCTATATAACAGTTTCTAAGGAATGTTATAATTATACAGAAAAAAATATTTTAAGAATACAAACTATAAAAGGTAAAACTTTTGGCTGAGGGCATGTGAGAGAGTGATCCATTTGGACAATAGGGTATATATAGCTGAATTTCTAGGAGGATATGTGTGAAGTTTCTATTTTATTAGAGATGAGTATAGATTAAAGGTTAAAAATGCTCTTGTCACCCTGCCTTGGTTGCTCAACACCAAAAGGTTGAAGGTTCAATTCCCAGTCCAGGCATATACCTAGGTTGCCAGTTTGATCCCTGGTTGGGGTATGTAAGGGAAGCAACTGATCTATGTTTTTAACATCGAAGTTTTTCTTCCTTTCTTTTTTAAACTTGATACAATTTTTTAAAATATACTTTATTGATTATGCTATTACAGTTGTCCCATTTCCCCCCCTTTATTCCCCTCTGCCCTGCCACCCCTCCCCCCTGACATTCCTGCCCCTTAGTTTGTGTCCGTGGGTCGTACATATAAGTTCTTTGGCTTCTCCATTTCCTATAGTATACTTAACCTCCCCTGTGTATTTTGTACGTAGCATTTATGCTTATTTCCTGTACTTTTCCCCCCATTCTCCCTCCACCCCCTCTCCATGGATAACCCTCCATATGATCTCCATTTCTGTGATTCTGTTCCTGTTCTAGTTGTTTGCTTAGTTAGTTTTTTTTTTAAATTCAATTGTTGATAGTTGTGAGTTTGTTGTCATTTTACTGTTCATAGTTTTGATCTTTTTCTTTTTTTCCTTGGATAAGTCTCTTTAACTCATATAATAAGGGCTTGGTGATGATGAATTTCTTTAACTTGACCTTCTCTGGGAAGTACTTCATCTGCTCTCCCATTCTAAATGATAACTTTGCTGGATAGAGCAATCTTGGATGTAGGTCCTTGTCTTTCATGACTTGGAATACTTCTTTCCAGCCGCTTCTTGCCTGTAAGGTCTCTTTTGAGAAATCAGCTGACAGTCTGATGGTAACTCCTTTGTAGGTGACTGTCCCCTTATCTCTTGCTGCTTCTAGGATTCTCTCCTTCATTTTAATCTTGGTTAATGTAATGATGATGTGGTTTGGTGTGTTCTTTCTTGGGTCCAACTTCTTTGGGACTCTCTGAGCTACCTGGACTTTCTGGAAGTCTGTTTCCTTGCGTAATTGGGAAGTTCTTCTTTATTATTTGTTCAAATAAGTTTTCAATTTCTTGCTTTTCCTCTTCTCCTTCTGGCACACCTATGATTCAGATGTTGGAATGTTTACAGTTGTCCCGGAGGTTCCTAAGCCTCTCCTCATTTTTTTGTTCTTGTTTCTTCATTCTGTTCTAGTTGAATGTTTATTTCTTTTTTTTTAACATTTTTTAATTGATTATGCCGTTATATTTGTTCTATCTCCCCCCCCATTCCCTTCCACCCTGCACACCTCTCCCCCACCATTCCCCCACTTTAGTTCATGAACATGTGTCTCAATTTCTTTAGATTCTGTATTTCCCCTACTATTCTTACCCTCCCCCCTATCTATTTTCTGTCTACTGTCTATGTTACTTATTTTCTGTACCTTCTCCCCGCTTCTCCTTCTCCCACTCCCCTGTTCTAATCCTCCATGTGATCTTCATTTCTATGGTTCACTCCTGATCTAGCTGTCCTCTTAGTTTGCTTTTGTTTTAGGTATGGTTGTTAATAACTGTGAGTTTGCTGTCCTTTCAGTGTTCATCTTGTTTATCTTCTTTTTCTTAGGTAAGTCCCTTTAACATTTCATATAATAGGGGTTTGGTGATGATTAACTCCTTGAATTTGATCTTATCTGAGAAGCACTTTATCTGTCCTTCCATTCTAAATGGAAGATTTGCTGGATAGAGCAATCTTGGATGTAGGTCTTTGGATTTCATAACTTGGAATACATCTTTCCAGCCCCTTCTTGCCTGTAAGGTCTCTTTTGAGAAATCCACTGACAGTCTGATGGGAACTCCTTTGTAGGTGACAGTCCCCTTATCTCTTGCTGCTTCTAGGATTCTCTCCTTCATTTTAATCTTGGCTAATATAATGATGATGTGCCTTGGTGTGTTTCTTCTTGGGTCCAACTTCTTTGGGACTCTCTGAGCTTCCTGGATTTCCTGAAAGTCTATTGCCTTTGCCAGAACGGGGAAGTTCTCTTTTATTATTTGTTCAAATAAGGTTTCCACTCGTGACTGTTCCTCTTCCCCTTCTGGTACCTCTATAATTCGGATGTTGGAACATTTAAATATGTCCTGGAGGTTCCTAAGCCTCTCCTCATTTTTTTGAATTCTTGTCTCTTCATTCTTTTCTGTTTGGTCATTTTTTTCTTCCTTCTGGTCCTCTCCCTTGATCTGAGTCCCAGTTTCCTTTCCATCACCATTTCTTTCCTGTGCATTTCCCTTCATTTCAATTAGTTTAGCTTTCATATGTTTCTCTAATTTGTGACTAAAATCAACCAGTTCTGTGAGCATCCTGATCACCAGTGTTTTGAACTGTGCATCTGAAAGTTTGGCTATTTCTTCATCACTTAGATTTATTGGCTCTGGAGCTCTGAGTTGTTCTTGAGCCATTTTTGGTCTGTTCGAGCCAGTTAAGTATGAGGAGTGAAGCCTTAGTTGTTTACCAGGGTGGGGCCACCCAAGTTGCTGGTTTGTGATGCTGTATGTGGGGGTGGGGTCAGAGAGGGAGTAATGGCGGTCCTCTCTGCTCATCCAGTCCGTCCCAGCACTAGCCCCATGCCTGTTTATCCGAGCGGAAATGTGCGAGCCCGCTGCCCTGTGCCATGGGGTCTCAATGCTCGCCTCTTCACTGGTTTATCTGCACGCAAAAGCTCGACTGATCTCAGACAGCCGGCTGCTCCTCTTCCCTGTGTCCGCCCGTAGCTAGCCCCCACCTGGGATCCGCGCCTTTGGCTGCTTGTGCACCACCCTGGTCTTTTTGGCTAACCCACTCTGCTGCTGGCTTCGCCCCTCTTACCAGTTTAGCTGAGCATTTCGTTGTTTTCAGACTCCGTATTGTCGATTTTCTGTGTGGTTTGGTTGCGTTTATTGTTGTTAAAACTTTGTTGTTGTTAGATTTGGTTGTGCGCGGACGCAAGGTATTTCCACCTGCGCCTCCATCTTGGCTGAAGTCGCTGAATGTTTATTTTTTCCTTTTGCTCCAAATCATTGATCTGAGTCCTGATTTCCTTCTCTTCACTGTTGGTTCCCTGTACATTTCTCTTTGATTTCACTTTGCATAGCCTTCACTTTTTCCTCCATTTTGTGACCAAGCTCAGTTAATTCTGTGAGCATCTGATTAGCAGTGTTTTGAACTGTGCATCTGATAGGTTGCCTCTCTCTTTATCTCTTAGTTCTATTTTTGGAGCTTTGATCTGTTCTTTCCTTAGGGCCATATTTTTTTTCTCTTGTGCAGCTGTTACACTGTAGGGGGCAGTGCCTTAGGTGTTCGGCAGAGTGGGACAGCCTACATTGATACCTTGTGGCTCTGTATCTGGGGGAGGGGTTCAAGAGGGAGCAGTGCTTCTTGCTTAGCTCTCAGCAGACTTTCAGTCACTTTCCCTGCTACCCACAAGCAAATCGGACCCTTCTGGTAGTGATTGTTGGGTGGGTTGTTTTGTGTATGTTCTAGGACTCTGTGGGTCTCTCCAATGAACTCTTCTGTGAAGCTGGGAGTTTCTTCTCCTGCTGCAACCCCCACAGATTTTTACCGCCGGAGGTTTTGAGGCTTTATTTTTCTTCTTTTGAACCCTGGGTTGTGTGATCTGTTTCTCTCCCCAGTTGTTCTCCTGGTTTATCTGCATGCAAATGTGGGACCTCCTGGTCCGCCAGCCAGTGCCTTGCCTGTTCTGGTCCTCCAGCCACTACCTTGCTAGATGTCCTCTCTGCCCTGGCTTCCCATCTCTGGCCCTCCTACCAGTCTTTACGAATGTTTCTCTTTTAACTCGTTGGTTGTCAGACTTCCATACAGTTCTATTTTCTGGCAGTTTTGTTTATTTTTTTTGTTTTTGAATTTGTTGTTCTTCTTTTGATTGTGCAAGGAGGCACAGCGTATCTACTTATGCCTTCATCTTGACCAGAAGTCTGAAGTTTTTCTTTCTCTCTTTCACTCATCCTCTCTCTCTAAACTCAATAGACAGTTTTGACTGGTATGGCTCAGTTACCTGGGTATTGTCCAGCAAAGTGAAAAGTTGCTGATTATATACCTGGTCAGAACACATGCCTGGTCTGCGGGTTCAGTACCTGCTTGGGGACAACATGTAGGAGAGGCAATCGATTGATGTTTCTCTGTCAAATTGATATTTGTCTTCCTCTTTCTCTAAAGGTAAATAAATACAACTCTAAAAAAATAAAATTAATAAATATATCTTCGGGTGAGTATTAAAGAAAAAATAGAAAAATGGCATTGTCAACAATGAAAGGTAATTGTATGATAGGGGTGAGGGTAGTGAAGGATTGTTATTCATTGGCCTAACATTATAGGGAAATAATGTGAAGAGAATATAGGATTTATGGAGAAGAAGGTAGGGGAATGTTATTAAATTACCTAATCAGATAGTAAATGTTAATAGACTAACTTTTTCCTCAACTTTTGAAGAATAAGATGGAAGCATGAATAAGTTCCTTCAAATTTTTGTTTCTGTAACCTTGGGCAGGTCACCTACTACCTCAACCTCAGTTTCAACATGTGTGTAGAAGAATATGCCTCCTAGAGTTACTGTGCAGATGCAATAAAGAAAGGTGAATAAACGCACTTGATGCATAGTAGATGCTCACTCTTGGTGGAGTTTGAATTCCAAAACTCCTTGGTTTTCTTCTTCTATGTGGCTAAAATTTAACCTACATTCAAATTTTTGATGGGTTAGCATACATACTCAGAGCAGAAAATTCATGCCATTTACTTTAAGTAGTATGCTTTCTCTTTACTCTCTTTTCTGTCCATCATGTTTTCCAGTTTTTTAATGGCATGTCAATAATTCTCATATGGTTATGACACCTCTTATTATAATACTCAGTTATTATACCTGATGTTGGAAATATAGGGAATGTGCTGGAAGCCATGGCTAATTATGACAGAAAGTAATAATAAAGAAAAACTAGCAAGGCACCATGATTTTCATTTAACTTAATTCTACAACTAGTATCCGAGATAGGGTTTATTATCACTACCATTGATAGATTGGGGAATGGAGGTTTAGGGAGAGAATTTATCAGCAGTGAGTGATGCCCCTGCGTAGTTTGCTTGGGCTGCCATAACAAAGTACCTTGGACTGGTTGGTTTAAACAGAAATTTATTTCCTCATAGTTCTGGAGGTTAGAAGTTCAAAATGAAGGTGGTGGCAGGTTGGTTTCTCCTGAGGCCTCTCTCCTTGTCTTGCATATGGCTGTCTTTTTGCTGTCTCCTTACATGGCCTTTCCTCTGTAGATGCATAGTAGATGCTCACTCTTGGTGGAGTTTGAATTCCAAAACTCCTTGGTTTTCTTCTTCTATGTGGCTAAAATTTAACCTACCTTCAAATTTTTGGTCAGTTAGCATACATACACAGAGCAGAAAATTCCTGCCATTTACTTTAAGTGTCTCTTTGTTCACCCAATTTCTTCCTCTTGTAAGGGCACTGAGCAGATCGTATTGGGGTTTACCCTAAAGACCGCACTGTAACAGGTTCACCTATTTAAAGGTCATATCTCCAAATAAAGTTAGATTTTGATGTACTGGGAGTTAAGCCTTCAACATATGATTTTGGTGTGTGGGGGGGCAAAATTTAACCCATAACTACAAAATATCAATATTTTCCATCATGAGGATGAAATAATCGTCCTACTTAAAAGTAATTACTATGATATAAAATGCATAATCAGATGCCTTTAATAAAAATAGTGAGCTCCAAAATTAATAGTGATTGTTTATAAGATTTAATTTTAATCATATTTTTGGTCTACTTATAAATAATATAAGTACCAAAGCTTTACATTACAAAATTATAAAACCCTGGCTGAGTATGAGTAGCTCAGTTGGTTAGAGTATTGTCCATGTACACCAAGGTTGTAGGTTTGATCTTTGTTCAGAACACACACAGGAATCAGCCAATGACTGCATAAATAAGTAGAACAACAAATCCATGTTTTTCTCTCTTTCTCTAAAAACCAATAAATAAAATAACAAATAAAAGAAAAACTGTAGAAATAAACCTTGACCTCCATTGAGAAAACATGGGAGGTCTAGAGTTTAAGTCATCAAAGCAAAGAAAAAGAAGCCACCAAATTAAGACTGAGTTTTATTATCATTTGTGATTTGGCACTTGAAGTCTGGAAGATTAAGCCTCTATTTATAGGCTCTTCTCTAAGCACAAATGTCATGTTCTTACTTGCCTATTTGGAATGTTGTGCAGGGGTCCTGGTGTAGTCAGATCATGCCTTACTCTTTGTGTTTTAGGTTATTTATTCTCTACCAGTTTATTTTCTTATTTATTTGACATTGTTATTTTTATCTCTCTGTTTAATCCCTCTGAGCCTAGCAATAATTGAGATTTTTTTGTCTTGATATATTTAATAAATTATTTTTGTCCTTCGAGGATGCTTAAGTTCTCATTATAATTATTATAATGTGTTTTACCTCTTATGTTGCTCTTCCCCTCATCCCCACCCCAAATCAGTCAATTTAGTAAAGCTTAGCTTCTAAAATTGTAATCATCTAAATATTTTAATGGTTTCTTTTCTAAACTAGAAAAATAACCATTGGGATTTTCTGAAATGCTGTCAACAAAGTTAACTTATAGTTATTGAACTATGATGTAAATGATAGATAACTTTGAAAATGCATTAAAAAATGTAAAGAAAAAATGATGTCACATCTTGAAATATTTCTTTACACTCCTGTGTACGTACAAAACAATATGGAGGTTGATTTTTCCTCCTCTTAGCTTCTTTCAAACCTCTGGTTCCTCATAAACATAACGCTTTCCCTGTGCATCTTAAAATGTAACCATTTGCAGATGATTTCTTTAGTTATTGACTTCACTGATTCCCTTCAGCTTTTCATTTCTCACTCTGTCTCCTTTTTCAAGCTTATCATTGATGCAGGCATTTAAGCCTCTTTGAGTGTGTTTTACCCTTGAATGCCTAATTTGCTATAAAAAGAATAATTGTTCTTTGGGCCCTGGGTTTTTACATGTGTCAATCCCATTTAATCCTCATAGCAAACCCTATGGGATAGGAAATATCCTCACTTCACTTATGAGGAAACTGAGGCCTAAAATGATTAAGTAACTTTAAACTCAGATAGTCTTGATGCCATAACGTATGTTCTTGCCCAACATGCTTCTCGACCTTTTCAAGGAGTAATTTGTTGGGGTACCAGGTATGAGTGAGGGGTTTAAATGGCTGTGTGATCTTTTCCTGCTATTATGAGGGTATTATCAGTAACTAAAACAAGAGTATACCTGGGACTTGGAATAGTGCTACATCAGAGAGTCACTGGGGTATCTCTTTAATTCAAGTAGCACCAGGGCTTGATGTTTAATTTCACTTCCAAATAAGCATGGTTTAAGTATGCTACACTGTGCCTATAGAAGAGTTTAAATTAATATGTCTTTTTTTTTTAAACAGTGGGCCACACTACGAATTGAAAAAGGAGCCCCGAATGAGTCGGTTGTTAAAAACTCAGCTTCTGTTGGTGAGTCTTTCCTTTCATCATAATGGTTAAAATATCCAAAAATATGATGAATAAAATAACCCATGTACATCCACTCAACTTGAACTTGATATGCATAGAGCAGTGCATTCTGTAGGCCTCAGATTATTCATAGTTCTGTTCAAAATAGCAGTTGCTTGAGTGTTGAATGAGTTGTTACTATAAAGAAGGTAATATTGCTATTTACCTATGTGTTCTTATAGTGTACTTGTAAAGGCATGCATTTAAAGGTGGTTGTTCATGGTTTTAAAGATGCAGTCAATGGCTTAAAAAAAAAAGGTAACTAACTGTACTACCTGGGAGTTAAAGCTATTTTTGAGGTTTTATTAATACTTTATTCTAATTTGTGGTTCTCAAAGTATGTTACTCAGAATACTCTATCTTGCTAAAGCTAAGTGTTAATACATGAAATAAAATAACTTCCCTGTGAAATAAGCTTGGGAATCATATACAACACCTTCCTTTTGGAGAGTAGTATTGCACAGTACAGTCAGAAAAATCCTGCAGAAAAGGAACTTATTTAATCTTTTTCTCTCTTTTTTTTAAAGGAAACATACTTTTGCCCCACCCTGGTTATTTCTTTTACATATTAAACTTTTATTTATGTTTTAAGCTTTTAAAAATATTTGTTTTATTGTAGTTCAAGAACAGTTGTCTACATTTACTCCCCATCGCTCCCCTTGCCCCACCCTCAATCCTACCCGCCTTCAGCTTTGTCCTTGTGTCCTTCATACACCTTCCTAGATGACCCTTCTTCCCCTTTTGTCTCCCATCCCATTATCCCCTCTCTCCTTCCTCCTCCCCTCTGGTTACTATCAATTTGTTCTTTATTTCAATGTTGCTTTCTATATTTTGCCTATGGAACTTGTGTAAGTTTTGTTAGAAATGAGTCAACAAATCAATTGATTTAACCAGTCCCTGCTTCTATTTGTGTGTTTTGCTTTTATCCCCCAAACTCCCTTTTGAGAGAATTTTAAGAATTGTTTAAAGCAGTAGGTTTGTAGGGAAGTAGAATGCTATAGGAGTAGTGGCTATCACATTAGGAAGAAATGAATCACTAGATTTAATTAAAAGATTATGTCTTTATACAGTTTTCAAAAATAATTGCTGGCACAATTTTGTGCCCATATAATTTGGGAGAGATCAAAATGTTAAACACTGCAGTAGAAGAAATTTATCTTCTGGAGGCTTGTCTAAGAGGAATTGTAGAAATTTTATATTGTAGCATATTTTAAAAATAACATTTGAGTGAAAACATCTGTGCATTTTTGTATAATTCATTATTATGTTTGATGATTGAAGCAACTGGTGGAGTTTCCGTGGTGTCTACTTAAACACCAAAGTATTACCACTAAAAACATTTCTACAAAGATTAGATATCCTCTTGTTACTGCCAGATACCTTTCTCTCAGATGTAGCAGATCTACTAATTTTTTGTTTTTCTGGGTTGGGTATATATTTTTAATGTGTACTGTATGTTTCAAGGAGAGAACAAACTTTATTACTGTTTTTCTGTTGCACTTGGTGAGAATTTGGGGTTTCATTGATCTTGAAGTGACCATTTTTGGGGGGTGCTATAGGTAGGGGTGCTGGTGGTGGTAGTGGTACGTGTCTTGGGTTATGAATTTAAAAGGCCACAAGGTGTTTCAGTTTGACAGGTTAAGAAGATTTAAAAAATCACTAGGGGAGCATAGCCAGTAACATTGGTTTAGTTTTTTTAGCCTATATGGAAGCGAATATTTTCACGTTGGGTTTTTTTTGTCATGTGCTTGTCTTTTCTGTTTTTGGTCTTTGTCTTTCCAGTGGTACCTCTGGAAAGAGTGGAAGTAGAACTGAAAGAGTGACAGTTATTGGACATTTTCTACCCCTAAGGGGATCCTTACAGGATTATTTGGGGATCCAAAGGTGACTAAGATGTGGTTCCTGTAGGAAGACATGCATCCAACAAACCACTGTGATAAATGCCAAAGTAGGTGCATAAGCAGAGGACAATGTGAGATCTAATTTAGGCTCTGACGTGTGCTGCTTTTATCTCCCTTAATCCCACAACTGTGCATGGTATACACCTGCCTGCTTAGGTAGCCCTGTTCCAGGGTGGGTGCCCTGTTGATACATGCTGGTGTTTGGAGTCAGTGGAGAGGTGGCATTTCAATCCTAGATGTTTGGCAGAGGGTGATGAAATACACTGAGCACTCTGTGTCTGGCTGGTGCAATCTTCTGTCTTTGGAGCATCATGTCTCTGTACTGCAGCCAGCAACAAAACAAGGCTGAGTTGAGTTGGTCAAAGTTTAGGCCAGGGTCACAGGTAGGTCAAGGCTCCCAGGAGTGAGGAAGCGATTTCGAGATGTCTATCTAAATGATACAGTGCCAATGTTAGTTTTGTGGAACTGAGAGGAAGAGATTAGCTAAACAGGGAACACAGTTCTATTTATTTTCTGTACCAACAAATTCCTTCTGCTTCTCTTTATAATTTGGTGAAGCTCGTTTTTGGAGACACTTCAAGTCTCCCTCTCTTGCATGATAATTCTTTTGTTCTTTTACTGAGCAAGCCAACTGAAAGGGAAATCTAGGGAAATATCATTTTTATGATTAAATAATTCTTTTCTGTCTTTAGCCATATTCCACTATGTCTTCTATTAAAAAAGCTCTCTAGCCCTGGCTGGGTAGATCAATTGGTTAGAGCATTTTCTCGATATGCTAAGGTTGCGGGTTTGATGCCCAGTCAGGACACATACAAGAATCAACCAATGAAGGCATAAATAAGTGGAGCAGACAGAGTTGATGCCTCTGTCTGTCTCTGTCTCTCTCTAAAAGAAAAGAAAAAACAAAACAAAACAAAAAATCTCTAAGTTGTCGAGCTTCGGATATGATCATAATAAGCAAGATCTCTTAAAGAAGCTCTGTTGTTATACCTTCCTCTTCGAGGTGTGCGACTTTTCCCCATTGTTAATGCAGTGATGAAGATGAATGTTTTTAGTCCAAGTAACATTCAGCTTTGGCAGGGAATATAGTGTTATCATCTACCCCAGTTTTTGTCCTGGAGAGCTGATAAGCTAGATGGCTAACACAGCAAAGAGAAGGTTCCTTAGCTTCCTTGGGTTAGCTGAGCCTTCACCACTCTAGCCATAGAACAAATCCATCTCCTCAGACCCTGAGATGTGGTCTGACAGAGATTTTAGCAACTTTCATTTTACTCTGTTGTAAGTACTGCCAAGGCACCACCAGCCTCACTCTTTGGGCATCTGACTGATTTCCAGGACTTAAGCTATCAAACTTAAATCAGTTCATAATTTTAATTATACTTGTAATGAATATAATCAGTTATGTCATTTTCATGCTCAAGACTAATTCCACTATAATTACATTATGATATTAGGATATTTTGAACGCTTACCAACCAAAAGCCAACAGTCAGGAATAAAGCCCCCCCCCCCTTTGCCTTTGCTGGGGTGTCTGAGTCACAAACAATACAAATTAAATAGATCATGCAGCTTAGTCATTTTGGCAGTATTCCCTGGAATGTGTGGTTGGTGTGACTCAGTCCTGTGGGTGGTGGGAAATGCATGCCACCTTCTCAGGTGCTCTTGTTGCCCAGCTTCTGCAGGCAGCACACGTTTAAGATTTGGGGTCACATGCCTACTGTTAATTAAGTCCCTGTGCTAAATTCTAAATTCCTCTTCTGTGTACTATATCTCTTGCCCTCCAGTCCCTGATCCTCCCTTATCCCCCTCCCCCCAACACACACAAAGGACAAATGCTCTGGGAAAGCTTCTGATTTTATACCTATTCAGAGAGAAAATACGGTGCCTAACATTCCTGCTAATTTAATTTTTGGAATGTTTTTTGTGAGGCTTGACTCACAATGTTGATACTTGTACAACATTGGTTACATCAACAATAAACAAAACTAGTAAATTCACTGAACATGTGGGATAGTAGTTTGTGATAGACATTTGAGGAATATCATTCTTCTATACTCATTTCATCTTAGGCAGGCTGTTTTTGGTAGTCTGTTTAAATCAGCCAACTTACTTTACTGTTGTCTTTGTGTGAACTCTCTGAATACAAATTAGTATCTGCTATCTTCAAGGATATGGAATGTAATGCATTAATTGGGTTATCTCACTTTTAAGACTTTTTTTTTTAAAGATTTTATTTATTTATCTTTAGAGGGGAAGGGAAGGAGAGAGGGAGAGAAACATCAATGTATGGTTGCCTTTCATGCATCCCCTGCTGGGAACTGGCCTGCAGGGAACCAGCCTGCAACCCCGGTGTGGGCCCGGACTGGGAATCGAACCACGATTGTCAGGTTTGCAGGCCCGTGCTCAATCCACTGAGCTACACCAGCCAGGGCTTGGGTTATCTCACTTTTAAAATACTGAGACTTGTCTAACTACTTGTAGAGAAAAAAACAATTATGGGATATAGAAGGGTAATAGCTTGAGATTTTTTTCTTGGCTAATTGTCTATCCCTGCTTTCATTATTAGTCTGTCTCTATTGGCAAGTCTAATGCCTGGTGATGGGGATGATGATGACAATTTTCAAACATACACAAGCCCTGGCAGGGGTGACTCAGTGGATTGAGTGCTGGCCCAGGAACCAAAAAATTGATGGTTTGATTCCCTGTCAAGGCACATGCCTGGATTGTGGGCCAGGTTCCCAGTTGGGAGTGTGTGAGAGGCAACCAGTTGGTGTTTCTCTCACACATCAATGTTTCTCTCTTTCTCCCTGCCTTCCCTTGTCTCTAAAAATAAATAAAGTTTTTAAAAAAACACACAAAACACAGTAGTATAATGAGCTCCATGTAGCCAACATTTGCCAAGATCTTGTCACACTTGATTTATCTATCATTCCATGACTTTTGCTAAAGTATTCAATGCAGAAACAAGATTTCATGTTTTCCATGCATTTTTAAAAAGGGACTTTAAAAATAATTACAGTGCTACTATACCTTCAACAAACAATAATTTCTTTTTTTTAAGGTTTTTTTTTTTAAAAAAAACACAAAGAAAGAAAAAAAAAAAAAAAAAAAACAAATTTCTTAATATCATAGTATACCCAGCCCACACATATATTTTCCTAACATTTTCAAAATATTTTATAATTGTTTTGTTTGAATCAAGATTTAGCCATGGTCTACAAATGTTTATTTATTGATACTGTTTTATTGAAAATATGGATCACAGTTTTTGTTCTTGTAATAAAAATTACTTAATAGCAGGTAATTCTGGAAAAATTTATAAGTGTACCATACATTTTTATCCTCACATCTTATATAAATCTATAGAAGACAAAGATTTGTTTATTTTGCTTGTTTGTTTGAAAGCCACAAAATTTGTCACCTATGTATTTAAATTCAATATCATGAAAACTTAGTTCAGCCACTTTGGAGAACAATCGGACAATCACTATCAAAGGTGAAGGCCCATTACACTACAGCTCCACAACTCCACTTCTTCTAAGCTATTGAACCTACCCAGACAATCAGCATGTGGGAGACATGGTACAAGTGTATACGAACAGCGAAAGTTAGGAGAACTCAGTCACTTATCAGGAGGAATATTAATATGTAAGCTAGTTTACTTATATTATACAGCTGTCAAAATGAATTAATTAGATTTACATGAAGAAAACAGAAGTAGACAAATCTCAAACAATGTTAGAGAAGAGAAAATATAGTATAATTACATTTATTTAAAATTTAATACCATAAATAGATACTGTACATTTATATGGATATATGTAGATAAGTATAAAATATATGTGAAAATGACATATACTAATATGTAGTTGTTATTTTCTAGGAGGAGAAAAGGTGGAAAAATAGATTTTTAACTGTGTATAATTTTTTCCTTTAAAAAATATATGGCCCTGATTGGAGTAGCTCAGTGGGGTGATCATCGTCCTGCAAACTGAAAGGTCACTGGTTTGATTCCCAGTTAGGACACATGCCTGGGTTACAGGCCAGGCCCCTGGTTGGGGATGTGCAAGAGGCAACAGATCAATGTTTCTCTCCCTCTCTTTCTCCCTCCCTTACTCTTTCTTTAACAATAAATAATTAAAATCTTTATTAAAAGTCTGAAGCATATATGATGATGGATATCTTTTCTTTGTTGAATTCATTTTTTGGTTAACCTTGTATTTTAAACATAAAAATTAAAAAAGATACCAAATAAAATATCAGTAATCATGCAGGTAGAGTCCTTAGTCTGATGAATGGAACTAATTTTATATGAATAGAAAATAGTTTCGTTCTTGGGGGTTGATTGATGGTTACCTGCTCAAAATCACATCTCCATTCAGCCTGACCAGTGACTAGAATTTAAACTTAAACCTACAGAGCAAAGAATTTGTTGATAGAAATATATTACATCTTAGAGCTTGTTTCTTAACTTCAGTAGTACTGACATTTTGTGCTGAATAATTCTCTATCATGGGGAGCAATCCTGTGCATTGTAAGATGTTTGACAGTATCCTTGTCCTCTACCTACCAGATGATAGTAGCACACCACTAATGTGACAACCAACAGTGTCTTCAGATATTGCCAAATGTCCCCTGGAGGGGGACAAAAACCCTCCTCTCCCCTCTCCCTTCCAGTCATTTGTGAACCACTGCTGTCAGAGAATAATGCATTAATTATTGGTATCCAATATCATTAGCATAATTTATTTTAGTTTTCTAACAAATAGGCCCTTAAAAGAGCAGAAATCGATTTCTGCAGGTTTTGGTGGCTGGTTTGGAGAAGTGTGGAATGCAAGGTAAGGCATGTGGATAACAGGGTTAGCAGAGAACCCTGGATGGTGGTTCTTAGGAAACCTATGTTCTTTAGGAAAGGTAGAGGCTAGACAAGGGCATCTTCCTTCAACTTTTATTTACCTCATAATCCAATGAAATATACTGTTTTAGAGGAACTTTCATGTTAAAGGGAATTAGAGACCTACATATTCCCATGTGCTCTGACTTCGGAAAGTACATGACTTAGCATTCAATTTTGGCCAACAATGAGTCAGCATGATGGAGTGGTTCTGGCAGGGAAGGAGGAAGGTAGGTCAGGTCAGGCAAATGGTCTTAACTGCATTGTGAAGTAATGTGTGGGAAGGGAGTGATTTAATCCCCAAATCACAGAAAAGAAGGCCCCCATCCTAAGAAACCAGTTAGGAAGTTCATAAAAAATAGTTTCTATTATTTTTCAGATTGTTTTTATTTTCATGGAGCAGTAAGAGAGTGCCTGATATGCCCTGTGCCCTATTTTCTGTGAAATTCATTTTTTTAAAACATAAGTAATATAAGCAGCTTTTAATTCTTTCTGTCCCTAGAACTAACCAGCAGCTGAGCATCTTGTGATTTAGCTGTCTTAGTTCTAAACCCATCAGCAGTTTAGATGAGTACCTGCATCTGAGAATTGTGGAGGTTTGAAGAAACTGGGTGAGTGCTAAAACCTAAGGATTCTTTGAGAGTGAGAAGATAATAGGATCAGATGATAGGGTAGTCAACTCAAGAATATATCCCTGATATCCCCTACTTGTTTAGAGAAGTTCTATTTACTGTTGGGAGTTTGATGACATCTCATCAGGTACCCATCAAATTCAAAATCCAGCCAGTCATTTTATTTTTATTTTTAAAGATTAGATTTATTTTTAGAGAGGGGATGGGTGGGAAAAAGAGAGGGCGAGAAACATCAACGTGTGGTTGCTTCTTATGTGCCCACACATTGTACAATTAGTGCAATGAGTACTACTGGGGGCCAGGCATGCAACCCAGGCATGTACCTAGCCTGGGAATTGAACCTGCATCCCTTTGGTTGGCAGGCCCACACTCAATCCACTGAGGCATACCAGCCAGGGCTTTTTTTGTTTGTTTTTAAATTTTACTTATTTACTTCTAGAGAGAAAGTAAGGGAGGGAGAAAGAGAGGGAGAGATACATCAGTGTGTTGCCTTTTGCATGACCACAACCAGACACCTTGCCCACAACCCAGGTATGTGCCCTGACTGGGAATTGAACCAGTGACCTTTCAGTTCCCAGGCTGGTGCTCAATTCACTAAGCCCCATGAGTCAGGGCCAGCTATTTTAGAAATGTTCCCCAAATCAACCTCCCCACCCATACACCTCTTCTGGGCACCATACCCCCCAGAAAAACATCAGTCAAGATTATAGAGCTTCTTTATTTTGTTTCTATTTTACAGATGAGAACCTATCAATAATGATCATAATCACCACAATTTGTTAGACACTGACTCCACTGTGCAAAATTATTTACCCGTATCTTGCTGTATATAATGTGCTTCTGTGTATAATGTGCACCCATGTTTTTGGCCCAAACTTTCAGGAAAAAAAATTTTTGTTTTAATTATTTTATTCAATTTTTATTTATTTACATTTAGAAATAAAACCAATTATCATATTCCAGGGTATTATTTTGCATATGGATATCATTATTGCTTTCTAGAGTTACACTTTTAACACATAAGCATAAATAAAAGAATTAAAAACATTTCTATAGGTAGGAAATTAGTACTACCTATGAAAAATATGCATCTATTTTTCCCCAAAAAATTTGGGGCAAAAAGTGTGCATTATACATGGCAAAATACAGTACATGAGGAAGGTCTTGTTAATACTCATTTTACTGATAAGGAGGATACAGGTGAAGAAAGTCAAGTAACTTGCCTCAGATCATTTGGCTTGTCAAAGGCAGCCTGAAAAGGAATCCAAATTTGTCTTTTTTTTTTTTTTTTTTAACTCAAAATCCCATGCCACCCTTCCCTAAGCCCTGCCTTCCTTACCAGCTTCTCTGGTTAGTGCTTTCTCATTCTCCCTTTGAAAGCTGAGGTGACTCTTCCACAAGTGGCATCGTCTCTGTTGAGTGTTGGCTTTGTCACGTACTAGGAAACATGTAACATTTCAATCTCAAATTACCAATAAAATATTTGAAGAAGCCAATCTAGTATGAACATTTAGCATTACAATAGAAGATAGTGTATGTAAATGTCAAACCATAAGGTTCACATTTTAATTGAATTGACAGCTCATTTTACAGTGGAGTTTTACAGGTACTTCTATGTTGTAGGATTTCTTTTTTAATCAAATTGGTTATGTCTAAGTCAACGAAGTTAATGCAGGCTGTTAGTCTAGATATGGGTCAAAACTATGTTGAGTGGTGTGTTAAAATGTTAGTTGGTAAAATGAAACTCTGCCTGTTATTCTCAATGTCTCCCTCCCTCCCTCCCTCCCTCCCTCCCTTCCTCCCTCCTTTCTTTTTTAACCTCACCTGAGGACATTTATTTTATTGCTTTTGGAGACAAAGGGAAAGAGAGAGAAACATTGATGCAGAAAAGAAGCATCGGTAGGTTGCCTTTCTCCCATATGGTCAGGACCTGAAATCTTACTCACCCTGACCAGGGATATGCTCCTGGACAGGGTACCAAACCCACAAACTAGATATGTGCTCTGACCAGGATCCAACTGCAACCCTTTGATTATGGGATGATGTTCCAACCAACTAAACCACACTGGCCAAGTCAATGCCCGTTGGTTTCTCTGAAATGCTGGTGACAACTGATTACAGTGTTCATAGTTCTACCCCACTTATGGTTCAAAATAAGTATAAACATGGTTAATTCCATCATTAGTATTTATACCCGTGCTTAAAATCCTCTCATTGTTAATCAGCATTGATTAGTTTATAAGTTTCTGGGAACTACTGGAAGTAAATTTAATAGGGAATGGTATTGGAAAAAGGAGGTAGCCCCAACTGGTGTGGCTTAGTGAATTGAGCACTAACCTGTGGATCAAAAGGTTGCAGGTTCAATTCTCAGGTAGGACACATGCCTGGGTTGCAGGCCAGGTCCCCAGTTGGTGGCCTGTGAAAGGCAGCCAATTGATATTTTCTCTTTCTCTTTGTTCATCCTTTTTGCACTCTCTAAAAAATTAAATAAATAAAATACTAAAAGATTAAAAACTTAAGAAAGGAAAAAAGGGGTCGATTTTTTCAAGAGAATAATAGTATATTTCCAGTACTTTGAGGTTAGAATTTTTAGTCTTGATAACTAAAAGAGACATTAAAGAAAATTACTCAGGATAAAAAAGGCAAAAATTATTCTATTACAAATATATAAATAATGTAGAAAACTGGAAAGTAGAGGGTATATTTATGTTAGTAAAGCTTTTGATTTTACTCTGATCCCAAATAACAGGGTCAGTAATTCCATTCTACCCATTACCCCTTCTGTGACCCTGGCAAACATTACTAGTTGGTGAAGTTGTCACTGAACTTGTATGTGGCTTCAAAAGTTTTCCTTAACACAATCCTGCAGGTAGCTGCTCACTACAAACTGGTGTGGAGTTGGCCTTCCTGATGAAACCTTATCACCACCTTTATCTGGGGAATAGATAGGGCTCTCATGCCTTGTGCCAGAGGATCACTTACCGAAAGGAAGGGAACCTGTCGAATGATTGGATTTGGGCATAGGTTTGGTTTTATTGTTTGAGATTGTATGGATAGCTTTGACGTAATTGAAAGTGCAGTTTGTTTATTGAATGCATTTACGTTAGTCAGGGTTTTAAACTACCTAGGAAGTAGGAATAGAATTTAAACTAATCTTGATGATTTTGATAAATGAGAGAGAGAGAGAGAGAGAGAGAGAGAGAGAGAGAGAGAGAGAGATGACATTCAAGATCCATTACCCAAGGAGGTTGCTCTGAAATAGGATAGAATAGCCAGGCTTGGTTATGTGTAGGAAAGGGCTTGCCACAGAAGGCCATACAGAGTTTTATATAATCAGACAGTAGAAAGCAAGGCAAAGCATAGAACCTAAAATGATGCTGCAGTACATAGCAAAAACAGTATGTTCAGCTATGCACTGATGAACTGTTTTGAATCACTGACTCTGGTCTCTTCCATGGGTTACTGACTGTCTTCGGTGTGCTTAGGTTATTTGCTAAACTATGCATACTGTATAACTCATATAGCTTGGTTAAGGAGATACCACCAATATCCATATATCCACGTGGCAGTAGAGAACTAGGCAATGTTAATGTTATTGGATTCTACAAACATCTACATTTAATTAATTTAAGAAGAAAATAACAAAAGTATAATATGAAAGGAGATCTTTTTAGGTGGAGGACATGAGAGAGAATGTGTTAGTGTTGAACTGGGCAGGTGGAGTTAGATGGGATTAACTAATGGGCAGCAATTTCTAAACTGGGAAGATGAGGGAATAGCTTAATTGGCAAAGGACTTACTCTATAGAAGGGACAAAACATAGAAATGAGGTTGACTAAGGGGACAAGATTAGGTTATGAAGGGCCTCAAGAGTGAAACAGTTTTTAGGTGTGATGTAAAGACATTGATAAGCTCAGGTTTACTGTAATTCTGCAAAAAAGTTTCCAATAGTGATAAATAAGATCTGTGAAAGTTGACTATTTAGAAAAATACCAAAGAATGACTGACTCATAATTAAAGTTGGTTAACTATTAGGAGAAAGTTTTTCCTCCATTTTCATAAAATATGGAACAAGAAATTACGTTAAATTCAAATAAAAGAATTAAGTTGTATGTAAGAAAACTTCTTCTTAGCAAAAATGATAAAAAAATGACCAGCCTGGTAGGTAAATTACATAAAGGTTTTTTCAAGTAGGATAGATAGTAGGAGAATTTTGGGAGAGGTATGAATCATATAATAGCTCTTTTCATTTTTTAGTAGTACCTTTCCATCTTGTTTGTAATAAATTTCCTATAAAATTTGAAGTGTCTGTTTCACTGTTCAATCTGTCTCCATGTAGTGATTGTCTCTTAAGAGGGGTATCTGCTTGCCAGCCAGGGTCTCTGTAGGCAGAGAAAGCTTGTCATCAGTTCTTTATTCTGCCAGCAAGTAGCAACAGCCTTTCAAGATGTCTTCACATTTTCTCCTTTCTTTGACAGGTATTGTCATGGCATTTCTCAGTTATCTGTTTTCCTGCTGATGCTCTCAGGCAGGGCTTTTTTTTTTTGGGGGGGGATATATTTATTTTTAGAGAGAGGGGAAGGGAGGAAGAAAGAGAAACATTGATGTGAGAAAGAAACATTGATTGCCTCTCGCATGTGCCCCAGTCAGGAATTGAATCTGAAACCCAGGCATATGCCCCAGACCAGAGTTGAGCCCGTGACCTTTCACTTTGGGATGATGCCCAACCAATTGAGTCACACTGGTCAGGGCAGCAGGATAAGTTTTTGAATGAAAAAGAAGGTGATCCCTGGCTGGTGTGCATTGAGTGCTGGCCTTTGAACCAAAAGGTCAGTCAGGGCATATGTCTGGGTTGCTGGTGAGGTCCCTGGTTGGGGGCGAGTGAAAGGTAACTTATAGACGTTTCTTTCCCTCTCTTACTCCCTCTCTTCCCCTCTCTTAAAAAAAAAAAAAAAAAAGAGAAAGTGAGGAGCCAGGGTGCCAAAGCATGCTTTATACATAGAAGGCTGGGGAGATGGGGGCAGATAGTGGTGGTTCTATTTGGTGAAATATGCCCTTGAGGTATCAGGGAAAGGAGAGAAGGCCCGTTTGACTTGTGATTAGAGTTCTTAGGTTGGGATGAGAAGACACCAGTAATGTCTGGATGTCTTGGGAGTAGGCAAACCCTTAGGCAGGGATTTAGCCCTTTGTGTGCCAACAACCTCAGACAGTGTGATGGAAGCTCTACTTTACCCTTGCACTAACTTTTCCAGGTCATGGCTTGATTTCCCTGCTTCTCTTCCTCAAAGCTGTTTTCCCCGAAGCTCAGGCTGCTAGAGAAGAATTTTAATTCCCTGAAGTCCTATCTAATTTTCTGAAGGTTCCTTAGGGAGCAGAACCAGTAGATCCTGTATGTCTCCTGTAGCTTCTGGGGGACACTTGCTGCACAAGAGGAAAGAATGCGATGTGGTCTGCTTTTCTGTTAGAGCCTTTACCCTGTCCGCTTTGACATTTCTTTCTGTGGTTGATTGGTCCTGCCTCCGTGCTTCTCTGGGGCTAAATGCTGGGCAGCCTGCACCTGCTCATTTCACTTGGGAAATCAGATTGGACCATGGGACTGGAGGGTGCAGGGAACACTACTGACAAACTTGGCAGTTGGCATAATTTGATCCTTTTACCTTTGAATATCTGGGAAAATGTACTGTATGCAGAGGATGGCAACTTGGAGAAATGTTTGCTCCAGGTCTTTTCAAAAAGTTTAAGCGCTTTGGAGAGAGTGCATATGCATAGCAAGTAACACCTTTCTTCAGGTTAGAAAACAGTGGTGTCTGGGCAGTGCTACCCCTTTGCAACCAGTGGCATTCACTTGTTTTAATCAGAGGGCAAACTAATAATGAATTCCAGAGACCATCCCTCTGGCTTTATGTAATTAATAACATTCAACTGCTCAGTAGTCTGTGTAAAGTACTTAAAGTTTTGCAAAGAATAAGTGCATGTTGCATTTTTCCAAGTGTGATAAAGCCTTTTGTTTAAGTTTGTATCTGTTAGTGTATCATGCATACATTATCCCTTCCTCTTTTTGCTTCTGTGGTGAAGTTGGCACAGATGTGCTCAAATGAATGAATATCCTTATTTTCAATGACTCATGTGTTCAAATGAAGTTTACCTGCCAGTCAGCGGTAACCCACATGAGCCCTCCACAACAGAAATCAAGTGTGTGATTCCATAGGCATTGTGAAACCTCAGCCTGTAAGAGTGTCATCCTGCATTCTCTATGATCAGCATGTACTCAAGATTGTTAATCAATGAGGCATATGTATAAGCATATGTATGTAAGAAGGACAGAGAAAAACATGTATTTTGTAATCGATTAAAAGAACTAATATCCCCTTCCTTTTTTCCTTTTTGGGTTAAAAAATGGGGAGAGGGCATTGCCCCATAGGAATGCCACATATTGTGCTTTTAGTTCTTTTTAAAAAAAAAATATTTTATTGATCATGCCATTACAGTTGTCTCCTATTCCCTGCTTCATTCCCCTCCACCCTGCACACCCCCGCCCACCCACATTCCCCCCTTTAGTTCATGTCCATGTGTCATAAGTTCTTTAGCTTCTACATTTCCCACACTACCCTCCCCCTCCCCCTGTCTATTTTCTCCCCACCATATATGTTACTTATTCTCTGTACCTTCTCCCTGCCTCACCTCCTCCCACTCCCCTGTTGCTAACCCTCCTTGTGATCTCCATTTCTGTGGCTCCACTCCTGTTTTAGCTGTCTGCTTAGTTTGTTTTTGTTTTAGATCTGGTAGTTAATAACTGTGAGTTGGCTGTCCTTTCACTGTTCATCTTTTTTATCTTTTTCTTAGATAAGTCCCTTTAACATTTCATATAATAAGGGCTTGATGATGATGAACTCCTTGAACTTGACCTTATCTGAGAAGCACTTTATCTGTCCTTCCACTCTAAATGAAAGCTTTGCTAGATAGAGCAATCTTGGATAGGTCCTTGCTTTTCATGACTTGGAATACTTCTTTCCAGCCCCTTCTTGGCTTTAAGGTCTCTTTGAGAAATCAGCTGACAGTCTGATGGGAACTCCTTTGTAGGTGACTGTCCCCTTATCTCTTGCTGCTTCTAGGATTCTCTCCTTCATTTGAATCTTGGCTAATGTAATGATGATGTGCCTTAGTGTGTTCCTTCTTGGGTCCACCTTCTTTGGGATTCTCTGAAATTCCTGGACTTCCTAGAAGTCTATTGCCTTTGCCAGATTGGGGAAGTTCTTCTTTATTATTTGTTCAAATAAATTTTCCACTTCTTGTTTTTCCTCTTCCTCTTCTGGTACCCCTATCATTTGGATGTTGGAATGTTTAAAGATGTCCTGGAGGTTCCTAAGTCCTGGAGGTTCCTAAGCCTCTCCTCATTTTTTTGAATTCTTGTTTCTTCATTCTTTTCTTTTTGGTTGTTTCTTTCTTCCTTCTGGTCCACTCCATTGATTGGAGTTCCAGTTTTCTTCCCATCACTATTGGTCTCTGTGCGTTTCCCTTCATTTCACTTAGTGTAGCCTTCATTTTTTCATCTAATTTGCGACCAAAATTGACCAGTCTGTGAGCTTCCTGATCACCAGTGTTTTGAACACTGCATCTGATAGGTTGGCTACCTCTGGTTGCTTAAAAGTATTGGCTCTGGGGCTTTGATTTGTTCTTCAGTTTGAGCCATAATTTTTTGGTCAGGTTGCACCTGTTACATATGAGGGTCAGAGCCTTAGTTGTTCACCAGTGTGGAGCAACCCAGTTGCTGGGTTGTGACACTGTATGTGGGGGTGGAGTCAGAGAGGGAACAATGGCGCTTGCTGCACTCTCTCTTCAATTTCAGTCCCCTCTGCTGCTTCCCACAAGCAAATTGGGCCCTTCTGATGCTGGTTCCCAGGTGGGTGGGCTTCTGTATGTTCTGGGATCCTGTGGGTCTCTCCATCGAATTCTCCTGTGAGGCTAGGAGTCTCTCCCTAGAGAGACTGGTAGAGAGAATTGGTGCTGTTAGGCTTTATTTCCCATCGCTGGAGCCCTGGGTTGCATGGTCTGTCTTGCTGCCCATTTTTGCCTAGTTTATCTGCGCACGAATGTGTGACCTT
Organism: Artibeus jamaicensis; assembly: GCF_021234435.1. NCBI lineage: Eukaryota > Metazoa > Chordata > Mammalia > Chiroptera > Phyllostomidae > Artibeus > Artibeus jamaicensis. The sequence continues at coordinate 668,092 of NW_026521837.1, forward strand.
GGTCAGCCCTGCACTGCCTGTGCTCCCAGGTCTGGCAGCCACCACCTTTTTTTGCTGCGACCCCTCTTTGCTGGCTGCCTACTCTGCCCCTCTTACTGGTCTGGTTGAATGGATGTGGGACTTCCATATAGTTCAGTTTCCTGTCTGTTCTGGTTGTGTTTTTGTTTCTAAATCTTTGTTGTCCTTAATTTTGGTTGTTGGAGGAGGCACGGTTTTTTCACCTGCACCTCCATCTTGGCCAGAACTGTGCCCTTTAGTTATTTTGACCTTTTTTTCTAGGAAGCTCTTATTTCACCATCCATTTGAAATGAGAGCCTTGGTGGGTAGTCTTGGTTGCAGTCCTTTGCTTTTCATTACTTGGAATATTTCTTGCCATTCCCTTTTGACTTGTTATGTTTCTGTTGAGTAATTAACTGATGCCTTTCGAGGCTCTCTTGTATGTTACTAGCTGTTTCTCCCTTGTGTCCTTTATTTTTTAAAATTTTATTGATTATGCCATGACAGTTGTTCTATTCCCCCCTTCATTCCCCTCCACCCTGCACACCCCTCCCCCACCATTCCCCCTTTAATTTATGACCACATGTCTCAAGTTCTTTAGATTCTATATTTCTCATACTATTCTTACCCTCCCTCTTATATTCTATCTACCATCTATGCTACTTATTTTCTGTACCTTCTCCCCCCTTCTCCTTCCCCCACTCCCCTGTTGCTAACCCTCCATGAGTTCTTCATTTCTATGGTTCTGCTCCTGATTTAGCTGTCTTGTTAGTTTTGTTTTGTTTTGTTTTAGGTCTGGTAGTTAATAACTGTGAGTTGGCTGTCCTTTCACTGTTCATCTTTTTTATCTTCTTTTTCTTAGATAAGTCCCTTTAACATTTCATGTAATAAGGGCTTGATGACGATGAACTCCTTGAATTTGATCTTATCTGAGAAGCTCTTTCTCTGTCCTACCATTCTAAATGGAAGCTTTGCTGGATAGAGCAATCTTGGATAGGTCCTTGCATTTCATGACTTGGAATACCTCTTCCCAGCCCCTTCTTGCCTGTAAGGTCTCCTTTGAGAAATCCACTGACTGTCTGATGGGAACTCCTTTGTAGGTGACTGTCCCCTTATCTCTTGCTGCTTCTAGAATTCTCTCTTTCATTTTAATCTTGGCTAATGTAATTATGATGTGCTTTGGTGTGTTGCTTCTTGCGTCCAACTTCTTTGCAACTCTCTGAGCTTCCTGGACTTCCTGGAAGTCTATTGCCTTTGCCAGATTGGGGAAGTTCTCCTTTATTATTTGTTCAAATAAGCTTTCCACTAGTGGCTGTTCCTCTTCCCCTCCTGGTATCCCTATAATTCAGATGTTGGAATGTTTAAAGAGGTCCTGGAGGTTCCCTAGCCTCTCCTCATTTTTTTGAATTCTTGTCTCTTCATTCTTTTCTGTTTGGTCATTTTTTTCTTCCTTCTGGTCCTCTCCCTTGATCTGAGTCCCAGTTTCCTTTCCATCACCATTTCTTTCCTGTACATTTCCCTTCATTTCAATTAGTGAAGCCTTTATTTGTTCCTCTAATTTGTGAGTAAAATCAACCAGTTCTGTGAGCATCCTTATCACCAGTGTTTTGAACTGTGCATCTGAAAGTTTTGCTATTTCTTTGTCGCTTAGAGTCATGGGCTCTGAGACTTTGAGTTCTTCTTGAGCTATGTTTGGTCTTTTTGTGCCTGTTACGTGCCAGGAGCAGAGCCCTAGGTGTTCACCAGGGCAGGGCTGCCCGGGTTGCTGGGTTGTGACACTGTATGTGGGGGCGGGGTCAGAGCGGGGCAACAGAGGTCCCCTCTGCTGCTTCCTGCCACTGGGGCCTGCTTGGTGTGTCTCACTGCTCACTCCTTGGCTGGTTTATCTGCTCTCGAATGTGTGACCGTGGTCATCCTGCCACCTTGCGCCCTTACTGGGTCTGCCCGTCGCAACCCCACACCTGGGATCCGCCAACCGCCGACCACGTGCCTGGGTCAGTCTGACCGAGTTTTCCTGCACAACCCCGTTCCCCCAGCCTCCGGCTCCACCCCTCTTACAGGTCTGGCTGAAGGGATCGTTGTTGTTGGACTTCAGTATAGTTCAGTTTTCTGGTTGCATTTTTTTCCCTAAAACTTTGTTGTCTTTAACTCGGTTGTGGGAGAAGGTAAAGTGTTTCCACTTATGCCTCCATATTGGCACAAGTCCTCTCCCTGTGTCCTTTAAAATTCTCTCTTTGTCTTTAAATTTTGCCATTTTAATGATGATGTGTCTTGGATTGGGCCTCTTTGTGGACCCATTGATTGGGACCCTCTGTGCTTCCTGGACTTGTGTGACTTTTTGTCTCAGCACTCTAGGGATATTTTCTGTCCTAAGTTTTTCGAACAGGTTTTCTATGCCTTGCTCTTCTTCTCCTTCTGGTATTTCTGTGATATGGATATTATTATGTTTATGTTGTCCTGTAGCTCCCTTAAACCTTCTTTATTCTTTTTGAATCTCTTTTTCATTTTGTTGCTCTGTCTGGGAATTTGTTTTTTCTGCCTGTCCTTCATCTCACTGATTCAATCCTCTGCTTCATCAATCCTGGTTTTGATTCCTTCTACTGTGTCCTTCAATTCAGAAATTGTATTATTCATTTCCTCCTGGCTCTTATTGATAGTTTCTATGTCCTTTTTCATGATGTTGTTCACAGTAAGTTCATTGTAGCTTCTCTGTGTTCTTCATTGTTCTTACTGAACTCATTGTGCTTCCTCAGTGGTTCAGAACCATTCCTCAATGGCTCCGTGGTTTAAAACCATTGTTTTGAACTCAGTGTCTGATAGTTTACTTGCCTATATTTCATTTAGCACTCTTCCTGGGGATTTCTCCTTTCCTTTTAGTTGGGGGTTGTTTCTTTGTCTCCCATTTTAGGGGAGGGAGACTCTTCTTGTTTGTTTCTGCTTCTTAGATTGATATGCTTTGACTTCCTGTCTTTGTATCGTGAACTTCTATGGTAGGAGACCTGTGTGATTCAGTGGTGCAGTTTCCTTGATTTCCTGAACTTGATGCTCTTGGGATCCCCTTTATTCTATTTATGTTAGCTGTCTAGTAAGTGGTTTTGATTGTTGTTGGGTCATTCTTCGGTGGTTCCATCCCTCCTGCTGGCTGACTGAGTCACTCTGCCCATCATACCTTGTATGCTGTTGTGCTGCTATAACAAAACCACACAGCCCAGGAAACAAACCTCATCTGCAAAAATACCCCCCACACACAATCACAGTATCGATAGCAAATGATCCAGTATTAATAAGGGTGTAAAGAGATTAGGACTATTATAAGAAAGGAGAAATGAATAGGAGATGATGTACTGAAAGAAAAATGATTTTGAGAGGGTAGAGAGAGGAGCAATAATAAGAGTAGGGAATTGAGGAAAGACAAAGAGAGAAAGAAACTAAAATTGACATTGTAAATTGAAAGGAATGAAGAATGTGGAATGGAGCAAGAGGGGGGAAGCATATAGTGTTAAATTTAAACAGAAATTTAAAAATCTGTATATAGTGAGAGAGAGAAAGAAAAGGGAAACAAATAAGTAAATAAATTTAAAAAATAGGAACCAAATTGGAGACAAAGATTCACCACAGGACTATCAACAACAAATGGGCTAATATTAACATAGGTGGGATGGACATAAGAAGGAAAAAAGAAAAAAGCTTAAGAGATGTCTAGAGGAAAGGGAAGAGATTTTGAGATGATAGAGAGAAAAGGAATACTTAGAATGCGGAATGAAAAGCAGGCTAAGACTGGGAAAAATTAAATTTGAGACAAAAAAGAAAAAACAGAAGGAAGGCAGAATAGAAGAAGAGGGTAGAAGTAGATAGAATGGAGTAACGGAAGGCAGGAGCAAAGCATGAGATTTGAAATAAACTATAATGTAAAATTTAGCGAGTTAATATGCACAAACTTAAAGGACAAGAAATGAATGTTAAAATGCTATGCAGGAGGGAAAATCTTGTAAATCTAGAAGATCATGGTGGAATTCATCTCGATAGCATCTAGTATTTACTACTGTTTTTTTTTCTCTGGATCTTCCTCTGGTAATGTCAGATGGTGTCCCAGTCTGGCCTTAGGCAGCCTGTTGGAGACTCTCAGGGATCTATAGTCTATGGCTGACTCCTTCAGTTGTTAATCTAGTCAATCTGTAATCATCAGTCAGGCTTAATCACCACAGGATGGGACAGAGTAATTCCTGCAGGAATTGCTGGGCTATTGCTTCCCCTCAGGCTGATACCACTCTGAAGGGGTTGCTTTGCCTGGGAGAGATGGCCTCTGCAGTATGGGGGAAGACAGCACTAGAATGCTGGTCACTGTTCCCTTAGTTCTATCCCCAGAGCCACCAGCCCCAGACTCTTTTCAAGCATATCTAGTCCACTCTTCCCTTTGCCAGCACCAAGGGCAAGGCACTGCAAATGAAATTTTGTGCTTTAGCCCTATAAAAGGCTCTTCATGACTCCAGCCATCTGTCCCTGACAGAGAGAAACCCTGCTGCTTTTTGCAGCTGGATGTTATCTGGGTTCTTTTCAGACTCTGGTGATGTAGGCTGGGGAGCCCAGTGTGGGGTTTAGACCCTACACGTCTCAAGGGAATCCCCCAACCACTGAAATATTTTTTGGTCCTTAAACGGACATGTATAGGCACCCAGACAGCCCTCTTGCGTCTCCTCTGCCCTTTCTACCAGTCATGTTGTGCTGAAGGATTTCTTCTTTCTGTCTGTGATTATAAGGCTTCTCTCCTGCTATTGTTCAGTTGTTTATTCCAGATGATTTCTCTGCAATTTAGTTGTAATTCCAGATTGGTCCTGGGAGGAGGTTAGTATAGCTTCTACTTACTCTTCTGACATTTTGTATCTCACTATTCTTGCTTGATTATTTTTTCTATGTGATCTGACATTCAGCTTGTTTTTGATCCAGAGGAAATAGAACTATCTATTTTTATTTGAGTTGGATTAAATTTATGAATATGTTAAGGAAGGCTTGACATTACCTATATTGAATTTTACTCTCCAAGGACATTCTATCTTTCCATTTGTTTAGGTGTTCTTTTGTATCCTACAGAGATGTCTCAGAGTTTTCATCGGACAGATTCTGTACAGAATCTGTTAAGTTTATATTTCTAGTTACTATTACAAATGGAGTGTCTTCTTTCATATCACCTGGTTGTTGTTCAAATATTGAAAACCTTCTGATTTTAGTAAGGTAGAAAGAAGGATATAAAGGTAAGACTTCTTACACCATTTGTAGGTTTTCAGACAGGTTGGTTCTTTTCTTTCAGATATGCAATTATTTTATTTCAAATAGTGATAGTTTTACCACTTCTATTTAACTTTTGTGTATATTTTATTTTTTTCCTAGAGTATACTCTATTTCTCTCACTTGTCTACTTGTGTTGGCAGCTACAATGGTAGTGTTGAGTGACAGTGATGCCAGTTTTCATTCCTGGTGGGGATGGGCTGTACTGCCTTCACTATCTCCCCAGTATGTGTTATGTTTGCTTTGTCCTAGCTCTCCGTCTTATATTAGATAATTGTTGATTCTTGTTTTTGCTATCTTAAACCAAGAACTAATACTGATTTTTATGCTTTGTCAGCATCTTTGGTGATAAATATATATGAGGAGGGACCCCCCAAAACCAGAATTTATTTATTAAAAATTGTGTATTTATTCTCACATGTTTAAACTTCAGTCACCTTCAAAGTACTCTCCATCTGACTCAATACACCTATTGAGGTATTTCTTCCCACTGCTCAAAATGGTTTTAGAACTTGTTGATTTTGATGCCTTTTAGTGTTTCTCCTGTTTTTTGCTTCACCTCTTCCACATTGGCAAAATGTCCTCTTCGAGGACATTTTTCATCCAGGAAAACAAAACAAAAGTCACTTGGCGTAAGATAGGGAGAATAGGGAGAGTGGGCCACAGCAGTCATGCCATTTTTGGTCAAAACTGCAGAACACTCAGCACAGTGTGGGCAGGTGAGTTTGTAATTCACCCATCATGAAATGGGCAAATACATTGAAAGTCTTCAAAAAAAAATTCACTGAAGCTGAATGCAGCTCCTGACAACAATGCCAGCTGGTACACTAATACAGATGGGTTTCTAGAACACTCAGTGGGGAAGCCTGTACTACAAGGAGCCCGCCCTCCAGAAGATAGTTCTGGTTTTTTGAGGGGGATCCCCCCTCTTATTTTCCTTTTAGGCAAGTTATGCTAAATTACATTAATAACTTAATACTTGCATCATCTTTGCAGTTATGGACTGTGGGGGCGACTACATCATGAGGTCCCCCCAGTGCCACAGACACACATGAATGGATAAATATGGCCGAGACATGCTGGATCTGTTTGGGGATGGAGGAGTGGGCTATGGCCAGTTTCTCTGGGGAGAAAGAGGCCCCGAGCGCCCTCTTCCATAGCCTTATATTGGGTTGTAATACACAGGAATACAGGGCAGCAAGGATCAAACAGTAGATAACATTTCAGAGAGATCTGAGGGCTTACTATGAGTCAGTGTCTGTCAGGAAGAGAGTGGCAGAAACTTTGGGAGACATACTCATTTCCTCTCAGACCCTTATCATATGAATGAAAGCACTCTTAGCAGAGCAGATTTCACAGGTTAATCAGCAAGTCTTTGTGGTGCCAGATTTTTCCCCAGGACACGCACTAGCAAGGCAAGGAGCTGCACCTCTCCCCAACAGGTATTCAGGCTTAAGGGGATTACAGCCAGGAACTGCTTCTCCCAGAGAATATGGGGACTTGGGCTTTGTCAAAGCCAGGGGGCGAGAGTCCATTGCTCTTTGTTGCAGCCCCCCCCCCCAGTCCTTCCATGAAGGCCTCTCAGGTGATCAAGTCTGGCTTAGGTTGCCCCCCCACTGTGAGAGGTCTTACCCATCATTGACTTCCGACCAAGCTTTGGGGGTAGGGAGAGGAACTGAGGCAGCGTTTGCTACCAGAGACAGGCTTTGTCTCCTGTGGCTGGCATTCCAAAGGTCGTCTCTCGCCCTTAGCCACAAGGGGTAGAGATACAGTTCTTAAAATCAGGCAGAGCGGTCTACAACAATGGACTAAACAGTGCCTGGTTATAATATGGTGTTGGAAACTATCTGCCAAAATCGGAGTTAGGATTTTTCTTTTCTTTTTTTTTTCTTATACAGCATTGTTTTTTTTTTTTTTTAATTGTTGTTCAAGTACAGTTTTCTGCCTTTTACTCCCATCCCAGCCCCCCAACCCTGTTCGACCCACCTCCTTTCTGTTTCCACCCCTCCTTGTTTTTGTCCATGTGTCCTTTATACTTGTTCCTGTAAACCCTTCCCCTTTTTCTAATTGATCCTTTTATTTGAGATTAGTGTACCTAAATGCCTACCTTCTTTCCTCCTTCCCTTTCTTTCCAGATTTAAAGATTTGGTGGAATTCCTTGCAAAACTGTTTGGGCCTGGTGCTTTTTGGGGGTGGGTAAAGTTTTTTTACTCTCTTTAACATGTCATTTGTGTAGAGGTATCTATTTAGAGCATTCAGCTCTTGGTGTCAGTATTAGTACAGTTATTTTTGTAGAAAACTATTTTCCCCAGATATTTATTAACTTTATTTGCATAGGACTTTGTGAAAACTTGTTTCTTCTGATTTTTATTATTTTTTATTTATGTTATTTCTTTTTTTTCTAAATTCTTACTTTTATTACATGTGGTCTTTCTCCTCACCCTTATTTTTCTTAGCTGGATTAAGTAATCTCTCAGTATTCTGGGGAATGGGTTCTAGGAACCCCCAGGTACCCAAATCTTCAGATGTTCAAGTCCCTTACATAAAATGGCATAGTATTTGCATATCCTCTAGTATACTTTAAGTCATCTCTAAAATATTATAATACCTAATACAATGTAACGCAATGTAAATAGGTGTTATACTACATTGTTTAAGGAATGATGACAAGAGAAAAGTTTATTCATGTTCAGGACAAGAATGATGGTTCGTAGGCCTAACTACATAGAACATGTCAGTAATAACATCACACTTTTTCCCTCAAATTTTTGTGATCCAAGGTTGATTGGATCTGTAGTTGAGGAATCCCCTGATATGGAGGGTAGACTGTAGTGGGGTACATAGGTGTTTAAAGTAAACTTTACCCTTTTTCTTATAAAAAATAAAATAAAGAAGTTTATTGTAACACTTAAAATGTGCCAACTTGGAAAACCTTACTGGTGAGGTGAGGAACAGGAGTAGTTTCATAACTAATGCTTCTTTACAGTGATTGAGTAGCTCGTAAGAAACTAGAGGAGACTTCCACCAAGATGGAGGTGTAGGTGGAAGCACTGCTCCTTCTCACACAACCAAGTTTAAAAACAACAAAGTTTTAGCAACAAAAACACAGCCAAACCACAGAAAATTGAACTACATGGAAGTCTGACAACAACAAACCCTTCAGCCAAACCGGTAAGAGGGGCAGAGCCAGCAGCAGAGCGGGGTCGGGCAGGAAAGATCCACTGGACCGACTGGAGTGCGCAACCCAGCCACGCCGGCAGCTGTAGGTGGATCCCAGGTGTGGAGTAGCGGGCAGACCCACTGAGGGCTGACCAAAGTCATACAGTCAAGTGCAGATAAACTGGTGAACGAGCGAAGCAGTGAGACAAACCATGCAGGCCCTAGTGGGGGAAAGTGGCAGAGGGGACCGCCATTGTCCCTCTCTGACCTCGCCCCCACATATAGCGGCACAAACCAGCGTCCTGGGTGGCCCTGCCCTGGTGAACACCTCCTCGTACGTAACAGGCATGAACAGATCAAAACATGGCTCAAGAACAACTCAGAGCCCCAGAGCCGATAAATCTAAGTGATGAAGAAATAGCTAAATTTTCAGATCCACAGTTCAAAACACTGGTGATCAGGATGCTCACAGAACTGGTTGATTATAGTCACAAATTAGAGGAACATATGAAGGCTAAACTAATTGAAATGAAGGGAAATGCACAGGAAACCAAGAGTAATGGAAAGGAAACTGGGACTCAAATCAATGGAGTGGACCAGAAAGAGGAAAAAAAAGACCAAACAGAAAAGGATGATGAAACAAGAATTCAAAAAAATGAGAGGCTTAGAAACCTCCAGGACATCTTTAAATGTTCCAACATCCGAATTATAGGGGTACCAGGAGGGGGAGAGGAACACCCACGAGTGGAAAACTTATTTGAACAAATAATAAAGGAGAACTTCCCCAATCTGGCAAAGGCAATAGACTTCCAGGAAGTCCAGGAAGCTCAGAGAACCCCAAGAAGTTGGACCCAAGAAGAAACACACCAAGGCACATCATAATTACATTAGCCAAGATTAAAATGAAAGAGAGAATTCTAGAAGCAGTAAGAGATAAGGAGACAATCACCTACAAAGGAATTCCCATCAGACTGTCAGTGGATTTCTCAAAAGATACCTTGCAGGCAAGAAGGGGCTGGAAAGAAGTATTCCAAGTCATGAAATCCAAAGACCTACATCCAAGATTGCTCTATCCAGCAAAGCTTTCATTTAGAATGGAAGGACAGATAAAGTGCTTCTCAGATAAGATCAAATTCAAGGAGTTAATCATCACCAAACCCCTATTATATGAAATGTTAAAGGGATTTACCTAAGAAAAAGAAGATAAAAAAGATGAACAGTGAAAGGACAGCAAACTCACAGTTATTAAGAACCACACCTAAAACAAAAGCAAACTAAGAGGACAGCTAGATCAGGAGCAGAACCATAGAAATGAAGATCACATGGAGGGTTAGCAACAGGGGAGTGGGAGATGGAGAAGGGGGGACAGGGTACAGAAAATAAATAGCATAGACGGTAGGTAGAAAATAGATAGGGGGGAGGGCAAGAATAGTATGGGAAATATAGACTCTAAAGAACTTGAGACACGTGGTCATAAACTAAAGGGGGGGAATGGTGGGGGAGGGGTGTGCAGGGTGGAGGGGAATGAAGCGGGGAAATAGAACTGTAATGACATAATCAATAAAATATATTTCAAAAAAAGAAACTAGAGGAGTCAGCATATATTTTTAGTATTTGTCACGTATGCCTTGGATTGGGATTGCTGTGATTTTACCCCCTTTTCTTTTTATGGACATGTTATATAGTTTATAAAGATGTAGTTCTTCTGAAGCAGTTTTGCTGCTACAGAGACACTCATGAAACTTTTATGTAGTGAAGTTTTTCATTTTGATTGTATTCACATTTTTTTTGTTTTTCATCCTCTACAATTCCTCCACTTGCAAGAATAGAGAAACTTCAAGCCTTGAAATAATAACAACAAAAAAAACCGACCTAATCATCAGCAACCTCTGTTACTAGTACATTGTATTAGAATCAAATAGATAAAGTATTATTAATAATAGGTGAAATTAAGCACAAAGGTGTTAATGGTACCTATGAACTCCCAGTGTTTTAATACTTATTGGTAATGACTTAGTTCCTTCATCATAAATATCTCTCCTTCAAAATCATTTTACTTTGTAAGGTGCATGGTTTAACACAAATCTGTTGCCTGTAGCAACAAAACATTAATGTGATGCACAGGTGGTGTTACGTGTACCCTGGGTTCTTGTGAGCTCCCAGTATAGAAATCAAGAGAGAGCACCCCAAACTGATATAGAAAAAGAAGGTTTGTTTAAGCTTGTGCACAAGGAAGCCAACATTGCAAAGGGAAAGGGGGTGGGTTGCTTCCCCAACAAAGGCTGGGGAAAATTTTAAAGTAAATCACGCAGACAGCATTATCCTCCGGTATAATTGCTGATTGTCTGTTTGTCCTAAGGAGTTCAGAAGGCACTAGCAGTAGTTAAGCACGTCTTGGTTTCCAACCAGCTGAGCCCAAGGTGTAGCCTGCCTGCCTCGGTGGGGGCAAATTGAGGTTTTGTGGGAGCCTGAACTTTATAGGCCCTCTTTAAGAAGGAGGATACACAAAATTAGTGCAGGACCTTGGAAGAGGCTGTGCAGGTGAGGAGATTGACTCTTAACCTTAGTAGCTTCATGGTCAACCTGTCTTTGGCTCACATGCTTTAAACTCAAACCTAGACTTGTTTTGGTGAGAATGTAGCAGGTTTACTCAGCTGTTGGGTCAGAAAGAGAGAGAGATTGTTTTCTACAAGCCTTGGCTGGTTGATGGGCCAGGTGAATAAAGATGAATGAAAGGTTTTAGAATATATCTGAACAATGGCAACAAAACGTCAAGGAGATTATGTTTTCTAAATCTTGACTAACCTGCAAGATGCACGGAGAAGCTGCTTCTGACTCAAAGAGGACTTGAAGAGTAAGGGTGCTAGTAGGATATTTGTGTGCTGAGGTTATAGAGTCATAAATTGGAAGAACAGCCTCATTGGAGAACTTGAATTTGGCTGAAATACAGAACTGCAGGAGCATTGAGTGGACCACCACCCAGAGGGTGTATTTTGTTGGGCTTATCATGAAAAGGCTCAGAGACCTAACCAAATGGAAATCAGATGTGTTCTAGTCTAGTCCATAAAAGATTCCTGCCTCACATTGTGCTAAGTCAAATGTCAGGTAGAGAGAGACAAATATTATGATCTCTTTATATTTGGTATCTACAAAAAGCTGAACTTATAGAAACAGAACAGACTGATGGTTGCTAGAGATTGTGGGTGGGGAGTGGGAAAAATGGGTGAAGGTGGTCAAAAGTTACAACCTTCCACTTATATAAGATTATTAAGTCCGGTAATATAATGTACAACATGGTGATTACAGTTAACAATACTGTTTTGTATATTTGGAAGTTGCTAAGTGAAATATTAAAAGTTCTTAACACAAGAAAATATTATAACTAAATTTATGGTAGTAATCATTTGGTAATATATACATATATGAAATAATTTGTATGCCTAAAATAATACAATGTTATATGTTAATTATATCTCAATAAAACTGGGGGGAAAAAGATTCCTGCCCCAGTCTGTGTACTTTATTTTTCAGACTGTAAGACTCACTCCCTCCCAGCAATTTGGGAGGGAAAGGGGGTGTGTGTCTTATAGTTCAAATGCAGCTTACCTGGCTTGCTGGGGGGCGGGGGTGGCAGCCCATGTTATTTATGTTATTAAATATTTTACCACATTTTTTGCTTCAAAAATTTTTCCCCTATTTTCTTCCTCTAAAACCTGGGTGTGTCTTATGGTTCAGTGTGTCTTATAGTCTGAAAAATTCGATATATAGCTGTATAGGTCTATAGTTATAGATATGACTTGAGTTACAGTTTTCTGGGAAGGATGATCAAGTCTAACTCAACTAGTAACAAGTATGTATCTGGATTAATGATAAACGGAGGCCACACATAGGTTTTCCTGTATCAATTAAAGTTGTATTTTTTCCCTCAGAGGTAGGAGAAACACTAGAAAAAACTGCTATGCAGGACTTTCTGTTTGGCAAGGAAGAATGGGGGCTGATGTCTAATGAAAGGGAAAGATCTTTCATATTTGGGGTTTGTCAAAGGACAAGGTCGGACTGTGTAACATAGAATTTGAGGCATAGGAAATGAGGAAGAATTTAGTTTTGGAGTCACAGACAGACTTGGTTTCAAATCCTGGCTCTGTTGTTTATTCTCTTTGTGTCCCCAGGCAAATTACTCAACCTTGAGCCTCAGTTTCCTCATTTGTAAAATAAGATATATGTTAATGTTATATGTTAACATATATCATTATGGGAATTACGTAAGTATATGGTTTCAAGGGCTTAGCACACTGCCTGGCTTGAGTAACATTTAGTAAATGTCAGCTACCTTCTAGTTTAGGAAGATTTAAGACTGTTCTTCCCATGTAGTGGAAGGATAGGTATGATTGTCTGGAGCCTGTAATTGAGATTTTAGCTAAAAATTGGGGAGGCTGAAAAAGTAACATTTTTCCAATTAAAAAAAAATTAAGGCATGATTATATACATTAAAATACAGAAATATCAAGTGTTCAAGTACATGAGTTTTTACATATTTTTAGATGTATGTGACTACCACCCACATCCAGCTAAGGAATATATCTACAATCTCAAAGTTCTCTCAAGCCCCTCCCCTGTGTGCCTCACACATCTCACGGTCCTTGTTAAAACTTCTGGTTCAATTTCTGTCATGATCAATTTGTCTTTCCTATCTTAGAAGTTCACACAAATGGAATCATTCAACATGTGCTTTTTTTGTATCTTTTTTTTTTCACTCAGTGCAATGTTTGAGACTTCATGTCGTTGAATGAATTGATCAATTTTTAAAAATTTCTCTGGAATATTTTTTTACAAGTATATCATAATTTGTCCATTATTATGTTGGTTGATATTTGGGTTGTTTTCAGTTTTTAGTTATTAGGAGTAAAGCTGCTGTGACTATTGTTGAACAGATCCTTGGGAACCTATTTATTTGTTTTTCTGGGGTATATACCTTGCAGTGGAATTGCCAGGTTGTAGGCTAAGCATGTGTATGTGTAACTTTATTAGACACTGCTAAGTGATACTCCAAAGTGGCTGCACACTCTCAGACAGTGTCTCACACACATTCCATCCTGTTGCTCCATAGCTTCTTCAACACTTGCTGTTTTTGCCCTTTTTAATTTTAGCCATTCTGGTGGGTATGCAGTAGTATCTCATTTTGGTTTAAAAATAGCATTTTAAGTACTTTTATCTGACTATACAATATAATACATATACTTTATTGAAAGATTTGACTTTAACACATATACTTTATTGAAAAAATAGACTTTCCAGAAATATAAATAGGAAAACTAAAAATCACCCATATGAAATCTTATTACCCAGAAAAGACCTAATATTTTGATGTACATTCCCTTTTCATGTATATCTTTTAAAAATGTATTTGATATTTTAGTTTAATAGTTGGGCCCTGACATCTATATTTCTATGGATTCTAAAGATATTTTCATATGCAGCCGTACTTGAGAACTGCTGAATTACTTTAACTCCCCATCCCCCCCGCTTCCTATATTTTAGTGTCTGGCTCACTGACTGAATGAGTGAATGAATGAATGAAAGTTTTTCATTTAGTGAGAAAACTGATTCCCAGCTAAATTAACTTTTCAAGTGAATTTCTTAAGTGATTTTTAAAACAATAGCATTCAAGACTTCTGCCAAGTTGGAGGCATAGGTGGAAACACTGTACCTTCTCCCACAACCAAGTTTAAAGACAACAAAATTTTAGTAACAGAAAACGCAGCCAAAACACAGAAAATTGAATTAATCGGAAGTCTACCAACAATGAATTCTTCAGCCAGACCTGTAAGAGGGGCGAAGCCAGCGACTGCTGGAGTGGGGTTGCGCAGGAAAACTCAGCCAGACGAACCCCAGGCCTGTGGATGGGCAGCGGTTGGCGGATCCCAGGCATGGGGTTGCGACTGGCAGACCCAGTGAGGGGGCAAGGCGGCAGGCTGACCACGGTCACACATTTGCGTGCAGATAAACCAGCGAAGGAGTGAGCAGTGAGACAGACCAAGCAGGCCCCAGTGGCAGGAAGCAGCAGAGGGGACCTCTGTTGCCCCGCTCTCACCCCACCCCCACATACAGTGTCACAACCCAGCGACCTGGGCAGCTCTGCCCTGGTGAACACCTAATGCTCCGCTCTTGGTACGTAACGGGTGCAAGCAGACCAAACATAGCTCAAGAAGAATTCAAAGTCCCAGAGCCCATAACTCTAAGCAAAAAAGAAATAGCAAAACTTTCAGATGCACAGTTTAAAACACTGGTGATCAAGATGCTCACAGAACTGGTTGATTTTACTCACAAATTAGAGGAACATATGAAGGCTAAACTAATTGAAATGAAGGGAAATGCACAGGAAAGAAATGGTGATGGAAAGAAAACTGGGACTCAGATCAAGGAGGAGGACCAGAAGGAAGAAAAAAATGACCAAACAGAAAAGAATGAAGAGACAAGAATTCAAAAAAATGAGGAGAGGCTTAGGACCCTCCAGGACCTCTTTAAACATTCCAACATCTGAATTATAGGGATACCAGGAGGTGGAGAGGAACAGCCACGAGTGGAAAACTTATTGGAACAAATAATAAAGGAGAATTTCCCCAATCTGGCAAAGGAAATAGACTTCCAGGAAATCCAGGAAGCTCAGAGAGTACCAAAGAAGTTGGACCCAAGAAGAAACACACCAAGGCACATCATAATTACATTAGCCAAGATTAAAATGAAGGAGAGAATCCTAGAAGCAGCAAAAGATAAGGGGACAGTCACCTACAAAGGAGTTCCCATCAGACTGTCAATGGATTTCTCAAAAGAGACCTTACAGGCAAGAACGGGCTGCAAAGAAGTATTCCAAGTCATGAAATCCAAAGACCTACAACCAAGATTGATCTATCTAGCAAAGCTTTCATTTAGAATGGAAGGGCAGATAAAGTGCTTCTCAGATAAGATCAAATTCAAGGAATTCATCATCACCAAGCCCTTATTATATGAAATGTTAAAGGGATTTATCTAAGAAAAAGAAGATAAAAAAGATGAACAGTGAAAGGACAGCAAACTCACAGTTATCAACAACCACACCTAAAACAAAAGCAAACTAAGAGGACAGCTAGATCAGGAGCAGAACCATAGAAATGAAGATCACATGGAGGGTTAGCAACAGGGGAGTGGGAGATGGAGAAGGGGAGAGAAGGTACAGAAAATAAGTAGCATAGACGGTATTTAGAAAATAGATAGGGGGAGGGTAAGAATAGTATGGGAGATATAGAATCTAAAGAACTTGAGACACGTGGTCATAAACTAAAGGGGGGAATGGTGGGGGAGGGGTGGAGGGGAATGAAGTGGGGAGAAATAGAGCAAATGTAATGGCATAATCAATAAAAATAAAATATATATTAAAAAAAAAGGAAAAGAATGAAAAAGCAAGAAAAAATAAGGAGAGGCTAGGGAACCTCCAGGACATCTTTAAACGCCCCAACATTGGAATTATAGGGGTACCAGGAGGGGAAGAGGAACAGCCATGAGTGGAACATTTATTTGAACAAATAATAAAGGAGAACTTCCCCAGTCTGGCAAAGGCAACAGACTTCCAGGAAATCCAAGAAGCTCAGAGAGTCCCAAAGAAGTTGGACCCAAGAAGCAACACACCAAATTACATCATAATTACATTAGCCAAGATTAAACTGAAGGAGAGAATCTTATAGAAGCAGCAAGAGATAAGAGGACAGTCACCTACAAAGGAGTCCCCATCAGACTGTCAGCTGATTTCTCAAAAGAGACCTTACAGGCAAGAACGGGCTGCAAAGAAGTATTCCAAGTCATGAAATCCAAAGACCTACAACCAAGATTGATCTATCCAGCAAAGCTTTCATTTAGAATGGAAGGACAGATAAAGTGCTTCTCAGATAAGACGAAATTCAAGGAGTTCATCAACACCAAGCCCTTATTATATGAAATGTTGAAGGGACTTATCTAAGAAAAAGAAGATAAACAAGATGAACAGTGAAAGGACAACAAACTCACAGTTATCAACAACCACACCTAAAACAAAAGCAAACTAAGAGGACAGCTAGATCAGGAGCAAACCATAGAAATGAAGATCACATGGAGGGTTAGCAACAGGGGAGTGGGAGGAGGAGAAGGAGGGAGAAGGTACAGAAAATAAGTAGCATAGACAGTAGATAGAAAATAGATGGGGGGGGGCAAGAATAGTATGGGAAATATAGAATCTAAAGAACTTGAGACACCTGGTCATAAACTAAAGGGGGAAATGCTGGGGAAGGGGTGCAGGGTGGAGGGGAATGAAGTGGGGGAAATAGAACAAATGCAATGGCATAATTAATAAAATTAAAAAAAAAGAAAAAATTAAAATAGCATTTAGTTTTAAAAAATAAAGAGAGTAGTCCAATTAATCTCCTTATACCCACCACCCAAATTCAACAAGAGTTTGTTTTTTGTGTCCTTTCTTTCAGTTTTTCCTTTGTGGAAGTGTTTTTTAAATTAAAGTTTTTATGACAGATGCAGTATGTGAACAATGTAGAAAATTAAAGAACACAGACAAACAATTAGAAACAATATATTCTTACATTAATGGAAGGCCTTGTTTGGAATTATCTGAAAGCCAGTTCTGGGTATTACTTGAAGTACTCTAGTATGCATCTCAAAATAAAATTAACTTTTTAGAAAACATAACCCTAATACCATTATCACACTTAAAATAGTTAACACACTTAAAATATATTAATAGCAATGAAATATATTTTTAAAAAGTACTTAGGAAGGAAAACAGTGGTAATCAGGAACACAAAGGAGTCACTGTGACATAAGTATAGTTAAATTGCCTAATTTATGTGCTGGATATTATAACTTGACTAATAGCCCAGTGAAATTTTTGACCATGGTACATCTAGAACTTAGCCTTGCAGTATTACAGCTAAGTTATTGCAATAAAAGGTGGCAAAATGTATGCTAGAAACCATAGCCATCTAGTATACTAGATGACTATGTAGTTGATATATTAATGTGTATAGTGATTAATGAACTGGAGACTGATGAGCACAGATTGGTGCTATGTTTTAGGGATCTGTTAGTGTTCCTGTCTTGTTAGAATTACATGTAAGTGATTGTTTAGATAGGGGTCTTGTCTTTTCTGAGTTTGGCATTGAATATTTCCTCTAATCCCAGCAGCACTGGTCTATCCTACTCCCCAACCCCATGTAAAGTCATCCTGCAGTGGCATAGAGGGGGCACTAGGGGAACTTTCTGGGATACTGTTATGTTCTATTTCTTGATTTAGATGGGAGGTACATCAGCACTTTGGGAAATTCAACAAGTTGTATGTTTATAATTTTACATTCTTGTCTATGTATGTTATGCTTCAACTTTCCAAAAGTTTTGCTTGAGACTTGCTAGACAATATTACCCACAGTTAACAGTACTGTACCGTCCACTTAAAAGTTTGTGAAGAGGGTAGATTTCATGTTAAGTGCTCTTATCACATTTTTAAAAAAGGAATTAAAGTAGGCCTTATCTGCAAATCCTGTTTCAGTGATTTACCCATTACAGGATTCAGCTACTTTACCTACCTCTTCTATTATAAGGCCAATCATATTTATGAATCAGAAGGGAAATTGGGGCCCGGGAGGGAAGAATGTAGGCCTGGCTTCCTTGCCAAGGACCAGAACCCAGTAGAGCTCTTCATATCAGGAAAGGGACCTCACTGCCAGTAGTAGGGTCTGGGACAGGTGAACTCTCCCTGATCAATTGCTTAATAATTGGGTTGGGGGATGTAAAGTAAACTTTTTTTTTTTAAAGGAAATAGTACTTATTGAATCCTCTACCCTAGGAAGTTTCTCCAATGTCCCCCTAAGTCACTGCAGGATGAAGAAATATATATTTTGTTAAGTCCAAATTAGATTTAATAAAGAAGATCTTTATAGAAATG
Organism: Artibeus jamaicensis; assembly: GCF_021234435.1. NCBI lineage: Eukaryota > Metazoa > Chordata > Mammalia > Chiroptera > Phyllostomidae > Artibeus > Artibeus jamaicensis. The sequence continues at coordinate 686,489 of NW_026521837.1, forward strand.
ATGTTGAGGAACATTTCTAGTTCACAGTACTGCTATCATATAATCATCTATGTTTTGGGTTAGTAAGGTTTATGCATGGATAGGATTCTAGCTCAAACAGACTAACTCATAATTTCTATGAGAGAGTGCATTTTGAACTCTGAGCTTCTGACTTTTGGTAAGTTAAGCACATTGGTAAGTTAAGATCAACTTCTGTATATAAGACTGTATCCACTGTTGGTCTGACTTTCCCTAACTGCTAACTTAGAAAGCATGCTGTACAACTGGGGAATGAAAAACTAGTATGAGTTATAAATGGCTAATTATTCTAAGAGTTCACTCAGCTACTTTAGAGTTAATTATATTTGAGTTGGTTTTAACTTCAGCCTCCATTCCTTCTGACAGGCCTTTTATAACTAGAATTATTTATGTGCCAGTGACTAGCTAAAGGTACAGGGGCACTGGGCAGCTTGTGCAGTTAATCTCTTGAGTTAGATAGAGGTAATTGTTCTGATTTTATTTTCATGCAAGCATGGACCTTGTCGTGTTGGCAAAAGCATTTGGTATAAGGACAAAGTTCAAATGTTTATTGCTTTACTTTTTAAAGCTGACTTGTGAAACAAGGAAATACTTCCTAGAATCAGAGTTTTACCAATCTAAGAACTGTAAGTTTCTCTGAAGGATCAAGGATAAATTATTAATAATAATTGAGTTTCCTTAATTACAGTAAAAATATCAAAATTGTGCCTGTGCTAGTTAAATCTGATATATATTTATTTATATCTCTATTTTAAAGACTGTCGATCCACTTCTGAACATTTTTTGGTGCCAAAAGAAATATTTCCTGTTTCTTTCTAATCTGTATTTTGATGCCTGATACATGGAGCATGTTCACTATATGTTGATTGAATTGAATATTTTTTCTGTCAGAAGTTTATACTTACCATGAATCAGTCATTCTGACCCTCAATTGTTAATATATTTTAGGAAGGAAGGAATATTACATATTCAGTGGTGCTTCTTTTGGCACTTAATTTTATAATTTTCAGATTTTTGTGTGCCTTATTAAAGAGCTCTCAAGCTGGTACCAGGTCTTTTACAATGTAGACTTTTTTATCTTAGGAATAACTGTCAGTTCAATGTAGCTTTTTTTTGAATTGCACATGTATACCTACCACCTAATTTAATAAATAAAACTTTATAGAAATAGTCAAATTGTCTTGTGTATTCCTCCCTGATTCCATTACCCTACCAGCCCATGAAACTACTGCTGTAATTTTCATATTTATTATTTTTATGCATATTTTCATACTTCCCCTATATATGTTTGTATCCTTAAATAATACATAGTATTTATTGTTTTTTATTATTCAAGCTGTATAAAAATACCACCTTTCATATATCATTCTGAGTTGATCATTCTGATGTTCACAAATTATCTAAATTGGTACATGTGCCACCCAGTCTCACGCCTGTGCTTCCCCCTCCCCCTCAGCTTCCCCCAGGCTCGTTACCTTCACCTTTCTCCCTCCTCAGCTCTAAGGGCCCTTCTTTTGCTTCTGTAACTTGTTTCTTGAGCCTACACAACCCAGTTGGCTCACTTCTACTACCTCTGTGACTTTCTAAATAAACTTTCTCTATTGTACCTTTAGCTTGATTTCACTATTTGCAATTGGGAACAATATAGCAAATGTTCTTATATATGTCTACTTGTGCACAATTTTATAAGAATTACTCTAGAGTATAATGGAAAAGATCTTTGTTAGAGTGGAATGCCAAATAAAAAATATGGAAGAGAGAGAAAAATACTATTTTATTTTATTTTTTAAGGTTTTTTTTTTTTTTAAAGATTTTATTTATTTATCTTTTAGAGGGAAAGGGAAGAAGAGAGGGAGAGAAACATCAATGTATGGTTGCTTTTCGTGCGTCCCCTGCTGGGAATTGGCCTGCAGGGAACTGGCCTGCAACCCAGGAATGTGCCCTGACTGGGAATCGAACCTCGATTGTCTGGTTTGCAGGCCCGTGCTCAATCCACTGAGCTACACCAGCCAGGGCTGAAAAATACTATTTTAAAAGACATATAGTCCCAATTTATTCATGTAAGAATCGTCAGTAGTGCTAATACCACTGGATGAAAGTTTGAGGAGAAGGATAATTCTGTAGTCTCAAAGTATCTTCCTTTTATAGGTAGTTATAGGTAATAAGTATTTATTTATTAATGAAAAAATAAAAATAATATTTTAAGATTATAATTTTAATGAATCCATTCATGTTATCCATGACAGTGCTTCCTTCTTCTTTCTTTTTTTAAATTTTATTTTATTTATTCATTCTAGAGAGAGGGGAAAGGAGGGAGAAAGAGAGAGAGAGAGACATCAATGTGTGGTTGCCTCTTGTGTGCCCCCTACTGGGGACATAGCCTGCAACCCAGGCATATGCCCTGACTGGGAATTGAACCACTGACCCTTTGGTTCACAGGCCGGCACTCAATCCACTGAACCACAGCAACCAGGGAAAAATGATAACTTTACAGTAGTGAAACCTGGTAAGTGCTAGCTACCTTAAGCCAAGTGATCAAAGTTAAACATCTCCAGTATGGGACTAGCTGTAATGTGCCTCCTGATGTGATGCTCTGAGGACATGATAGTACTTATATAGTATTTCTGCCAAAAGTGTATACACCTGCATCTAATCATGAAGAGAAATTGAATTATTAAAATTAAGAGACATTCTATTTATAAAGTAAGTGGTTTGTAATATTTAAAAATGTCAATACCTTTGAAAAACTAAAGTCTGAGGAATATTTTCATATACAACACTATAGAAACTTGACCTGTAAATGTTACATATGGTCCTGGATTGAATCCTGGACCTGATAAAAAACATCCTGTGAAGGATATTACTGGGACAATTGTCAAAATTTGAATAAGGTGTCTAGATCAAGTACTACTAGTGTTGCAGTAATGTTAATTACTGACATTTCCCTGATTTTCATAAGTATACTGTGGTTAAATAAAGTGAAGCTCTATGTCCAAATATACCTCTGCTGAAATATTTGGGGGTAAAGGATATGATATCTGCAATTTGTTCTCAAATGGTTCAGAAAAAAGGTATCTTTTTATACTTACAGAGACAGAACAGTAAGACAAACATCAAAATATTGGCAGTTAGTGATTCTGGGTGAAGTGAACTATTATTGCAACTTTTCTGTGTATTCGAAATTGTTAAACAGAAATCTTCCTGAAGTGTACATGGGGATGTAACTGCTGCATTTTGGCTATGGATATCTTTTTTTAAAGTTTATTTATTGATTGATTTTAGAGAGAGGAAGAGAGAGAAAGATCAATTTATTGTTCCACTTATTTATGCATTCATTGGTTGATTTTCTTTTAGATTTTATTTATTTATCTTTAGAGGGGAAGGGAAGGAGAGAGGGAGAGAAATATCAGTGTGTGGTTGCCTCTTGTGTGTCCCCTGCTGGGAATTGGCCTGCAACCCAGGCATGTGCCCCCACAGGGAATCGAACCGCTATCCTTCGGTTTGCAGACCCACGCTCAATCCACTGAGCTACACCAGTCAGGGCCATTGGTTGACTCTTTTAAAAAATTTCTTTTAAGATTTTATTTATTTACTTTGAGAGAGGAGGGGAGAGAGGGAAAAAGAGAAACATTCATGTGTGAGAGACACATCAATTGGCTGCCTTTCACACGCCCCCAACCCAGGCATGTGCCTTTGCTGGAAATTGAACCAATCAGTGATCTCTTGGTTTGCACACTGGTGCTCAATCCCCCTGAGCCACACCAGCCAGGTCTATTCAATCTAATATGTCTTATCAGTGTTTATGGGCATAAAATTGTAGTTTTAGTTTGCATTTCTATAATTTTAGAAAAGTTGAACATCTTTTAAATGTTTAGTCATTAATTAAGACTTACTGTTTTCGTGACTCCATATTCTTAGTTAAAATTTTTACTGAATTCTTTGACTTTTTCTTATTTTTTTGTGTGTCTTAATATATTTTGGAATTTAATCCTTTGTCAAGTAGATGCATTACAGTTACCCACATACTTTTGAAAGAGGCTTCATGGAAATAGGAAATTGAGTTATATTTTATCAGAGTTACACAGAATAAAGTAGCTCAGAGGGCAGAGAAAATATTGCACAGCAAGGGTATAGAGGCTTGGGGCCTGGCTTCTTTTTATAAATCTTCTGGATCAGTACCTTGAACTTGCCTTAGCTCTGGCCCCTCTGAAAAAGGTTATTTTTAGAAGGGCTGTCCACTGTCTCTAGTGTGTTTCATTCAGAGATTTGCTAAATAACTTGTTCTTCCCTCCTCTTCTAGACTTTAAACTCTTGCACTGGTAAATTTTGGCCAATTGATTGGATTGAGTAACCTGCTTTGCATCACAGTGCCTGAAAACAAGAGGGTAATTCAGTAGTGACACTGTTTTGGTTAGTTTTTACTAATTTTCAGAGATGGCAGAGAGAGGTTACACCACTTAGATTTGATTGCTGAAAGAGATAATATCATGCTCCTTCAAGAACTTAGTGTATCGTGCTAATTCTTAAGATGAAGATACTAGCTTTATAAGTGGACAAAAACAGATAAAAAACCTCTCAGAACCCCCAGAAGTAAAGTCATGAAATATTAACCCTGTAAGGAAACTAAAAATCTCTCTCCACCCTGCCATTCTATAAAGGAGGTACCAAGTGAGGTGATTTATTAGCCACAGTCACAGAGCTAGTTGTTGTCCTAAACAGCACTTGACTTTGGACCCCAGGAGCTCATTATTTTCTGTTCTAGTGCATTATGCTACTATCCCTTTGAAAAATTGATGCATCTCAGCTGCCTCTGTGGATCTATGTACAACTTCTCCAGCAGACTGATAACACAGTACTCTCCACTAGAAAAACGGATAATGAGAAAATGAAGTGGGGTCTCTTCCAGGGAATTTAACACCTTAATCTCCACCTTCAAATAAAAGACTTTTCTATTGTAGGAAATGTGTTTTTCTCTTTGTGACACACCTCAGAGGGACAAATGGATAGTATATAGCTACTCTTCATTCGTCATGGCCTTCTCATCAATTTTTCATTTTTAGTAGTTAGAACTGAGTGGCAGTAGGCTTATATCATTTTACAAATTTCTAGTACTTGAAGAATCTTTGAATTTTTTTTATGGAAAATGCAGTAAGAATACAAGGAGGAAAAATCTTATTGTCCATAGATAACTACTTAATGTATCCTTCTTAATATTTTTTCAATGTATGTATATTTCATAGATTTAGGTCCTGCTTTTTTCACTTAATATTAAGTATTAATGGATACATTACATCTCATTGTCTAGATGTATTATAATTGAAAATGCTACAGTGAATACTCTTGACTACAATTCTGATTATTTCCTTGTGGCAGATTCCTAGAATTAGAATTATGGAATCATCAGTAAAACTGTTTCTAGGTGGGCAAAGGAGAAAAAGTGGGGACAACTGTAATAACATAAACAGTAAAATACAATTAAAAAAACCTATTTTTAGTCTCCATGCCAAACAGATTTTGACAAAGTTGCTGCCAGTTTCATACTCATACAAACTGAGTATGAGAGTGCCTGTATTTATTATTTGTGTCATTGCAAGTTACCACTAAAAATGTTGCTGATTTGATAACATGAATAGGACAGTCTGTCTAATTCACATTTATTACTAGTAAAGAAGGCTTTTATATATTAAGTATGTTGTTTCTGTGAATTCAGTTATGTACTTTACTTATTTTTATATTGCAGTCTGTGTTTTTCTTATAAAATAATTTTTACTTATTAAAAGCATCTACCTTTTGCCATTTTGCTTGGGTTTTGGCTTTATGGTTTTATCAGGGGAAAACAGAAGTCTTTATTTTTACACAATCTAGACCTGTACTTGGGGAGAGTTTCTTTCTGTGACTTCTTTCACTAATGGTGTGAGGGAGGAAATGTAAGCAGGAGGGTTGTTAAGGACCAAAATTCCTCTGTAGTAAGTTGAAATCCTTGGGTAGGTACAGGCCATTTCATGCAGATTCTTTGATTTCACCTCTTTCCCCACTGTACTTGCTTGCCTTTTATTTCTGAAATCTGTCACATTACCCATTAAATGTACTTGTCTTATACACAGGAGACCCTTTGGTCAGTTTGTATGTTCTATGGCATTTTCTCATGTCCTGTTACTTTCTTTTAAGGTATTATCCAAAGAGATGAATCACCCATGGAAAAAGGGCTCTCTGGTCTGCGAGGAAGGGACTTTGAGCTGTCTGATGTGTTTTATTTCTCCAAGAAGGGATTGGAAGCCATTGTGGAAGATGAAGTGACCCAGAGATTCTCCTCAGAGGAGCTAGTGTCATGGAATCTCCTCACAAGGACCAATGTAAATTTCCAGTACATCAGTCTGCGGCTCACCATGGTGTGGGTACTGGGTGTCATAGTACGCTACTGTGTCCTACTACCTCTGAGGTACGTCTCCTGCCCAGCAATTAGATGGTATAATTGAATTGGTTCACCTTTCTCTTAAAATCATGTATGTAATGGTCATATGTGAGTATTATGGTACTAATCCTTCTCACTTAAGAAAACACCACCAAATGTGTCCTCCGCAGGAATGTAATAAGTATCTATTCTTCTTTCACATTCTTCCCCGCCTCCCGCCTAATGAAGGTATGATGTGTCTAGAATCTAATATATATCCGTCTGGATCCACGTTACTCTTTCAGTCATAGATGATTTGATGGATAGAAAAGGGAAGTGAGGAAAAAGAAGAGGATTTACAGTTTCACATTCACCTGTGTGTCTACAGAACTATAACTGTCTCTCTTTACTGGTCCATAGTGGTTCATAGTTGCATAGGAGAGAAAAAATTCCTGAGACATGGAAGAGAGCCATGCAGAAGAGTGAATTTGTTCTATCCATGTTCATTTATGATCACTCACTTTTCTTATTAAAACTTCTGCACCTGGCTCTCCTTCTGGTTCTAAGTTTGAGTGCCACCCGATGAGGAGGTACCTTCAAGCTCAGTTACCTAGAACCATAATGTGGAACATAGGAGTAGAAGAGGTAGGCCTGGGCATTGGGATGATGCGCAAATGACCCAGGTTTGTTTAGTGTGGTGGTGGCCGGTGGTAGGCATGTGTACCGGTCACAACATTGCTGCTGATTGTCTTGCCTCATTTCCCTTGGACACGACCTTGGCATTCTCTCAATAGAGCTTTCCACACAGTTGTTACCAGCCAACAAAATTGGTACATGAGTTGAAACCTCTTTACCGTCCCTACGATGACCTCTATTTGCCTCACTTAGATTTATTACAAAGGAAGAGATTGCTTAAGTATAAGCAAAGGCACATTTCTAAGAAACTCTTTTCTGATGCTCATGTTGCCAGTGTCTAGATATTAGGGCATGATATGTCTTTTGGGAATTTCAGCTGTGATAGCAAAGTGAAATTCAGGGTTTCATATACACTTTTGCTTCAATCTTAAGCCAGGGTTCCCAAAGCAGGGGTCATGTACTCCGGGGATGCCCAAGACTACCCATAAGCATACAGGAAGGAAATATTCAAGCTTTTATTTATTATAAGTTTCCAGTTTATTAAATTAGAATTCCCATTCATTGTTTTTATTCTTAAAAAGAAATGACACTTCAGTGAAGCTGAATATATAAATTCTTCCATCTCCATATCCAAGGAAACCTAAGGGAACAATGAGGATTTTATGACACTTTACTTGAGATTTCCACATTTGATGGTTAGCTTTCACCCGCTGTGGGTGTCCAGCAAATAGTGTTTGATTTTACTATCTAGTTTAAACTACAGTAGGGCTAACAAAATAGGTAAGTGACATAAAAGATTCTTGCAAAGAAACCAGATTTAAGATAATATGGTAAGCACCCAAGAACAGGGAGAAATGACAGAATTAATACTCCTACTTTTAATACATACTCATCATTATTAAAGAATTGCGGACAGAAGGAGCTGCTACAAAGTGAGCATTTAAAAACAGACTGTGCTCAACTGGATTGTGTTGGTGGCTGCACAACTCTGTGATTATGCCAGACAGCCCCCTACTGGTTGTCTATTTTAAATGGGTGAATTTTATGATATGAAAATTACAGTTCCTTTTCTTTAAAAAGAAGCCAGATTATGGTTGATACTTAATCTAAGAGAACTCTCCTGTTTGCTCACTGAAACTTGAAAACTGATTTTTCTGGCCTGTTAATATAGCAAACAAAAACCTTCAATAGTTTTGAACACAATTGTTAAACATTTTAAAATATCACCCCTTCTAATTTAATATGTAGGAACAAGTGATTCTCACTAGGGCAAGATGACAAAACATTTAAAATTTTTTTCATAATTGATGGAGAAATTAAAACAGTAGTTTAGTTGTAGTATCAGTGACTCACATGAAAATATGGCAACTAAAGTAAACTGAATTTGACCTTCAAATTGCTATGTCAAGAAATGTTAAAGTAAGACTTTAAAACCTTAATAAGGTGTTATGAGGAAACCTCATTTATTTTGAAAGATTATAAATCTAAACCTTTTCTTTTTGAGTAATTCAATTACATTTCTAAAAATGATTCTTTTTGAAGTAATTGAAACATATTAAAAACTCTTCAAATATGAGAGGATGTCTATGTGGTAGTAAGAAGTATCATCAGTCATCTTGTTTACTAGCTTCCAAGTTATCTTGAACCTTAAAGGGACAACAGTTAAATTTGCATTAAGGAATGTATAATTTGTAGTTCTTATTATGAAAGTGCCTTTAAGTACATTTTTTTTGCCATTTGCTATAATTTTAAATTTCTTTGAGAAAAATTTGATTTGTACCCTTTTGCTCCCTTGTTGTTAGCAAAACACAGGAAAAACAAGTTATTTTTAGACTTTGACAAGGTTTTTCTTTTACAACTGTATGAAGCCACATCAGAGTATCCTGAATAAAAAATGATGACTACTTCCAACCTGAAATGACTCTTTTATACAATAAAAAATTTTTCTTATGGAAGTTAATATGTATGTATTTAAAATAATTCAGAATAATTTTAAAAAATAAATTAGAAAAGTAGAAGGGCAAGTCATTTAATTTATTTCCTTCATTTAGCCCTCTTAACCCTCTGATGATTATGTAGATTGAACTTGATGGTTTGTGAATCAGTTTCTAGGCCTTATCGATACGTTTGTAGACTAGTTATGTGCCTACTGTTATTTTGAAAATGGTAATATTCTCTGTATATTATTTTTGATATTTTGCTTGTTTTGCTTTCAACATACCAAGGACCATTCTTCCATGTTGGAATCTGCAGATTTATCAAATTCTGTTTAATGGCTATACCATATTTTATAGGGTCGATGCCCCACATTTATTTATAATTTTATTATTTGTGGACTTTTCAGTGATTTTCCTTTATTCCTAGCATTCAACTAAAAGTGTGAATTACCTTTTTTAAAAATATATATTTTATTGATTATGCTATTACAGTTGTCCCATTTCCCCCCCTTCATTCTCCTCCACCCTGCACACCCTCCCCCCCACCATGCCCCCTTTTAGTTTATGTCCATGTGTCACAAGTTCTTTAGATTCTATATTTCCCATACTACTCTTGCCCTGCCCCCTGTTTATGCTACTTATTCTCTGTACCTTCTCCCCCCTACTCCTCCTCCGACTCCCCTGTTGCTAACCATTTCTATGTGATCTCCATTTCTATGGTTCTGCTTCTGATCTAGCTGTCTTCTTAGTTTGCTTTTGTTTTAGGTCTGGTTGTTAATAACTGTGAGTTGGCTGTCCTTTCACTGTTCATCTTTTTTATCTTCTTTTTCTTAGATAAATCCCTTTACATTTCATGTAATAAGGGCTTGGTGACGATGAACTCCTTGAATTTGATCTTATCTGAGAAGCTCTTTGTCCTTCCATTCTACATGAAAGCTTTGCTGCATAGAGCAATCTTGGATGTAGGTCCTTGCATTTCATGACTTGGAATACTTCTTTGCAGCCCCTTCTTGCCTGTAAGGTATCTTTTGAGAAATCAGCTGACAGTCTGATGGGAACTCCTTTGTAGGTGACTGTCCCCTTATCTCTTGCTGCTTCTATAAGATTCTCTCCTTCATTTTAATCTTGGCTAATGTAATGATGATGTGCCTTGGTGTTTTGCTTCTTGGGTCCAACTTCTTTGGGACTCTCTGAGCTTCCTGGATTTCCTGGAAGTCTGTTGTCTTTGCCAAATTGGGGAAGTTCTCCTTTATTATTTGTTTAAATAAGTTTTCCACTTGTTGTTCCTTCTCTTCCCCTTCTGGAACCCCTATAATTCCAATGTTGGAGCGTTTAAAGATGTCCTGGAGGTTCCCTAGCCTCTCCTCATTTTTTTGAATTCTTGTTTCTTCATTCTTTCTGTTTGGTCATTTTTTTTTCTACCTTCTGGTCCACTCCATTGATTTGAGTCCCAGTTTCCTTTACATCACTTTTGGTTTCCTGTACATTTCCCTTCATTTCAATTAGTTTAGCCTCCATTTGTTTATCTAATTTGTGACCAAATTTAAATGATTTTGTGAGCATCCTGATCACCAGTGTTTTGAACTGTGCATCTGATAGGTTGGCTATCTCTTGGTCGCTTAGAAGTATTGGCTCTGAGGCTTTGAGCTGTTCTTCTTGAGCCATAATGTTTTGGTCTGTTCCCTCCTGTTATGTATGAGGGGTGGAGTCTTAGGTGTTCACCAGGGCAGGGCAACAAAGTTGCTAGGTTGTGACGCTGTATGTGGGGTCAGAAAGGGGCAATGGCGTTTGTTCTGCTCTCTCTCAGATTTTGGTCCCCTCTTCCGCTTCCCGCAAGCAAATTGGGCCTTTCTGGTGCTGGTTCCCGGGTGTGTGGGCTTGTGCACTCTCCAGGACCCTGTGGGTCTCTCCAACAAACTCTGTGAGCCTGGGAGCTTCTCCCGGCACCTCAACCCCAAAAGTTTTTCCAGCTCGTGCTTTTAGGATTTAATTCCCAGCGCTGGGGCCCTGGGTTGGCGGTCTGTCTCACTGCTCACTCCTTTGCCTGGTTTATCTGAGTGTAACTGTGTGACCATAGTCAACCTGCCACCTTGCGCCCTCACTGGGTCTGCTTGTTGCCACCCCACACCTGGGATCTGCCAACTGCCACCTGCGTGCCTGGGTCAGCTGGCCACTTTTTTCTGCACAACTGTGCTCCGCCAGCCGCTGACTCTGCTCCTCTTACTGGTCTGGATGAATGGTTCATTGTTGTCGGACTTTCATACAGTTCAATTTTTTGTGTTTTGGTTGTGTTTTTGTTACTAAAACTTTGTTGTCTTTAAACTTGGTTGTGCAAGGAGGCACAATGTTTCCACCAATGCCTTCATCTTGGCTGGAAGTCTGAATTACCTTTTTTTTTTCTCCTTTTCAGGGTTATGCTGGCTTTTATTGGGATCAGTTTGTTGGTGATTGGAACTACATTGGTTGGGCAGCTTCCAGACAGCAGGTAACTTGTGTCCCTTCACCCAGCATTAAATAGAATTGTTCTTTTCTTATCTTTGTCCACAAAAACAATATGTGTTTAATTCCTGTGTACTGTATCAATTTTATGGCCTCTAGACACTTGTTAAAATCCTGCCTACTTCATATTTATAGTTCTAATTTGATGTTCTAGCATACTTTCATATAAGTTGTAAGAAGTTTTTTCAAAGGGAAAAGAGAAGAAAGAAAATGACCGAGGACCCTCAAGGGAAATGAGAGAGTTTTATGGTATTGTAACACCCAAAGGCTGAGACCAAAGAAGCTTCAGCTAATCCTGATCAGAAATTTATCATGGAAGTCGAGTCCAGTGGGAGCTATTTCCCTCCTGCAGGGGTATCTAACCTTTTGGTGTCCCTGGGCCACACTGGAAGAAGAAGAGTTGTCTTGGACCACACATTAAATACATCGTGACACTTGGTCACAAAAAAATCTCATAATGTTTTAAGTAAATTTACAATTTTGTGCTGGGCCAAATTAATAGCCATTCTGGGCTTTGTGCAGCCTACTGGCTGCAGGTTGGACATTCCTGCTTTAGAGTTTTTTTCCAACTGCCTCATTGTGATTATAAGAATTGAACTGTGCTTCTGTTTCAGAGCACAGGATGCTGCTATAAAAGAGCACATTAAACTTTTATTGTATTATTTCTTAGGAGTGCCAGTACTGCACAATGAAATATTTTTCTTTCCTTCAGCCTCAAAAACTGGCTGAGTGAACTGGTGCACCTGACCTGCTGCCGGATCTGTGTGCGAGCTCTCTCTGGAACTATTCATTACCATAACAAGTGAGTGTCTGCTGGCTCTCTGCCTGCCTTTCTCTGGGTCAGTTTAGTTTGTGATTGACAGGTAAAGTAAGTATTTCCTGTGGGTTCATCTCTACGTCTTAGAGTGTCACAGACATAACAATACACAAAAACACTTTATTTTGAGGGGGCAAAAATTCAACATTTTTCATTGAATTATTGTTTTTTGGTTTTTTTTTCTTTTACTTTTTATTTATTTAAAAAAATTTTTTTATTGATTATGCTGTTACAGTTGTTCTATTCCCCCCCTTCATTCCCCTCCACCCTACCCCCCGTCCCCACCATTACCCCCCTTTAGTTTATGACCATGTGTCTCAAGTTCTTTAGATTCTGTATTTCCCATGCTATTCTTGCCCCCCCATCTATTTTCTATCTGCTGTCTATGCTACTTATTCTCTGTACCTCTTCCCCCCTTCTCCTCCTCCACTCCCCTGTTGTTAACCCTCCTTGAGATCTTCATTTCTATGTTTCCACTCCTGATCTAGCTGTCCTTTTAGTTTGCTTTCGTTTTAGGTGTGGTTGTTAATAACTGTGAGTTTGTTGTCCTTTCACTGTTCATGTTTTTTAAACGTCTTTTTCTTAGGTAAGTCCCTTTAACATTTCATATAATAAGGGCTTGGTGATGATGAACTCCTTGGATTTGGTCTTATCTGAGAAGCACTTTATCTGTCCTTCCATTCTAAATGAAAATTTTGCTGGATAGAGCAATCTTGTTTGTAGGTCTTTGGATTTCATGACTTGGAATACCTCTTTCCAGCCCCTTCTTGCCTGGAAGGTCTCTTTTGAGAAATCTGCTGACAGTCTGATGGGGACTCCTTTGTAGGTGACAGTCCCCTTATCTCTTGCTGCTTCTAGGATTCTCTCCTTCATTTTAATTTTGGCTAATTTAATTATGATGTGCCTTGGTGTGTTCCTTCTTGGGTCCAACTTCTTTGGTACTCTCTGAGCTTCCTGGATTTCCTGGAAGTCTATTTCCTTTGCCAGATTGGGGAAATTCTCCTTTATTATTTGTTCAAATAAGTTTTCCACTGGTGGCTGTGCCTTTCCCCCTTCTGGTACCCCTATAATTCGGATGTTGGAGCGTTTAAAGATGTCCTGGATGTTCCTAAGACTCTCTTCATTTCTTTGAATTCTTGCTTCTTGACTCTTTTCTGTTTGGCCATTATTTGCTTTCTTCTGGTCCACTCCATTGATTTGAGTCCCAGTTTCCTTTTCATCACTATTGGTTTCCTGTGCAATTCCATTCATTTCAATTAGTTTTGCCTTCATATGTTTCTCTAATTTGTGACTATAATCAACCAGTTCTGTGAGGATCCTGATCATCAGTGTTTTAAACTGTGTGTCTGGAGAGTTTTGCTATTTCTTCATCACTTAGATTTATAGGCTGTGGGGCTTTGAGATCTTCTTGAGCCATTTTTGGTCTGTTCGCGCCCTTTAAGTGTGAGGAGCAGAGCCTTGGACTCCCAGGTCGCTGGGTTGTGACTCTGTATGTGGGGGTGTGGTCAGAGCCGGGAAATGGCGACCCCCTCTGCTGTTTCTCACAGCTGGGTGAGGATTAGCGTCTTAGGTGGTTCACCTGGGCCAGGCCACTCAGAGTCGCTGGGTTATGACACTGTATGTGGATGTGGGGTCAGAGCAGGGAAATGGCAGCACCCTCCCTGCTGCTTGCTGCGGGGACCTGCTGGGTCCCGGTCCAATCGCCCACTCCTTCGCTTATCTATCCGCGCACAAATGCGCAACCACAGTCAACCCGCAGCCCTGCTCCCTCGCTGTTTCCCTGCGGTTGCTTGGTTGTTCGCTCCCTCGCTCACTAGGTCCAACCCTGCGCCTGGATTCCACGCGCCTGAGTCCATCTGACTGAGTTTTCCTGTGCAACCCCGCTCCACCAGCTGCTGGTTTCGCCCCTTACCGGTCAGGCTGAAGAATTTGTTGTTAACAGACTTCCGAAAAGTTCAATTTTCTGTGTTCTGGCTGTGTTTTCTGTTGCTAATATTAAGTTGTCTCTAAACTTGGTTGTGTGAGAAGGCACGGCTTATCCACCTATGCCTCCATCTTGGCAGAAGTTGAATTATTGTTTTTACAAATGAAGTTTTCAGTAGAAAATTTGAAAACATAATACATGAAAAATAGTTTAATTGTCTGTAATGGGATTTAATTTTACTAAAGTAATAAAGTTTAACTTTATTATTATTTTTTAAAATTGTTGTTCAGGTACAGTTGTCTTCATTTGCCCCCACCCTTCCCCCTCACCGCAGCCATCCCCACCTCCTACCTTTGGTCCTACCCTCCTTTGTCTTTGTCCCTGTGTTCTTTATACATATTCCTTGACAACCCTCCCCTCTTTCCCCCCATTTTCCCCTTTTACCTCCCCTCTGGTTACTGTCAGTTTGTTCTTGATTTCAGTGTCTCAGGTTATATTTTGCTTGCTTATTTGTGTTGTTGATTAGGTTCCACTTAAAGGTGAGATCATATGGTATTTGTCTTTCACCACCTGGCTTATTTCACTTAGCATATTGCTCTCCATTTCCATCCATTCTGTCACAAGGGGTTGGAGCTCCTTCTTTCTTTCTGCTACATAGTATTCGGTTGTGTACATGTCCCACAGTTTTTTGACCCACTCATTTACTGATGGGCACTTAGGTTGCTTCCACCATTTGGCTATTATAAATTGTGCTGCTATGAACATTGGGGTTCATAGGTTCTTACATGAAAACACTTTAAAAAGCAATTCATTTGCTGAAGGAACATACTAATAAACATGTAGTGACGTGGTCATTGGGCATTTGTGGTATGCAGGCCAGACTTGTGCTTCTTGTGGGTCATTCCTATTAGAGGCGCCGTTATCCTCTTTTATAAGTGAAGAAATGGAGGTTCTGGGATTGGTAGTCTGGCTTACATAGTCAGTCGCAGTCAGAATTTGAACAAGGTCTCTGATTTAAACAGTGATGGAAGTGACAGGCCTGTAGTGTGGTGGATGGAGGACTAGACTTGGAGTCTGGAGGCCTAATTTCTGTTCTCAGTCCTACCACTTCTAAAATTCCGTAACTGAGCCTTAAAACAGACATGACATTTTGCTTCCCTTACCATTAGTTATAGAGGATAAAGATAGCTGTGTGAAGTTATTAGCTAAATGAAAGTAATTTTTATTGCTTTTGAGTTACTTTTCTCTTAACTGAATTTTATTTTTTCTTACATGTCAAATCATTTTTTAAAGTTATAGAATAGCCTCTAATTTTTTAATGAAAATTTTAAAGATTTTATTTATTTATTTTTAGAGAGATGATGGGAAGGAAGGGGAAAGATAGGGAGAGAAAAAATGATGTGTGAGATGCATGCATGGGTTTCCTCTCACATGTCCCCAACTGGGGACCTGGCCCACTGTGCAGGCATGTGCCCTGACTGGGAATCAACCTGGCAACCTTTTGGTTTGCATGCTAGCACTCAATCTACTAAGCCACACCAATTAGGGCTAGAATAGCGTGTAATTTTTTTTACTGACTGGATCCTTCTGTTTTATTTGTGGGAGGCAAACATTTTATTACTGGCTTTCCCATATTCTACCAACATAAAATGCCCCTAAAATTTTTTTCTTTCTTTTTTTAAAGTG
This sequence comes from Artibeus jamaicensis, assembly GCF_021234435.1. Taxonomy (NCBI): domain Eukaryota; kingdom Metazoa; phylum Chordata; class Mammalia; order Chiroptera; family Phyllostomidae; genus Artibeus; species Artibeus jamaicensis. The sequence goes on from NW_026521837.1 coordinate 702,397, forward strand.
TATTTTATTTATTATGCTGTTACAGCTGCCCCAATCTTTTCCCCTTTGCCTCTCTCTACCTGGTACCCGCCTTCCCTCCAACAATCCCCCCCACTTAGTTCATGTCTGTGGGTTGTGATACAAATTTTTTGGTTTCTTCATTTTCCTTACTCTTCTTAACATTTCCCTGTCTATTTTGTGTCTACCAATTATATTCCTTAATCCTTGTACCTTTTCTCAGTCTTCCCCATATGCTTCTCAGCTGATAACCTTCCGTGTGATTTCCATATCTATGATTCTTTTCCTGTTCTAGTTGTTTGCTTAGTTTGATTTTCTTTTTGTTTTTTAATTTTAGTTGTTGATAGTTGTGAATTTTTGCCCTATCACTTCTTCTTGAATAATGCCCTTTAACATTTCATGTAATAATGACTTGATAATGATGAACTTTTTTAACTTGACCTTATCTGGGAAACACTTTATCTGCCCTTCCATTCTGAATGACAGCTTTGCTGGATAGAGTAATCTAGGTTATAGGTCCTTGCTTTTCATCACTTTGAATACTTAGTGCTAGTCCCTTCCTGCCTGTAGTTTCTTTTGGGAAATCAGCAGATAGTCTTATGGGAACTTCTTTGTAGGTAACTCTCTGCTTTCTCTTGCTGCTTTTAAGATTCTCTCTTTATCTTTAACCTTTGGCATTTTAATTAGGATGTGTCTTTGTGTGGTCCTCTTTGGGTGTAACTTATTTGGAACTCACTATGTTTCCTGAACTTGTATGTCTGTTTCCTTTGCCAAATTGGGGAAGTTTTCTTTCATTATTTTTTCAAATAAGTTTTGAGTTTCTTGCTCTTCCTCTTTTCCTTCTTGTATCCCTATGATTCAGATGTTGGCTCTTTTGGAGATGTCCCAGCATCATCTTATTCTCCTCATTTTCTCTGAATTCTTGTTTATTCATCGTGTTCTGGTTGAATCTTTATTGCTTGTATTCCAAATCTTTGATTTGAATCTTGGCTTCCTTCCCTTCACTGTTGGTTCCCTGTGATTATTCTTTATTCCACTTAGTGTAGCCTTCACTTTTTTCCTTATGCTTTTGTGGTGCTCAGTTGAGTTCTCTGAGCATCCTTATCTCCAGTGTTTTGAACTCTGCATCTGCTAGGTTGGCTGTCTCCATTTTGTTTAGTTTTTTCTCTGGGGTTTTGTTCTGTTCTTTCATTTGGGCCCTATTTCTTTGTCTTATCAATTTGGCAGCCTTCTTGTGTTTGCTTCTGTGTATTAGGTAGAGCTATTTTGGTTCCCTGTCTTAGAGCACCTGTTAAATTGTATGCGGCAGATCCGTAGGGATCTGCTAGGGCAGGGCAACTTGCTTCACCAGTTGGTGGCTTTGTTAGTGGGGGAAGTGTTGACAAGGGGGCAATGCTGCTGGCTACTTAAGGAGGGAAAGCATGTCTACTTATGCCTCCCTGACTGGAAGTTAAATTTCTAAAATTATATGATTTTGTGATTCAGCTATGATTTTGGGGGGGAAGGAGTAGGAGAAAATGCTTTGGAAGAAGTGTGAGCAGAGGAGATACCTTCTACAGAAAAGGTGCTTTAATTACATAGAGGTTTATAACTTTTAATGGAATTGCTTCTGATTTTAAGTAAATTAATGTTATGATAAAGTTGTTATGTACTTGAGTCCCTTTCTACTTTGGATAGCCCCAAAGAGAACTACTTGGCTTTATTAATGTCTGATACTGGTTGAATTCTCAGACAGAGGTCAGCAAACTGTGGGCCCATAGGCTAAATCTGGCCTGCCATCTATTTTCTGTAAATAAAAGTTTTATTGGAACACATTCATATTTAATCATTTACATATTATCTGTGGCTGCCTTCATGTCAAAACAGCAGAGTCCTGTAGTTTTGACAGGCATTAGCTAGCTTGCAAAACTTAAAATATTTACTCTCTGGCCTGTGATAGGAACGTTTTGCCAACTTCTGCTTTAGGAAGATGGGAGGGAGGAAAGAAACTGTAGTAAATGTACTCTGTGGGTTGTCATGAAACCTCTAAAAGTGACACTTATGAAAATAGAAATAAGAGAAAAATGCTTATGATAAAATAAATGAAACATCACAAATATATTAAAGTTATGGAATCATCACAATTCAGTCTAATATTTTAAAATTATTTTTTATTATAAGAGGAAAATATGGTCATTACAAAAAAATAACATAAATATATGCTAAGGGAAAGTCAGGGGCCCCTTCTCGAGAACTGTGTTCTTAGCTCAATCCCATCATTATAGCCTAGAGATAGTTTTTTAAGAGGGTTCTATATACTTTGAACTTTATTTTTTAATGGGCTTTTAAAAACAAAATAGAATGTATATCTACACGCTGTTCTGTGAAATAGTGGCCATTTTTCAAGGTTTAATATTTACCATTGTTTGTAATTGCAGGCAGTACAGACCCCAGAAGGGAGGCATTTGTGTTGCCAACCATACCTCCCCAATCGATGTTTTGATCTTGACAGTGGATGGGTGCTATGCTATGGTAAGAGCAGCATATTGATATTTCAGGTAGTTACATGTTCTATGGATTGCTCGAATTTTAAATTTATTTTCATTCAAATTAGAAACTTAGTTTTATATTGTAAAGTGATTCAGTTGTACTACTGTAGATGTATGTTATATAATATATTTATATGAGGAATATATAGTGTAAGAATATACCCATTATAGTTAAGGTTATAAAAATTTACTAAAATGCAGACATATTTGAGTTTGATAGGACTTTATAAAGTTGATTACATCCTGCTTCTAAAATCCCTATGATGTTTAATAATATTTTCAGAGATTAAAGTCTTCGTCCTGAGAGCTGAGAAAATCCCTTGCCTGACAATTAGTTCTGTTTTCCTTTGGGAATCATATGCAATTCAAGAAAAAAAAGAGATAGGTCTCTTTACTGAACCTCAGGCAAGAAAGGGAAATATTAAAACCACATTACCTTTTTTCAGTTTTTGTCTATAGCCCCAAAAGAAAAAGAAAAAAAACCCTACAGCAAACCACAAAGCCACATGTGTGGGTATTTGGACCTTTGAAAGGCCTTTGTAAAAACTCCTTATTGCCAGGTATTTAATCTGTCTAAATATAAATTCAGACATTTAATACATTTTAATACATTGTTAAATTTCTCTAAGTTGTGGGGCTCTTTCTGAATCAAAGGAAGCTTTAACCAACTCTCTGAAAATGTACTTCTTAACATTATTTAAGTTAGGAATGAGTTAATAGTTATGTGCCTTTTTTTTTTAAGAAAACAAACTACCACCACAACATACATGTGCGTTATACAAACATAATTTTGTGTCTAATTTGAAGATGCTTATGGATCTCCCGAAAACCTTTCCAAGGACCCTTATGTTAACAACCCTTGATAGACATCCCAGCATAGTTCTGGGTGCATATGATAATTCACTGCATTATTGTGGACAAGCACTTTTACATCCATTATTTTTGAACTTCCCTGTAATTCAGTGAGGTTAGGGCTGAAATTTTGTTTAGATGAGAAAGCAGAGGTTTAGGCATTTTAACCAATTACCTAATCATGGTCTTGTGTCTCTGAGACTGTCTTCTTTCAGTGTCTTGGTCAACAAAGAGTTGAGCATAACTCATTTGTGACTGAAGGCCTCAGAATTTTCTTGGCATTTTCTATGCTTTTTGATTGTGTATAGTTACAATTACAATATTGGCCAAAATTTAGAAAAAGCATAGTACCTATGAACTTTCCAGTGAGTTGAGTGATAGAAACATAAAGCCATGTGGATTTAAATCAGAGACAGGAAACTGTATTGCCACCCTTCAAAGGCGTTACTTGGCACCTTTAGGCTAACCGTAATCTGTATATCTGAAGAATGTTCAGATATATTCTGAACAAAAAAGCCATCTCAGTGGCTTTTCAAAGTTCTTTTCCTCCTAAGCAAAGACCTCTACATTTTTTTAAAATTTAGAGCTATTTTCTAACTTAAGAAGAAGTTGTAATAATAAGAATGTTAGGGGAGCTAGAAGATGGCGTCGGAGTAAGAGGGAGCGGATTCTAGCTCCCGCACTCGTGGGTGAAAATCCTGGCAGATCTATAGAAAAGCAGCGCACCAATCCATCAGTTATCCAGCATTTGTGAAACTAAAAGAACAGAGACTCTGTTGGACGCTGAAACACCAGAAAGCGGCAGGTCAGTGGGGCTTTGGGGACCCGTTTAAAGACAAAGCGGCGGCGGGGGCTGGTGCCCCAGGCCAGGTGGCCCCGGTGCTGCATCTACAGCCGGGGTCCAGAGCCATCGGTCTGAGACCAACACCAGAGAGGTCTACCACAGGAGCTTGGGCACCCAGCAGCTCCAGTGGCCACCAGCGTGGGCCAGCAGCTCCCCTGCTTCATGTATAAGCAAAACTGGACAACACCGGGCAGAGACCTGTCTGCTTGCCGGCTTGCATTTTTGGGGAGGGGCACAAAGACACAGGGCTCGGTTCAACTGCAGACTCTGTGATTGCAAGCCTGGGAGGAATCCAGAGACGCATTAGCCTCACGGGCTTGGTTGGGGACTGAGCAGGAATGAGAGACAGGATGTCCGGAAAGTTTTGATCTGTTTTGTTTTATTGAAAGTGGACTGAGGTGTTCTCCTGCCAAGGCAGATTGGCTTGTTTCCTATCCGGCCTTGCAGTGAGCCAGGGGGAAAGTGGAAGCTTTTGGGGACTAGCCACACGAATGGGAAGCGCCCTGCCGGTTACTCCGGGTCCCAGAAGGTCTTAGAAGCGGAGGCCTCTGGGCCAACGGCAGGGGTCTGGGAAGCCCGCTGCCGGTTACGCCAGTTCCAGAAGGACGAGCTCGCGGGCGCCGCAGGACAAGGACGCTCCCTGACTGTCTCCTGCTCGGACGCGCACTGGCGCAGGGCTCTTTGAGCCGGGGCTACTGGTCCTAGCGCCAGACGGTTTCGCGCGCGAGCGGGGGCGCAGAGAACTCTAGGCTGACGCCACTAGGGTCGGGAAGAGCTGGGGCCGGTGCGGACCGGGAAGCGCTGGTTGCGCAGTCCCGGACAGCCCGGGAGTGTGCCCGAGGTTGGCCAGGGGACCCAGTCAAACACAGGAGCAGAAGGGATACACACCACGCAGCGTGCCATGACGAGCACACAGAGTTTTTAGGTCTGCGCCCAGTCCTCAGATCGGCTCCCGGCTTCCAGTCTCCCCCCCTTGCCAAGTGTCTGGATCCTGAGAGGGGCTGGCTGAAAAAAAACCACAACGATGGACCCTCAGCCAACTGCAACCAGAAAAACCGGTTCGGCTAGTTTGAAGCCAACAAGTGACATTCCTTTTTCTGAGGTTTTTTTTTTTTTTTTTTTTTGAGACATTATTTTGGTGCGTTTTTTGGTTTTTTTTTTCTTTTCTTTATTTTATTTTTATTCTTTCTTTTTTTTATTTACCTTTCTCCCCTCTCCATTCCTTTTCTTCATCTTTTTGCTTTTTTAAAGTAATCTGATATTTCTTTTAAACTTTATTACTGTTTCTTCTTTCCATACTTTTGTCCTCTTTTCCCGGATTTCCTGTTTTATTTCTTTTTCTTTTCTTTCTAAACTTATTGCTCTTTCTTAAATTCCCCTACCATTTTTTTTCTTTCTTCCTTTTATTTCTTTCCTTATCATTTCTTTCTTTTACCCACAAGAGTCACAATCAACTTGAAAATATAAAAAGACCAGAGCTGGACCCATAGAAGAGGCCTCCCAATAGTAGAATCAGAGAGACAAATTGCACATTGTTCTAGGAGAGAAGCCACAAGTTGCTGCATATTTGAGTAGGTGGAAGCGGAGAACAACATGATAACCAAAAGAGGCTGCACCATTGAAATTCACAGGCATTCCACCACAAAAGTTCATACCATAAACCCAGGGTGTCAAAACAGATTAATCTAAGAAGCTGAGGCTAACAAGAAGAGTCTCACAAACAATGGGAAGACAAAGAAACAATCCCCAAATGAAAGGAAAGGAGGAATCCTCAGAAAGAATGCTAGATGAAACAGAGGCAAGTCAACTATCAGATATTGAATTCAAAGCACTGGTGATCAGGAAGTTCAAAGAGCTCACAATCAGCTACCAGAAACTACAGGGAAGTTACAATGATCTCCCTGTGAACTACATCAACATGAAAAAGGAAATGGAAATTATTAGCAAGGGCCAAGAGGAAATGAAGAATACAATTTCAGAATTAAAAAGCACAGTGGAAAGCATTAAAAATAGGGTGGATGAAACAGAAGATCGGATTAGTGAATTAGAGGACAAAGTAGAAAGCATCTCACAGAAAGAACAGGAAAGGGAAAAGAGGCTCAGAAAGAATGAAGAGAGATTAAGAGAAATGCAAGACAATATGAAACGTAATAATATCCGAATAATAGGAATACCAGAAGGAGAAGAAGAAGAACAAGGGATAGAAAACATATTTGAAAGAGTAAAGAGAGAAAATTTCCCTAATTTGACAAAAGAAAAAGTCACACAAATCCAGGAATCTCACAGAGTCCCATTCAAGAGGAACCCAAAGAGGCCCACCTCAAGACACATCATCATTAAAATGGCAAACTTCCAAGACAAAGAGAGAATCTTAAAGGCAGCAAGGGAGAAAAAAGAAATAACATACAAGGGTGTCCCAATAAGGTTAGCCACTGACTTCTCAATGGAAACACTCCAAGCAAGAAGAGATTGGCAAGAAATATTCCAAGTAATGAGAAACAGAGGCCTACAACCAAGGCTACTTTACCCAGCAAGGCTCTCAATCAAGATAGAAGGCCAAATAAAGAGCTTCCAAGACAAAAGAAGTCTAAAAGAATTTGCTGCCACCAAGCCAGCTCTACAAGAAATACTAAAAGGTCTGCTTTAAGGAAAGGAAGGAAAAGAGACAGACAGAGAGGAACACAGGTACAAAAATGGCAATGAATAAGTACCTATCAATAATATCCTTAAATGTAAATGGAGTAAATGCTCCAATCAAAAGACACAGAATAGCGTCATGGATAAGAAAGTATGACCCACACATATGCTGCCTACAAGAGACCCACCTCAGGACAAAAGACCATCACAGACTAAAAATCAAAGGCTGGAAACAAATTTTCCAAGCAAATGGACAAGAAAAAAAAGCTGGGGTAGCAATTCTCATATCAGACAAAATAGACTTCAAAAAAAGAGCCATAAAGAGTGACCCAGAAGGTCACTTCATAATACTCAAGGGAAGAATCCACCAAGAAGACATTAACATCATAAATATATATGCACCCAACATAGGAGCACCAAAATATATAAGGAAAATCTTAGAGAAATTCAAGAAAGATATAGACAGCAACACAATAATAGTGGGGGATTTTAACACCCCACTATCAAAAATGGACAGATCTTCCAAACAAAATATCAACAAAGACATTGCGGCATTAAACAACACCCTTGATGAAATGGACCTAACTGATATATACAGAGCTCTTCACCCCAAAGAAGCTAAATACACATTCTTTTCAAATGCACATGGGACATTCTCAAAGATAGATCACATGATAGGGCACAAAACAAGCCTCAACAAATTCAAGAATATTGAAATCATACCAAGCATTTTCTCTGACCATAAGGGACTGAAACTGGAAACCAACCCCAAAGGAAAAAACCCAAAACACCCAAAATCATGGAGACTGAACGGTATGCTATTAAACAATGAATGGGTCAAGAATGAAATTAGGGAAGAAATCAAAAAGTTTCTGGAAACAAATGAAAATGATCACACAACAACCCAAAACTTATGGGATACAGCCAAGGCAGTCCTGAGAGGGAAGTTTATAGCAATACAGACCTACCTAAAGAAAACAGAAACATTTCAAACAAATGAACTTACTCTACGCCTACAAGAACTCGAGGAACAACAACAAAAACAGCCCAAAGCAAGTAGAAGGAAGGAAATAACCAAGATCAGAGCAGAACTAAATGACATAGAGACTAAAAGTACAATTCTAAAGATCAATGAATCCAGGAGTTGGTTCTTTGAAAAAATAAACAAAATAGACAAGCCTTTAAGTAGGCTCATCAAGAAAAGAAGGGAACGGACACAAATAAACACAATCAGAAACGAAAGAGGAGAGATTACAACTGACACCACAGAAATAGAGAGGATTGTAAGAAATTACTATGAAGAACTGTATGCCAAGAAATTTGAGAACCTAGGGGAAATGGACACATTTCTAGAAAAATATAATCTCCCAAAACTCAACGAAAAAGAAGTAGAACACCTGAATAGACCAATAACAGCAAAAGAAATTGAAGCAGTAATCAAGAAACTCCCATCACACAAAAGCCCTGGACCAGATGGATTCACAGGAGAATTCTACAAAGCATTTAAGGAAGAGCTAACCCCCATTCTTCACAGACTATTCCAAAAAATCCAAAAGGATGGAAAACTCCCTAACTCCTTTTACGAAGCCAGCATCATCCTAATTCCAAAACCAGATAGAGATACAACAAATAAAGAAAACTTCAGGCCAATATCACTGATGAACATAGATGCTAAAATCCTCAACAAAATATTAGCAAATCGCATCCAACAATATATCCAAAAGATTATACACCATGACCAAGTGGGATTCATCCCAGGGATGCAAGGATGGTTCAACATTCGCAAAACAGTAAATGTAATTCATCACATAAACAAAAGCAAAGACAAAAACCACATGATCATATCGATAGACGCAGAAAAAGCTTTCGATAAAGTACAACACCCATTTATGATAAAAACACTCAGCAAAATGGGAATAGAGGGAACATTCCTCAATATAATAAAGGCCATTTATGAGAAACCTACAGCCAATATCATACTCAATGGACAAAAACTAAAAGCTTTTCCACTAAGATCAGGAACAAGACAAGGATGTCCACTTTCACCACTCCTATTCAATATAGTATTAGAAGTTTTGGCCATAGCGATCAGACAGGAAAAGGAAATAAAAGGCATCCAAATAGGAAAGGAGGAAACAAAATTGTCACTGTTTGCAGATGACATGATAGTGTACATGGAAAATCCTATAGACTCTACCCAAAAAACTGCTCAAACTAATTAATGAATTTGGCAAAACAGCAGGATACAAAGTCAATATCCAGAAATCAAAGGCATTTTTGTATACAAACAACGAATCAGCAGAAGCAGAAATCAAGGAAAAAATCCCATTCGATATAGCAAAAAGAAAAATAAAATATCTGGGAATAAACCTAACCAAGGAGGTAAAAGACCTGTATGCAGAAAACTACACAGCACTGAAGAAAGAAATCAAGGAAGACACAAACAAATGGAAACATATACCGTGTTCATGGATTGGAAGAATTAACATCATCAAAATGTCCATACTACCCAAAGCAATATACAGATTCAATGCAATACCTATTAAAGTACCAATGGCGTATTTCACAGACATAGAACAAACACTTCAAAAATTTATATGGAATCATAAACGAGCCCGAATAGCAGCTGCTCTTTTGAGAAAGAAGAACAAAGTAGGAGGGATCACAATACCTGATATCAAACTGTATTACAAAGCCACTGTAATCAAAACAGCCTGGTACTGGCATAAAAACAGGCACATAGACCAATGGAACAGAACAGAGAGCCCAGAAATCAACCCAACCCTCTACAATCAATTAATATTCGACAAAGGGGGCAGTAACATAAAATGGAGTAAAGATAGCCTCTTCAGCAAATGGTGTTGGGAGAACTGGACAGCTACGTGCAAAAAAATGAAACTTGAGCACCAACTTACACCATACACCAAAATAAATTCAAGGTGGATAAAAGACTTAAATATAAGCCATGACACCATTAAAGTCCTAGAGGAGAACATTGGCAAGAAAATCTCAGATATTCCACGCAGCAACATTTTTACGGATATGTGCCCTAGAGCAAGGAATATAAAGGAAAGAATAAACAAATGGGATCTTATCAAAATAAAAAGCTTCTGCATGGCTAAAGAAAACAGTATTAAATTAAAAAGACAACCAACTGTATGGGAAAACATATTTGCCAATGATACCTCAGACAAAGGTTTAATCTCCAAAATATACAAAGAACTTACACGACTCCACTCTAGGAAGACATCAAACCCAATTAAAAAATGGGAAAAGGACTTGAACAGACACTTCTCTAAAGAGGACATACAGAATATCCAGAGACACATGAAGAGATGCTCAATATCGTTAGCTATCAGAGAGATGCAAATTAAAACCACAATGAGATACCACTTTACACCAGTCAGGATGGCTATAATAGACAAAGCAACAAACAACAAATGTTGGAGAGGGTGTGGGGAAAAGGGGACCTTAGTTCACTGTTGGTGGGACTGTAGACTGGTACAACCATTATGGAAAACAGTATGGCATTTTCTCAGAAAAATAAAAATTGACCTGCCTTTTGACCCAGCAATTCCACTGCTGGGATTATACCCCAAGAATCCTAAAACATCAATTTCAAAGAACCTATGCACCACAATGTTCATAGCAGCACAATTTACAATAGCCAAGAGTTGGAAGCAACCTAGGTGCCCATCAGTAAATGAATGGATCCAAAAATTGTGGTACATATACACCATGGAATTTTATGCAGCAGAGAGAAAGAAGGAGCTACTACCTTTTGCAACAACATGGATGGTACTGGAAAGCATTATGCTGAGTGAAATAGGCCAGGCATTGAAGGACAAATACCATATGATCTCACCTTTGACAGGAAGCTAAAGAATAAAACAAACAAGCAAACAGAATAAAAACAAAGACGCTGAAATAGAGAACAAGTGGGCAGCGACCAGAGGGGAGAGGAAAGGGAACTTAAGGGGAAAAAGGGGGAGGGATTTTGAGGAACAAGTATGAATGACACAGTGATGAGGACTGGGGGGGGAAGAGGAGGGAGGGGGGAGACCGGGCGGGGGGGGGGGGAAGAGGGAAAAAAATGTACTTGAGAAGTAACTAAATAAAAAAAAAAAAGTCAGGCAGAGGAAAAAAAAAAAAAAAAAGAATGTTACATAAAACATCCTTGTACTCTTTATCTACATTTACCTATTGATATCATTTGGGTCCATTTGCTTTATTATTTGCATTCTCGTACTCTGGTTTTCTCTTACGCTCTTTGTATAAAATGCTTGTAAAATATTTATATTTTAATATTTCTATTGTTGGTATAATACTGGAAGTCTGAGTCTATACAAATTTATCCAGTTTATAAGGTTCTTGGTTGTTTTCCTCCAATCCATATTTGTATCTTCCTTTTTTCACAGTGAATATCCTATTTCCCAACAATATCAATTCATTTTCTCAATTCTATCATACATTCAAAATTGTTTCAGCATTGCTTCACCTATTTTACTACAAAAAACAAGTGTAAGAATAATTCAGGATATTTGCAGTTCTTCTTGGCACCCTACCAAAGATGGAGGGAGTGTGGTCAAATACTGTCTATAAATGTATTGGGTTCCCCTCACCTCCCACTGTAGCTCCAGTGTTGTTCTTTTATTCATTTGAAATATAGTTGGGTTCATTTGTTTCCATTTGCTAGTCCTATTTTTGTTGATTTAATTTTTTAATATGTAGGATATTAACATGTTTTCAAATGTCACAACTAAACATAAAAGGCGTACTTACAGAAGTGTCACTGCTCTCCATGTTCATTCTACCCTAGTCTTCTCTACCCTTGCAACTTTCCAACTTCATTATTTTTGGTTATTCTTTATTTTTGTAGAGTCAAATCTGTGTATATTTCCCCTTCTGTCTTATATGAAAGGTATTATACTGTATCTGCTTTTTACAGGTTGCTTTTTTCACTTAATAAGGTCTCCTATATGTCATTTCTTATCAGTCATAGAGTTCAACCTTGTTCTTTTCCTGGATGTATTGGATACATTGGATGCATGTACCATAGTTTATTCATCTGATTTCTTATGTTCAGGCATTTAGTTTTCCCATCTAGAAATTAGAAATAATACTGCAATTAAAACCTTGTGCATTTGTGTTTTTGTTTTGTTGGAGTGAAATGGTATATCAGGATAAATTTCTAGAAGTAGAATTATTTAGTTGAAGGATAAATATATATGCAGTTTTGATATTGCCAAATTTCCTGCCTTGGCTATTATAATCTCCCCCATCCCAAGCAATGTATGACAGTGCCCATTTCCCATGGCCTTGGTTCAGAGTATGTTGTCAAGCTTTCAAATCTTTTTTCAATCTGATAGGTGAGGAATGGTGTTTCAGTGTACTTTTAATTTGAGTTCTTATCTTGACTACTATATTTTCTCTTATCTATGTTGCCATAGTAGCTGGAGTATACCTTAAAATTCAAAGGTGCTCCTAAACAATACCTTTTGCTTATATTTGGCCATTCATTTCCTTTGTACAGACTAGGAATTTTAGTCAGCAGAAAAAGGTTGATCTTTTTCTCTGAGCGGGGAATAGAAACTTACTCATAGTTGAACACACACACACATGAACTTTCTTGGACAGCTGTGCCTTTAAATTTTTTTTCTTTTTCTGTTGATAATTCTAGGTTGGCCAGGTTCATGGTGGATTGATGGGAATTATTCAGAGAGCTATGGTCAAGGCTTGTCCACATGTCTGGTTTGAACGCTCAGAAATGAAGGATCGACACCTGGTTACTAAGAGGTGAGCAGTGACATTTACTCATTATGCATTGGTGTAGCATAAACTTGGCTTTCCTACCCAAGAGGGCAGATCAGTGCCCTCTTGGGGGTTTAAAGCTAAAATATGGAGCTCTCTTTGTGGTAGGGTTTTTCTGATGTATCACCTGTCTCATTTTTTAAAATTTTAATTTTGTAGAAATAGTGGGATATAAAAAGAGATTAGAAGGCCTATCAGTTTATTTTGTGGTGATTTTAGGTATGGTCCAGTTGCTGAATTTTCAAAGTTAAAAATTACTATCTACAGAGTTAAATAATTTTTTAACTGTTTGGTGAATTAATAGACTATATAATTAAGTAATCAATAGGTTGATTGGTTTCTTTTTTTAAACATATTTTATTGATTATGCTATTACAGTTGCTCATTTTCCCCCTTTACTCCCCTCCACCCTGCACACCCTCTCTCATCCACATTCCCCCCTTTTAGTTCATCTCCATGTGTCAACTTATAAGTTCTTTAGCTTCTACATTTCCCATACTATTCTTGCCCTCCCCTTGTCTATTTTCTACCTACCATCTAAGCTACTTATTCTCTGTACCTTTTCCTCTCTTCTCCTCCCACTCCCCTGTTGCTAACCCTCCATTTGATCTCCATTTCTGTGGTTCTGTTCCTGTTCTAGTTGTTTGCTTAGTTTGTTTTTGTTTTTGATTTAGGTGTAGTTCTTAATAATTATGAGTTTGCTGTCATTTTACTGTACATGTTTTTTGTCTTCTTTTTCTTAGATAAGCCCCTTTAACATTTCATACAGTAAGGGCTTGGTGATGATGAACTTCTTTAACTTGACCTTATCTGGGAACACTTTATTTGCCCTTTCATTCTGAATGATAGTTCTGCTGGATAGAGCAATGTTGGATGTAGGTCTTTGGTTTTCATGACTTGGAATATTTCTTCCCAGCCCCTTCTTGCCTGTAAGGTCTCTTTGGAGAACTCAGCTGACAGTCTTATGGGAACTCCTTTATAGGTGACTGTCCCCTTATCTCTTGCTGTTTCTAGGATTCTCTCCTTCATTTTAATCTTGGCTAATGTAATGATGATGTGCCTGGGTATGTTCCTGGGTGGGTCCACTTTCTTTGGGACTCTCTGAGCTTCCTGGACTTCCTGGAAGTCTATTTCCTTTGCCAGATTGGGGAAGTTCTCCTTTATTATTTGTTCAAGTAAGTTTCCACTTGTTGCTCTTCCTCTTCCCTTCTGGTACCCTTATAATTCAGATGTTGGAATGTTTAAAGATGTCCTGGAGGTTCCTAATCCTCTCCTCATTTTTTTGAATTCTTGTTTCTTCATTCTTTTCTGTTTGGTCATTTTTTTCTTCCTTCTGGTCCACTCCATTGATTTGAGTCCCAGTTTTCTTCCCATCATTCTTCGTTCCCTGTGCATTTTTCTTCATTTCACTTAGTGTAGCTTTCATTTTTTCATCTAATTTGTGACCAAAACCAACCAATTTTGTGAGCATCCTGATCACCAGTGTTTTGAACTGTGCATCTGATATGTTGGCTATCTCTTCATCACTTAGTTGTTTTGTTCTGGAGCTTTGATCTGTTCTTTTATTTGGGCCATTTTTGTTTTTGGTCTGGTCCCACCTGTTACATAGTGAGGGGTGGAGCCTTAGGTATTCACTAGGGCGTGGCAACTCACATGGCTGTGTTGTGGCTGTTTGTGAGGGAGGGTTCTGAGAGGGAACAATGGTGCTTGCTCTCTGCTAGATTTCAGTCCCTTCCGCCTCTTCCACCAAGCAAACTGAGCCCTTCTGGTGCTGATTTCTGTGTGCATGGGCTTGTGTACGGTCTAGAAACCTGTGGGTCTCTCTAGCAAACTCTCCTGTGAGGCTGGGAGTCTCTCTCAGCACCTTAACCCCCACAAGTGTTTTCAATTGGTGTTTTAGGCTTTATTTTCTTTGTGCTGGAGCCCTGGGTTGTGCAGTCTGTCCCACTCCCCAGTTTCGCCTGGTTTATCTGTGCACGAATGTGGGACCACCCAGTTTGTCAGCTGCCCTGTGGGCCATGCCTCTTCACAATCCACTGCATCACTGGGTTCTCCTGCTGCCACCTCTCGCCCGGGTCTACCATTCACTGCTTTTTGCCATGACACCTTTCCAATGGGCTGTCCAACTCCACCCCTCCTACTAGTCTGGATGAATGTGTCTATTTTAACTCCTTGGTTGTTGACTTCCATACAGTTCAAGTTTCTATCAGCACTGGTTGTTTTTTTGTTTCTAAATTTTTGTTGTCCTTATTTTAGTTGTGGGAGGAGGCACAGTGTGTCTACATACACCTCCATCTTGGCCGGAAGTCCAGTTGATTGTTTTCTGCCTAGAGACAGAGCTAATCTCTTTATGAAACAGGATAAGGAACCTCTGGTGCTTGGGTAGAGATGAACTACTAGAAACCTTTTTTGGGGAGCTCCTTTTTGCCTAAGGCCTTTACCTAAAGGCACTCTGGTCATTGCTTGTAAGCATGAAGGAGAGTCAAGCTGTTAAGAGTTAAATGAAAAGTACTTGCTGAAATCTGTTTAAGGTTAGAAAAACTATCCCCCATTTTGAGACTACTTAACAATGGGACACTCTTGGCAGCTGTAATCTCTGTACCTCAGCCTTACTAATTCTGGTGAGCTGTTGGGAATATAAAGCTGGCTGCAGGGAGGACAGGACCTAAGTCTGGAAGAATTTACATTACTCTCAGCTTTATTATGGTGCATAATTCCTAGAAAGTTTAGCCTGACACATTTAAGGAGCCTTCTACACTGAACGGCCATAGGCAGACAGGTCCAGCAATCAATATCCCCATTTTTCAGATGGGATAATAAAGGTACAGGGGGAGGAGCTGTAGAGCTCCTGTCACATGACTGCCTAGCATTCTTTTGTAAAGAGTGGTGGGGGGGGGCACTGAAAATTGCTCACTTTCAGATGAGAGAAACAGAAATAGTGCAGCTATGCTTATACTTTTTTTTTTAAGAAAGGGACCCCGTTGAATTTATTTATTTTTACTTTTTTTTTTTTAAAGATTTTATTTATTTATCTTTAGAGGGGAAAGGAAGGAGAGAGGAGAGAACTGGCCTGCAACCCAGGCATGTGCCCTGACTGGGAATCGAACCGTGGTTGCTTGGTTCCCAGGCCCGCACTCAATCCACTGAGCTACACCAGCCAGTATTTATTTTTACTTTTATCTTATTTCTTTCGTCCTTATTGCTGTGTCATTATATTTATGCTAGTAGTGTGTAAAAAATCCTAAAGAGGATTTCCATCTTTCTCTTTTTAAAGGTAGAATTCCTTTATTTTTTTTTCACAGACTAAAAGAACACATTGCTGATAAGAAAAAATTACCCATATTAATCTTTCCTGAAGGTAAGAGGGAGACTGCCTACCAAGGTATAATTGATAAGAAGCACACAAAGTGGGTGAGTAATTGGCATTCTTAGCCCGCATCCGCTGTGTTATGGAATGACACAGCCTGGTCTGAGCTAGTAATTCCCTGCTTCCTTGAAATCTGATAGAAGTGCTAGTACCTTTTTGATCTTAAAAGTCATTTCTGGGTAGTGAACTTAAGAAAGGTATTGACCATAACTTTTTCAAAGTACTTCTTTTAATATTACCTGTTGTGAAAAAGTTAAATCTCTAGAGTATTCAATAACGAAGTTTGTTACTAAACCTGTTTTGAACTGTCAAATTACTATTAAGCAGGAATCGATTTGTCAAATGGTAGTAAAATGTCTGTAATTTTGATATGACTTGAATAATTTAAATAATTTTGTATCAAAATAATTTCTTTTAAAATTTTGTTTTAAGAATATTCACACTCCCCTCCCATTTCCCTGCAGGAACTTGCATTAACAATACCTCAGTCATGATGTTTAAAAAGGGAAGCTTTGAAATTGGAGGAACCATATATCCAGTTGCAATTAAGGTAAAACAAATTCCCCTCTTCCCCTTAGTAAAGGGCAGTTGCTGGGTAACTTTATTTGGATGTACTTTCAAATGAAAAGTCTGTGAGAATAAGGAGGAATTGTGTGTACACTTCACTCAGATTCACCAGTCGTTTACGTTTTGCCCCATTTGCTTGGTCTTGGTCGCTGCCCTCCATTGATATGTGTATAGGTAGATACCAGGGGACTTACTGTGGACACAGTCAGTGATGAGCAGAACAGGTATTATCCCTACTTTTATCCTTCCAGTAAGTGGGGATACAGACATTTATGAGTCATGTACTGGCATATGTCACTAGTCTGGCTCAAGTAAAGTCTTATAAAAATTTTTTTTAAACTGTTGTGTAAATCAGCCTGTTGTTACAGTGCTCTGGGAATTTAGTCTGAGGAGTTGGCTGTACTGGTTACCTTTTTGATCATTTCTGTCAAGCAAAGAAGCTTCTCTTTTTCGTAGGGTTTGGCCTGCAGCCTTGAAAACATTGACTTGGAAAAGAGAAGCCACCACATAATTCATAACTGGGTTATATTTTCTTTTCTTTTTCTCAGTATAACCCTCAGTTTGGTGATGCATTTTGGAACAGTAGTAAATACAACATGGTGAGCTACCTGCTTCAAATGATGACCAGCTGGGCCATCGTCTGTGATGTGTGGTACTTGCCTCCTATGACCAGAGAGGTATGCCATAGATAATAATGGCTGGTCTTTGGGGCTTTAATCAAATAAAGGCAAGAACACCTTTACCTGAAAACTGGGGTGTCTCCTTTCCTCAAATCTGCTAGAACTGGACTTCCTCTCTGCTTTCTCAGCAAATGAGTCATTTAAAAAAATCTAGTTCTCTTCAAATCAGGCCATTTTATATTCTGAGACTCTTTTCCATAGTAATTTTTATAGTTGTTATTACTTTATGATACCTACAGATACTATGGAACATTGTATCTTGGATAAGAGAATTATAAAGAGCGTAATATATATGTGTACCTAGTAAGAAAAAAGGAACAACCAGGACTGCATTTTCTTGATAGAACAAATGATATTTTGTAGGATTGAGACTTATACATATTTCAGCTAGAATGTGAATTTTATATGATAAAATAAGTCTAAGTGATTTTGAGACATTTTAAGGCATTATTTGAAAACTTTGTACCCAGGATATACTTGTAATTGATTTTCCCAGGAAGGAGAAGATGCAGTCCAGTTTGCTAACAGGGTTAAGTCTGCTATTGCTGTACAAGGAGGATTGACTGAGCTGCCCTGGTAAGAATTTTTTCAGAAGTACTGTCACTTTTTTTTAATTAAAAAAATCTTTTAATAATGTTATTTATTATGCTAGTTAGCTGGAGACTTAGCTGTCGGTGACAGGGGTTTATACTACATAACAAGGGCTTAAATATGGTAGAAGCATATCCCTTTCCTTTAAACATAGGCAGTTCAGGTTGGTATACCAGCTTGTTCTGTATAGTTCTGCCACCCTCAATGCATTTGTACTTTCTGGTTTGAGATGACTGCCCTAGCTCTGCTTAGTGTGTTCAGCAATGGCTCGTGGGGAGGAATTAAAGCAAGAAGGACACAGCCTTGTCTTTAACAGCACAGTGTAGAAGTGTGACAGGTCACTAATTATGCCACTAATTTCTGCAGTGAAAACCCACTGTGCTAACTAACAAAGCCTGGGAGAGTGGGAGATTAAGATAGCTGAAGCCTTATGGTAGCTTCTGATTAAATGCCTGCCTGACCACCCCAGAGTATGAGTTCTTGGTTAAGGTAATGACTGGCCCCAAAATCAAGGCTAAGTTTAAGATAGGTGAAGACTAACATTTGTATATTATCTAAGCTGGAATGTGTGAAATATCATAAAATGGCAGGCTTCCCAGTGCCCTACTTTATAATGCCTTAATTTACAAATGCCCCAGTGGTCCATGTTCATTATATAATTGACTTCCTCTTCCTCGTTAATTGTTTTCTGTACTCCTTCCCCCTTATCTGATATTCCAGCCCTGCTCCTATCCTGAATCCATTATGAAAAGCTTAGAGCTTTGGTTTAGCAGCCTCAGACACCAAGGAAAGAAAGTAAGCTTTGAGAGACAAAAGCAGTCAACCACAGGACAGGCTCCCAAATAGATTGGCTTAAATGAAATCTGTCAAAAATGATCCCCATAAATTAAAAAATTTTTTTTATCAGGCCATATACAATTTTATAATAAAAGGTTACTGTTAATTACCTGGCCTCTTCTTTAAAAAAGTTTTCCGGATTTATTTGTCAGTTACTCATTAGGTTTGAATTAACATGTCTGGATCAGTTTTCTTCTAGATTAAGTGAAAACTTAATTATATCATCTTAAACTGGCTTAAATATGGCTGCTGCATTCCTTAAGAAGTAAGATTTGCTGCCATTGGAAAGGAAAACTGGGTAAACTTTGAAGTCTGGAGGGGTGGCAAGTCACAGATGAGGTGCTTAGAGCAGTGTGAGGTTTACTGGATGCTTTGGGAAGGGCAATTGCATAAAAATTACATCAGATGCTCAAGGGCAAATGTTGCTAACTTCAATTTTTTTGCCATTTTTAGCCTGGAATTCAGGAAGGAATGGCCTTTCTCCTGCCTCTCCCTCCCTTCCTTAGTTTTTACTATTCAGAATTCAAGTAAATGCTATGGTTCAAGGCAATTCATTTGGATAAAAGAGGGTTTTGTGAACAATTGTGGAGACATAAAGACACTTGATAACCGAGGAAATGTTCTGCAACTGACCCACTGGAAGATTTGTGGCCTGATGTGTGTTTTTCAGTTGAGGACTTACTCGTGTACTGTCTTAGGCTTACTTGACTCTGGAGGCTAGAACATCGCAGTGGTTTCAGACAGGAGTCTCTTTGTAGGTCGAGTTCTGTCTTTATGAGTTCACTGGCTAACCTGTGATTTGTTCATCGTTATCAGAGAGTACTTGGTAAGCATCCGTGCTTAACTGGGTTGAAATGAAACAGGCACAGTATAAAGTAAGCAAGTTCTCAGTCAATGCTCACTTAGGAGTTACAAGGAAAAATACTTGATTAGAAGAGAGTGGCCCCCGGTAGTCCAGTCTCCTCTTTGCTCTTAAAATTTATTGTTTCTTTGTGTTCTCCAAAGAAAGAAAGGCATGCACAAAGTCCTTATAACTGAGGCAGGTCTGTGTTTTCACTACCTGGAGAGAGTTTAAAGACCCACAGGCTCAGAATTAAGGAGTGCTGCTTACATAGGCATTACCTATCAGTTGAATGAAACTTACTATTATTTTGTTTTACTCTGAGTCTGTTTCAGAATACAGAGGACTTTAAATACTTGAAATATGGTGCTGTGAATGAAACTAGGTAATCATAGGACTAGATTTCAGTAACACTTTCACCTATTTGTTTATTTACTCACACATACTCACTACCCTCACCATTTCTTATGTGCATATTTTAAATTGCCTATATGGTTTTCTAGTGAGATAGAGATCAACTAGATGAAAAAAACAACAATAATATTTTGCTTTCTTTGTAGAAAAAGATAGGTAACCAATTCTAGTTTTAATGCAGTTTTAATACGTATTCAGTAGAGCAACCCCTAAACGAGAAACTGAGTGAAGACATTATTCTTTATTTTAACCACATCTTAGAGCGATTGTTTCTTTTTCACAGTGACACATCTCTGCTAAGTGGTGGAGTGGAGACTGGAATCCAGGTCATTGGGCTTTAAAAAAAACTATTTATTTATTTATTCTTAAAAAATATTTATTTATTATTTATTTAATCCTGTGTCTGTCACACACATGCCCACTTTCTGCTTTGCTAGGAAAGAGGTGTTTAACTGTGTAACAATTCCTTTCCCACAGAGGAATGCCACAACTGCCACCATCAGAACAGCTGCAGTCCAGCAGCTGTGGAAATCATTTGGCTTTCACATTCCAGCATTCTTTGTCCTGGTGCTGACCAGTCACGGCACTGTACAGCATGTACTAATAGGTAACCCTTATAAATCATTGCTGGGATTATCTTTTATTTGTTTGCCTTTCTATTCCCAGGGATGGTGGGTTGAAGAGAGCAAAAGTGAAGGACACTTTTAGGGAAGAGCAGCAGAAGAACTACAGCAAGATGATTGTTGGCAACGGATCTCTCAACTCTGAATTGGACTGATTACCACACTGGAGATAAAGCTTCGCCTCCCAAAATGAGCCCTTAGGAATGGAATGGTGTGGGGCTTTTTTTTTGGTGGGGTGGGGGCATTGTATTGTTATATTGTTTGTATTTTTATTGTTAATCTTTTCTACAGGATGATTGTCTCTACCTCTTTGTGCCAGAGGCAGAACTCAGTGGTGCCCTTTTGTTGTTAGAGCATTAGCCTCCCTAGTGGTAAGGTAGTGGACTGAGTTTAACAGATTCTGCCTTTTGCAAGATGATTATGTCATTGTTGATTGAATGAAATGTTTGTATGGGGGTGGGTGGTGGGGGAGTGCTTTAAAAATACTTTTGGAATCCTTTTGTTTGTAATCATTATAAGGTAATTCTCAGAATACCCCAAACCCTTTTTTCATGATTAGCTTTCTCATACCCTTTCCTTCCACTTTCTCAATCGCTTAAACAGTGGGATGAGGTTTACATCATAGTTATGTTCTCCTGCAAGACTGAAAATAAAGATGGAGGAAATGTTTAGGAGAAACAATTTTGTGGCCATCTGATTTGAAAGCTGAAAGGAAGTGTAAATATTTTTTATTAGTGTGTTAGGAGATAAATACCATTTGGTGAAGCTCTACCAAAGAGAAGTGAGTCCAAGTTACTGTATGAGTACATTTATTTATATGTAGGCTAGTTGCTAATAAATACATTTAGCCAGCAACTAGTGATAAGGTTTTTCATTTTCCATGTTTGCATGCTAAATATCTGTACCTAGTGCTTCTCCCAGCTTCTGTAACCAAACACATTTCAAATAGGAAGAGCCTTTTAGGACAACAAAAGAATCACATGTTAGTGTCTTCAGCAGTAGTATGGATGAGTGATGTGTGTGGCATTGCCCCTTACCCTCTACCGCTTTGTAGTTTATTTCAGAATTTTTCCAGTTTCTTAAACAGAAAAGTCAGTGGTAAAATTACCTTTTGGAAACTGAGCCTTATATTTTTTAAAGGGGAAAATGTTTCCCAACTCACAGCATAAGCAATGTTGATAGCAATATAATGCCATCTTACACTCTGAGAGTATGGTATCTCTTCTGGTAACCATGTACAGAATGTGAAACTATCTTACAATGAATATAAATAAATTCTATATTTCTAAATGTGTTTTGTATTATTTTCCCTTCACCTGTGTTATCTTGTGGTTTTGGGTAAGTTAGATTCTTATTACAAAAAGTGATTGTTTTTCATATTAAAGGCATAAATTTCATTGGACTGGGACATCTGGAAAATGAGAGTATGAACTGCTGGTTTGAGTTTGCATTATTTTTTTTAGTCTCATTATCTGGATTTTGGCCCTGCGGACTCTGTCTTAAACAGAGTCACAGTAACTGACTGTTAGATATAACAGTTAGTTATAACGGAGTCAGTTATTTTGCAGGTGAAACTTGGGCAACTATCTTTTAATTGACTTGGCATAGCAGTATGAGTAGAGATTCTTATTTAATTAGACAGATTTGATCCCAAAGGAATATTTGCAAAAAGTTTACCTTCCTGGTTACTGTGCTGTTCTAAGTCCCCATTCTTCTTGCTTAACTTTTGCCTCCAAAACTCTACATGGACTGATCTTAACTAAAAATCAGCAAATCCAAATATGTGTGTTGGGATAACTCTTTTGTCTTATTTATTTCTTCTCAGAAAGAAGAGTTCCTTTTTACTTTTCATATTCAATATAGCTTGAATTAATAAGTTCATTTTACTAATTATCCCACCCTCAGAAAAGCAAGTAAAATAACTAACAGCTGCTTTGTTTGGATACTGATAAAATATGTCTTTCCAGGAACCCCATTGAAAACAATAATACTATCACATATTCACTAGAAAATCTCATGCCATGTCAGGTAGAAATCTTGTAGGTCTTTGACTCACACAGCTAGTTTTCAAGGTGTTTGAGGAACCACCCTGTACTGAAAACATGCTTTTAGAAAATAAGTACTGCTCAGATTTAGCTTGTGCTTCCTAGAACTCCTTATTTTATACCCACCTTAGAAATATTGTGCCCAGAGTTTAGTTAGTCCTGAGTCTTTTGTAACTGTAACTGAATATCAAGGGTAAGCAAGATTTGATAGAAAAATCCCATTAGATAAGACCTTTCATCTAACCCTTGTACACATTCATTTATTGAGTTTGAGTCTTCAGGTTGCCTTTTAAAGTTTCAGTTTTTTGCCCTGTTGCTGTTGACAGACATCTGGTTTTAGGAATTCCCAGGGTTTCTGAAATACCATGGCACATTCTGAGACCAGATGCACAGCCATGTATGAAATAGTAAGTGCCCTCAGAGCATAGGGAAATAGTCCTGGATCATAATCTGTGCAAAGAACAATCTTGAGGAAAGTTTTCCTGTATAAGCAGACTTGCCAAAGCATATTCAACTTGGTGATTTGCCATTATCCCTTCAGTGCCTGTGTCGTACTTTGGTCATTCTGTTGATATCTTCAATGACGGAATGTAGTTTCTGACGGCTGGTTTCTCACAACTACACATAATGTATTGTGGTCATGAGGTCATGACCAGAGTAGCACTCAGTCTTTTATCTGAAATGTGGTATTATTGACCTAAAAGATTTTCTGCTAGATCTGAGGAGGTCATGGTGGGAGATAGGGAGAGGCTGGGATTTGGGATTGGTTCTAAAAACTAGAGACCTTAGTAAGCATTTTAGCAAAAAACTTGTGCTTGTATTTTTTTTAACTCTGGTTTCTAGTGGGTTGATACTAGCAGTATTTGGTATTCTTTTTTGGAGTAATGGTTAAGATGGTGAGATAAGGAGTCAAGGATGGTTTTTTAATTGTGGCTCTAGCACTCAGTGGCTTTGACAGTTTATTCCTCTGATTTTCACTTGCTTTCTTTTTGTTTAGAGTGAAATTATAGAATACAGTCAAACTTCTGTTCTTGAACGTCTTCCATCTTTAACAAGTCAGTTCTTGACCAAATTGTTCACGGGGGAAAAATGTCTCAAACAAAACTTTATTTCTCAACCTGACAACCCTTTCGTGCTGATACCTGTATGATCAGTCACGTGTCTCTCAGGTGCTAAACAAAGGAGATTCCCCTTTCCGAACAGCCTTCTGGAATGAAGAACCAAGGTTGTGCTGTACATTCAACTGTGCATGAAAGTGTGTAGGTGCACTTGAAGGGCGATGATAACAGCAGATACCTGCATGCTTGTTTGTTGCCCAGGCTAATAAGTAGAACATGACTACACCATGGAAGGTATGAAAAATCACAAATTGACTTATTATTTACAGTCAGTGGACAGTAGGGTTATTTTTAACTTTATTGTAAACATGCTGGTGTCTTGGTCGCATACTCTATAGTTTCTCTAGTTGGTATGTTTAGTAGGAATCAGGATTGGTACAGGGGAGGGTGTGAGCATATTTGCTTCAGTATAGAAACAGCCATACTGTTCTCAAAAGAAGTTGTATCATTTCATGCAACTTATAAGCAGTATATGAGAGCAACATTTATATTTAATATAATAACATATTTGGATTTATTTTTAATCTTATTTTGTGCTTTCTCTTCTATTTTTTAAACTTCTCTCTTTTTGCCCTCTTTTAGATTTATTACTTTTTCTTTATCCATTTTCTCTACTTAAATTGGAGGTTAATGGTCTTATTTCTGTTTTGTGGTCACATTATAAATTTCAACTTGCATACATATCAAAGTCCAAAACTGATCACTGCTCTTACACTCCTCCAGAATAGTACAGGGACCCTAGAACTTGAATTATAGTCATTCATTCCTTTCACTAGTATATATGATAATGTGTTTTTTAATTACCTGTGTAATCCTACAAATTGTGGACTGATATTTTTTTTACCAATTCCTGGAAGTTCTCAAATATTTCTTAAAATAATGTCTTTTAAAGATATGAAGTCTGATTAAACAAATGTTAGGCTTTGCCACTCTACCCTACATGTCTCTTAATTGTTATCTTTTTCATTTATTTGCTTCCCTAGACTTCTTTCCAGATAATCTTCAGCTTTACCATTTCACTAATTCTCTCTTTAGTTCTATCTAATCTGCTAATCTGCTGTTACATCTCTTCACTGAGTTTTTAATTTAAATTTTTATATTTCTAATTTATATTATTATATTTTATTCTTTTTCAAATGTGCTTATTCTTAAATAAGTTTTGAAGCATCTTATGCTCACTGATTTTTTATTTTTTCCAAAAATTCCAAAATCTTACCATCTTTTGAGGGTCTAAGTTTTTTTCTTTGTGGCTTCTCATTGATGGACTCTTATTTCTTTGTGTGTTTAGAGAATTTTCAAAATGATGTGTCATCCAAAGAATTTTATCTTCATTTGGGCCTTTAGAGCAGGAATCAGCAACTGATTCCTGCCCTCTGCCTGTTTTTGTAAATAGAACTGTTGGAAGACAGCCACATGCCTTTGTTAACTCATGGTCTGTTTGGTTTTGTACCACAACAGCAGAGCAGAATAGTTGTCAGTGACTGGGTGCAAACAAAGTCTAAAGTATTTACTCTGGCCTCTCACCTGAAATAGTTTGCCTACTTCTGCTCTATGGCACTATCAATCTGGAACCACTTTAACGTAAATTATTGGCTTGAGGTTTATTGAGCCATGTAAATAGTGAGACTGTAACTCATAAACCCCAGTGAGGGCCATCTTGTGATTTTGAATT
Organism: Artibeus jamaicensis; assembly: GCF_021234435.1. Classification (NCBI taxonomy): domain Eukaryota; kingdom Metazoa; phylum Chordata; class Mammalia; order Chiroptera; family Phyllostomidae; genus Artibeus; species Artibeus jamaicensis. Next base: position 727,821 of record NW_026521837.1, read on the forward strand.
CTCTGCATACTGTTTTTTAAATTTATCTGTGGTGTTGTGTTTGTATAGTTTGTTCCTTTTAATTGCCAAGTGGTTTTAAATCCTTAGGGGGAAGTTATTTTTCCCTTTCACTTGGCACTAAAGTTTTTAAGGGTTGACACAGACGATTTACCTGACTAGCATCTGGGAGTGAGGGATGGTTGGTTTTTACTTCTAAAAGAATGTTGCCCTTTGTGATTCCGCCTTCAACAGAAGAGTCTCTAGTTAGACTTCCCACCTTGGTCCAGCCTTCAACTTTATCTATTGTCTCTTAGGTCCTTGAAGTTCTGGAAACTGCTCCTCCGGTTTGTTTCAGCCAATGCCCTCAAGATGAAGGCCCACAGCTGGCCTCTGCTCTGCTTACCTCTCTAGGATAACCTAGCCTCTTCCCCTCAGTCTTTGGCCTGAGTAGTCATAGTCTTGCTAGTATATGGAAGCATTCAAAATAGTTTTTTTAAATTGTTTAGAAAGAGGGTGGGTATATATTGGTAGAAATAAAATTCTAGAAGGTGACAACATTAAAAAAGTTTCTCTGAGCCATTTATTTTATTTTATTATTATTTTTTAATTGACTCTATTCTAGATGTTTCCAACTGCCAACCCCCTTATCCCCACCTTTTGCCTATCTCCACTCAGCCCCTGCCCCCTCTTCCCTCTGGCCTCTCTGAGCCATTTTAATGTAAATAGTGCAAACTCTTCTTTAAAATCATAATTCTTAATTTGCAAACTCAATGCTCTTAGAATCATAATTGTTAACATGCAAACTAATGCTCTGCTGAAGAGATATACAAGGAGGATATGACTGACACTGTGAAAACTGTGAAATTCTTAGTATCTGTAGAGAATATAATAACCTAACAGAAAGAGGGCAGCCAAAAGCTGCTGCAAGTTCAGTGGTATTCTCATTGTAAGTGAGTGGCAGGTCGTCTGACTGCCCAAGTGTCAGCCTGGGCTGAGGTCCCATTAAGGTTTTGGATGGTGTTTCATGGGGGTCAAAAATCCCTCTAATGCATACCTCTTGCAGATATTGGAAGCCTATAGCAATTCTGGCAATTGTTGGCTTCTTGGTTGTATTTCAGGTAAAGATGCCCAGGATAGCTTTGAAACTAGAATCCTGTATATGTGCTCTATCCTGGTAAATTAAAATGTTTTGGATCCCTTTGAGTTCTAAGCTATAATTAGGGAATGGGGTGCCTGGAAGTGTGGGACCAAAGAGTCAGTCCCTGCTCAAGGTGAAATAGTATATGTATTTTTTAAAAAGTAAGTGAATTTAATTTTTTTGAGAAGTTTTAAAAACTGTATCCTTTCCCATAATAAAGAACATTCTTTCCAATTATAGAAACAAATTGGGAATCATAGGTTAGAGTTAGGAAAGTTTTCAAATTACTATTCCTCCAGTTTTATGAAGCAAAACACATATATTGTGTCTGCTATGTGTCCATTACTGTTCTGGTTCTGAGGGCACAGCAAAGACAAAGTAGCTGGGCTCAGGGAAACCCTCTGAAGCAGGCAGGGAAAAAAATTAAGAAACATGTTTTGCGCAGAACCATCTCATAGGTCTTTAATTTTTTCATAAAACCTGGAATAGTAAATACCTAAGCATTCTTTAGGAAGAGTTTATAGAAACACATACTGCTCTTATAGCCAACATCAATGGGATTGAGATCTGTGACTGGGAGAAGGGAGTAGTCTACCCTGACTGGTGTGGTTCAGTTGGCTGGGTGATGTCTCACAAAGTGAAAGGTTGCCAGTTTGATTCCCAGTCAGGGTACATGCCTGGGTTGCAGGTTTGGTTCCTGATCAGGGTATATATGAGAGGCAACTAATTGATGTTTCTCTCTCACATCGATGCTTCTCTCCTTTTCTTTCTCCCTCCCTTCTTCCTCTCTAAAAATACATAAATAAAATCTTAAATCTCCACGGAATACACACCTGACAGTGCTTATTGCTGAGTTGACTGAAAGTTTGACCTTGGTTAGGCCTGTTTATTATAGCAATCACCTTTTGATACTGACAGCCCTGACGTTTGGTTGTTGCTAAATCAGGAACAAGTGAAAGAGTTCTAGATTTCCTAACTGGAAAAAAATTTCACTGCTGGTAGCTTGTAAGGCAGGTTCTGAAATTATTCTGAAAAGTCAATTATGTTCGGGATGGGGCAAAGGCCACAACACCCTGTCCTATTCAGCAGGTTATATAGTAATTTGATTAACCAATAGTTGATCTATTAAACTGATACAGTTTAGAAATTTAACACATTTTATGAAATGCATATAATGATTCAGGCTGTTAGTTCTGAGGCTCTGTGCTGCTCAAGACAGGAACCTGCACTGTAGGAGCTTAGAATCTGGAAGTGGAGGCAAACACCACTAGCCGCAAGAGGATGTGGCAAGGCTTTTTTTTTTTTTTTTTTTTTTTGCCTAGGATCAAAGTGGGAGTTTGGAGAAGTGATGAATGCTGGGAATGGAAGAGTGTGTGGAAGGGAGGACATTTGTGGAGAATGAGTAGTGCTTTCTGGTGAAATTAGGAAAAATGTAGGCCAGTGAATTCCTTGTACTCTCTACCTCCTTACCTGCTTTTAAATTTTTCCATTAGCACTTATTTCCAAACATCATGCAACTCTCACCCAAAGGAAACAACAAGAATCTAAACAGGAGAAGGTTATTTATTATCACAAAACTATGTGTTTCTGAAATTTCCCTCTTTTTGTTTTCAGAGCCATTTATGCTTTCTCCACCATTGCTGCCTGAGCCCAAGCTATCATTGTCTCTCCCATGGGCTCCCGTAAGGGTCTTCCAACTGTTCTCCCTGCCTCTGCTCTTATTTCTAAAATAGTGTGTTTGGTAAACAGCAGCTCATGTAATTATTCTAAATTGTAATTGAATCATGTTACTTCCACCTTCAAAACTTTCCACTGTTTTCCCATCACACTGAGAATCAAATCCAAAATCCTTACCTCTATGTCCAAGACCTTGCTATGATTTGGGCCATTTGTCACCTCTTCAGCCTAATTTCTGTCATTCCTTCCCTCCACCGTCCCTAATATTCTGGCCTTTTTGTTCTGTTTTGAAGTCAACAAGGATATTCCTGCTGCAGGTTCTTGGCACTTGTTACTTAAGCTTAGAATATTCTTCTAGATATTTGTGAAACTCCTTTCCTGTTTTATTTGTTGGCGCAAGTATCCTCTCATTTGAAGCTTTCCCTGGCCATGGTACCTAATACATCAGCCCCTGTCACTCCCCATCTCCTTACCTGCTTTTTAATTTTTCCATTAGCACTTATTTCCAAACATCATGCACTTGCTTGTTTTATGCACTCCCCACCACATTGTAAGTTGATTTATATTTGCCAAATGAACATGTAAGTTTTTGATCATTCCTCAATCCTTTTTTGATGTCAACAACCTTGGCAGTTTTGAAAATCATGGTCCCATTATTTTGGGGCATGTCCTTTAATTTGGGTGGGGCATGTTCTTTAATTTGTGTTTTCGAGATTAGATCCAGTTATGCATTTTGGGGGCAGCAGTAAGAAGTGATAAGCTGTTCTCCTTTCATTGCATCCTATCAGGTGGCATATCCTTTTGATTTCTTCCATTACCGAGGATGTTCAGCTCTGGTACTTAAGGTGGTATATTAATTTTTATATTAAGGCTGTTATAACAAAATTCCTAGACTGGGTCAGTTAAACTACTGAAATTTATTCTCTCAAAGCAGTGTTGGCTGAAGTCCAAAATAAATGTGTTGGCAGTGTTGTTTTCTTCTGAGGCCTCTCTTCTTGGCCATCTTCTGTGTCCTTACATCATTGTCTGTCTGTCTGTTTTCTGGGTTCTAACTTCTTCTTATAAGGATGCCAGCCATGTTTGGTTAGAACTCACCCATGTGACTTCATTTTACCTTAATCACCTCTTTAAAGGCCCTATCTCCAAGTACAGTCACATTTGGATGTACTGGGTATTAGGGTTTCAGAACACAAATTTTGAGAGGACACAATTAAGCCCATAATAGATGGTGTCTGCCAGATTTTTCCACTGTAAACATTTTTTTCTCCTTTGTCAGTTAATGTGTCATTTCGAGTAAGATAATTTGAAACTATGTATCCCATTGCTCATCAGGCTTTTATCCACTTATTTATGATAGTATGGGCTTACAGTTTCCTATTTCATTTAAAGAATTAAAATTTATTACCATCATTATTTATTTGTCCCAGATTTGGTCTGTGGGAACCCCTTCTGGTTGGCCACTATGTCCTTTTGACATACCCCTATCATTTTAGGTCTTTGCTCATAGGCACAAGATGTTCCAGACTCACTTTTTACTTTCCCTGCCCCAGCCCTGAAATTAATCATTTCTCAAGGAAGCTCTGGTTTCTCTCTGTGGAGAATGGTATTTGAAGCCAAGATCTGTGTGCTAGGTGTGCATATTATTCCTGGGTTGTTGCTGCTCTCAGACCTTACCATACACATGTATCTATCTATCTATCTATCTATCTATCTATCTATCTATCTATTTTAAAATGATCTGTACATCATCATCATTTATATCTGTATATCTCTGTGAAAAACCATGAATTCTCCTCCATTTCCAGTCCAGTGCCACAAGGTTCACTTTACTTTTCTCCCTTTCTATACTTGTAAGTCCCTACTCTGACAATGAGAAATTTGGCTTGCTATCTTTGATACATTTGCATATTTGTAACCAGCCTCTCATTGCCTTTGTCACTACTCCCTCACAAAAATGATGTATCTTCCTAGTTAGTTTTTGTCAGCCCATGCTAGACCCCCCCCCTTCTACCAATACTTTTGTTACCTATTCAGGGGGGCCACTGCCTCTCATGGATGCCCTTTCACCCTGTGAGGCTTGACTTCCCACACCAGGCTGTCCCTCCCTAACACAGAAGTCCTCATCACCCTGCACAGGCTCCATCACTTCATTCTACTAGGGCTTCGTTACCCTGCACTGGGCGTCCTTCCTACATGGACATTCTTCTCACCTGCACAGGCTCTGACACCTTTTCTAGTCCACTGTGGCTTCCCACTACCAGCGTGGAGGCCCATGTTACTTTTTTCCACCCTCTACCTATGGCTTTAGGACTGAGTTGTTCAAGAAGGAAGAAGAAGGAGAGAAAGAAGAAGGGGGAGAACTATTCCTTTTTAAATTTTAAAAAATTTTTTGATTAATGTTTGCACAGTGTATGTATTTTCCGAACTTTTAATTTTATATTTTCATTACACACATAAATATAGTCATGTTTTCATTGTATCTGTGGGGTCTGCATCTGCAGATTCAACCAAACACAGATTGAAAATAACATTGGGTTAGGGGTTGGTTGAATCTGCAGATGCATAATCCACGGATGTGGAAGGTCAGCTGAAGAACTTGAGCACCTTAGATTTTGGTATCCATAGAGGTTTTGGAAAGAATCGCCCACAGATACTGAGGGATGACTGTACACTTATTTAAGATACAGTCTTTTAATAACCAGATCACTTTCCTGGATGAATTCTAATTTAGCTTTAATAAACAAAGAATATTATAATGTTTTAAGCCTATATTTTCTTTTTAAAATGTCTGTCATTTTTATTTATTATTGTTGTTCAAGTACAATTGTCTCCATTTCCCCCCCACCATTTTCTCCCATCCCACCCACTCCCACCTCCCACTCTCCATTCTTCCTCCCTTTGGCTTTGTCCATGAGTCCTTTATACGTATTCTTTGATGACCCTCCCCCATTTCAAGTGTTATTTTGAAACTGGAGGTCTGATATTACTATGATGCAGTTGTTAAAAGTTATCTTTCCTTATTTTAATATTCCCTCCTTTTCTTGCTATGTTCTAGTATTGGACAAGTGACTTCTGCCACATGCTGACCAGTTAGAGGACTTCTGGTCACAGGATGGACACAAGACCTAAGAGTGTCAAGCAGTCTTTCTGAAAGAACAATAGAGACATAAAGAGATAGCTTCTTATCTTTTCTGAGATTGCACATAGAAAGAACTCTGGAGACCCTGGGGGTTATCTTTGCTGCTATATGAAAAGTGCCTTTTGAGAATGAAGTAGGAACAGAGGAAAACAGAGAGGAAAAGAGAGACCCATCTTATGATATAGTTGGATACCTCCCACTCACCCATGCCTGAAGTCAGAAAACCCTTGACTTTCTAGATACAATAGTTGATAAAATCTTTCCCTCCACTTAAGCTAAAATGGGTTTGCATTTAGAGTAAATTAAATTTAGAGCTATACAGTATTGCAAATGAAACAGTACTAAAATAAATGGTTTTATAAATATGTATGTACGTTATATATACACATGTAAACATCATATGTATGTGCACACAGACACACACAAGCATTTCTTGTTTTTAGCTGAGTAATTCTTTTTTCCAAATGAAATTTTCCTTAGGACTCTAAAACATAATATATAAAACTATTGACTAGGGGATGGGGTTCAAAGGTCAGAGTCCCATTCATTTAGTCTCCTTTTGTCTCCACTGGTACTCCTTAGGGCACCCTCTGGAAACCTAGGACTCTGCAAGACAAAAATTAAATACAGACTTAAAGCAAAGAATATACAGGGATTTTAAAAAGATTTTATTTATTTTTAGAGGGGAAGGGAGGGAGAAAAAGGGAGGGAAACATCAATGTGTAGTTGCCTCTCATGTGCCCCCTATTGGGGACCTGGCCCACAACCCAGGCATGTGTCCTGACTGGGAATCAAGCCAGTGACCCTTTAGTTCCCAGGCCAGCACTCAATCCACTGAGCCACACCAGCCAGAGCAAAGAATATGTAGTTTTAAGGGATTTCTCCTCCCTCAATTGTGAGACCTAATTTTAATGTTTAAATACAAAGCATATACAACAAGTCTTACTGAACATTTATAGAATCTAAATGTCTCTCACAGGGTAGATTTTGGGACAGCAGCAACCATCAAACTTATTTAACACTAATGTAATTAAACCTCAGTCTGGATGAGACAGGTTATTGAGCCCAGGAGCTTCTGGAAGCTTCCTGTCTGGTACAGAACTCCTGTCTGGAGCAGAGAAGCTAGTGTGGGGTGTTACCCCAGACAATGGGACCCACGGAGACATGAATTCTTTCCACAACAGTAGACCACATAACCTCTAGTCAGTGCCAGGACACTCAGCCAGGCAGTCTGAGGCAGGGCAGAGTTATGGCAAACTCAAAGGAATTGGAGGGAGACTTTCCAGAATTCTCCATTCTCCGTTTTGGAGTGAGATGGAGAAAAAAAGCATCAGAGGCCTTGAGTTTCTCTCATTATTAACCTATACTTGATTCTACCCTCTGCTGTCTGAGGGAAATTCCTATATTCATGACTAAACATACAAATTTGTCTAAAGCTGCAGAGTGGTAAATTTCAGCATAGAACACACCATTGTGACAGCTAGACATAAAAGGGATAATTTAAGACTCTCAAAGGGGAATTAGATTTTCTACAATGGTGTAGTCTTGCTTTTGTGGGCAGCAGGAAAAGGCAGGTAGCAGTGTGTTTCTTCTGTAAAAACACTGCCATTGTTAGGAAGGAATGCTGCTTTCCAGAAAAACAACTCTCAGTATTTCATAAATGTGAACCATGGTAGCTTTCAATAAAACAATGTAGGAGTAACCCACTTTCTAACCGTGCCATGGAAATTTTAGTCTGTATTAAAGAAAACATTTTGGTGGTTTTTCTGACCTTGTTTTCTCTCAGTCGTCTGTTTTCTTCTATTTATAGTGTGACTCCTTCAGCACTTGGCTGGCTTTGGTTGCCTGTGCTCAGTTCATTTATGGTTTGCTATTTTTAACACGTTCTTGAGGCAGTTTTTGGTCAGAATCATGTTTCTTGGCAGTACAAGTCATTCAGCTGACAAAGGCATAGTAATCCCTGACGTGATGACCAAATCAGATTTTTGCGTGTGTGTTCAGTTTTTTTAAAAGCATTTCCAACTGAATATGTGAGTTCTTAGGAGATTTACTTAATAATAAGAAACATTTATTTCCTAGTACTGATTTCATTTCCTTGTAAAGTGGTCTCATCAAATAATTGCTTACATTGTTAGAAGAAAATTCACAGACAAGCCAAAGTCAGATCAAAAGTTCAACTTCATCTTCTACTAAGAAAGTAAATAATGTTATCTTAGCAGCTTTTTTTTTTAATAATGGGAAATTACTACATGGACACAGGGTTTAAATTTCTTCCTTCTCTCTATTCTTATTTATAAATTCCAATTCAGGAAATTTTGTTCTGCAATTGTCATCTCATATTTATATTTTAAAGTATATTTTATTGATTATGCTATTACAGTTGTTCAATTTTTCTTCCTTTGTCCCCCTCCAACTGGTAAGCCACTTCCCTCCAACATTCCCCTCCTTAGTTCATGTCCATGGGTCTTGCATATAAGTTCTTTAGTTTCTCCACTTCCTATACTATTGTTAACCTCCCTCTGTCTATTTTGTACCTACCAATTATGCTTCTTATTCCTTGTACCTTTTCCCTTATTCTCCCTCTTCCCTAGCCCCCCTGATAAACCTCCAAATGATCTCCATTTCTATGATTCTGTTCTTTTTCTGATCGTTTGCTTGGTTTTTTGTTTTTGTTTTGTTTTAGATTCAGCTATTGGTAGTTGTGAATTTGGTGCCATTTTAATATTCATAGTTTTGATCTTCTTTTTCTTAAATAAGTCCCTTTAACATTTCCTGAAATAATGACTTGGTGATGATGAACTCCATTAGCTTTATCTTGTCTGGGAAGCACTTTACCTGCCCTTCCATTCCAAATGATAGCTTTGCTGGATAGAAGTTGTAGGTCTTTGCTTTTAATCACTCTAAATACTCCTTGCCTGCAAAATTTCTTTTGAGAAATCAGCTAATAGTTTTATGGGAACTTCCTTGTTGGTTTGTTATGGAAACTCTACTTTTCTGTGGCTGCTTTTAAGATTCTCTCCTTATCTTTAAATTTTGTCATTTGAATTATGATGTGTCTTGGTATGCTTCTCCTTGAATCCAACTTTTTGGGACTCTGTGCTGTCTGGACTTGTATGTCTGCTTCCTTTGCCAAATTAGGGAAGTTTACTTTCATTATTTTTTCAAATAAGTTTTCAATTTCTTACTCTTCCTCTTCTCCTTCTGGCATCCCTATGATTCACATGTTGGCTCTTTGGGAGATGTTCCAAAGTCTTCTTATACTCTCCTCATTTTTAAAAAAGTATATTTTATTGATTATGCTATTACATTACCCCATTTTTCTCCCCTTTAGTCTCCTAAGCTCTGTATACCCCTCCTCAGCATTTCCCTCCCTTAGTTTCACGTCCATGAATTATACACATAAGTTCTTTGGCTTCTCACATACTATTTCTTAGACTATTTCATAGACTATTCTTAACCTTTTCCTGTCTATTTTGTACCTAACAATTGTGCTTCTTACTCCCTGTACCTTTTCCACCATTCTCTTCCCCTCCCCATTCCTGCTGATAACCCTCCACGTGATCACCATTTCTGTGATTCAGTTCCTGTTTTAGTTGTTTGCTTAGTTTGTTTTTGTTTTTTAGGTTCAGTTGTTGATAGTTGTGATTTGTTTTCATTTTACTGTTCATAGTTTTGATCTTCTTATTTTTCTTAAATAAGCCCTTTTAAAATTTCATGTAATAAAGTCTTGGTAATGATAAACTCCTTTAACTTGACCTAATCTGGAAAGCACTTTATCTGCCCTTCCATTCTAAATGAAAGCTTTGCTGGATAGAGTAATCTTGGATGTAGGTCATTGTCTTTCATGATTTTGAACACTTCTTTCCAGCCTCTTCTTGCCTGCAAGGTTTCTTTGGAGAAATCAGCTGACAGTCTTATGGGCACTCCTTTGTAGGTCGCTGTCTCCTTTTCTCTTGCTGCTTTCAAGATTTTCTCTTTATCTTTCATCTTGTGTAATGTAATGATGATGTGCCTTGGTGTGTTCCTCCTTGGGTCCAACTTCTTTGGGACTGTCTGAGCTTCCTGGTCTTCCTGGAAGTGTATTTTCTTGCTAGATTGGGAAAGTACTCCTTTGTTATTTTTTCAAATAAGTTTCAATTTCTTGCTTTGCCTCTTCTTCTTCTGGCACCCCTATGATTCAGATGTTGGAACATTTAATGTTGTTCAGGATGTTCCTCAGTCTCTCCTCATCTTTTTGAATTCTCCCTTCATTCTGTTCTGGTCAAATGTTTATTTCTTCCTTGTGCTCCAAGTCATTGATTTGAGTCCTGGTTTCCTTCCTGTCACTGTTGGTTCCCGGTATCTTTTTCTTCATTTCGCTTTTCATAGCCTTCACTTTTTCCTCTATTATGTGACCATACTCAACCATTTCTGTGATCATCCTGAGTACCAGTGTTTTGAACTGTGCATCTGATAGGTTGTACTTATCCCCTCTCACTTAGTTCTTTTTCTGGAATTTTGATTTGTTTTTTGAAACCTCCAGGTATCTTGGTGTACCTGTTACATTGTAATGGGGCAGAGACTTAGGTATTTGCCAGGGTGGACAACCCATGTCACTGTGTTGTGGTGCTGTATGTGGGGGAAGGGTCAGAGAGGGAACAATGTAGTTTGTCTGGCTCTTGCCCCACTTTCAGTCACTTCCCCTGCTACCCACAAGCAATTTTGGCCCTTCTGAGTCTGATTCCTGGATAGGTGTATTTGTGTACTTTCTAGGACACTTTGGGCCTTTCCAACACACTCTCCTGTGATACTTGGAGTTTCTCCTGCTGCTGCAATGCGCCCCTGCTCTTCCAGATTTATACAGCCAGAGGTTTTGAGGCTTTCTTTTCTTGCACTGGATCCCTGGGTTGCACTATCTTGCTCCCCAGTTGTTCTTCTTGGCTTATCCTCACATGAATGTCTGACAGACTAGTCCACCAGTGACTACCTTGCCGCATGTCCTCTCCACCCAGCTGTCCATTTCCACCCTTTCTACCAATCTGGAGGAATGTTTCTTCTGTAACTCCTTGGTTGTCAGTCTTCTATACTGTTCAATTTTCTGACAGTTGTGGTTGTTTTTTGTTTCTCAATTTGTTGTCCTTTTTTTGGTTGTATGAGGAAGCAAAGTATATGCTACACCTCCATCTTGGCCAGTAGTCCCCCTCAGTTTTTTGAATTCTTGTTTCTTCATTTTCTTTTTGTTGAATGCTTATTTCTTCCTTATGTTCCAAATCATTTATTTGGATCCTGGCTTCCTTCCCTTCACAGTGGGTTCCCTGTGGATTATTCTCTATTTCACATAGTGTACCCTTAATTTCTTCATTTATGCTATGCTCTACTCAGTGAGTTCTCTGATCATCCTGATCACTAGTGTTTTAACTCTTCATCTGATAGATTGGTTATCTCAATTTTGTTTAGGTTTTTTTTTTCCTGTGGTTTTGTTTTGTTCTTTAATTTGTGCCATAATTCTTTGTTTCCTCAATTTGGCAGCCTCCCTGTGTTTGTTGCTGTATATGAGATAGAGCTGCTTTGGCTCCCTGTCTTAGAGCACCTGTTAAGTTATATGGGACAGAGCCTTAGGCACTCACCTGGGTGGGGCAACCTGCTTCAACACTTTGTGGCTTTGTGTAGGAGGAGAGCTTGGAGAGGGAACTATGATGCTGCCTGACTTCTGGAGGTTTGCCTGGCACTTGCCCTGTTTCCAGTTATTTCACCCAGTTCCCTATGTGACTGGTGCCCTTCCAGCTGTTCCCCTGGTGGTGAATCCCAGCATAAGTGTGTTTGTGTATGTTTTGAGTCCATGCAGACCCTTTAAATGGACTCTCCTAAAAAACCAGTAGTTAGTTCTGCTGTCCAAACCCTCACTGTTTTTTTAAAAATATTTTATTTATTTATTTTCAGAGAGAAGGGAAGGGAGGGAGGAAGAGGGAGAGAAACATCAATGTGTAGTTGCCTCTCATCTGGCCCCCATTAGGGACCTGGCCCGCAACCCAGGCATGTGCCCTGACTGGGAATCAAACCTGTGACCCTTTGTTTCGCAGGTCTGTGCTCAATCCACTGAGCTATACCAGCCAGGGTCCCAATTGGTTTTTATAGCCAGAAGTTATGGGGCTTTATTTTTCCATCACTGGACTCTTGGCTGTGCAGTCTAGCCTGGGGCTAGGAGTGCTTGCTCCCAAAGTATGCCTCCCAATACTACCACACCTGAATGTTGCACCACCCATTCTGCAACTGTTGCCCAATTCCTGCTCTACCCTGCATCTCCTCACCTCTCTACCTGGACTCTTGAGTCTCTGCCCCTTCCACCTATCTGGATGAATGTGGCTTCTTTAAATCCTTGATTGTCAGACTTCCACACAGTTCCATTTTCTGACAGTTCTGGGTGTTATTTATTTTGAGGTTTAGTTGTAATTTTTCTTGTGGTTGCATAAGGAAGCAGAGCATTGCCCTCCTGTGCTTCCATCTTGACCAAAAAACCTCATATCATATTTATGGAGGAAATTAAGCAAGTGGGCCTTCTGGTATCAGTTCAAAATACTTTGTGGTAATTACTTGTTCTATAGCCCAACTTTCTAAACAATAACTTTAGGGACATTCATTCATTCATTCATTCAGTGGCCTGGTCCCTGCAATAGAACTTTTTAAAATAACCTTCTGATTAAACAGGAATGAATGTAATTTTCCACATTCGGTGCCTATTCTGTCTGATTTCCCATCTTGTGCAACCTCAGGTGGTTTGTTGGTTTTGGCCTGGGGAAGGACCTAAGGTGGCCTGCAGATCTTCCTTTCAGCTTGAGCTAGATGTCCACAGACTCTTGAAGCAGAGGAACCATGACTGGTGAATTAGTCTTTTGATCCCCAGCTCCTTAGGCTGGCTGATGGTGCTCCTCACCAAGGGGCTGCACGTGGAACCTGCCATGGCGGCAGATTTGTAGCTGGCCAATAATGGTGTTTGGCATTTAAAAAATTCTGATTTCAGCCCTGGCTGGCGTGGCTCAAGGGGTTGGGCATTGTCCCACAAGGCAAAAGTTTGCTGGGTCCATTACCAGGCAGGGCACATGCCTAGTTTGTGGGCCTGGTCCGCAATTGGAATGCATGCAAGAGGCAACTCATCAATGTTTTTCTCACATGTTGATGTTTCTCTCCCTCTCTTTCTCCCTACTTTCCCCCCTCTCTAAATAAATAAAGTAAAATAAAATAAAATAACAAAATAAAAGAATTATGATTTCAAATAGGAATAAGGAAGACTGTGGTTCTCTATTTATGCCCCAGTGGCAGTCTTTCCACACATAATTGGATTCTTCCTTGAAAATATCCTTCATATTTTTCTTCTCTGTCATCACCATTTAAGCATCATCCAGATTTTTATATCGCTTGCTAGATTACAATAGTCTTAGAACTATTTTCCAAGTCTTAAGCCACCATTAGACTGAGCTTCCTAGAATACCCCTTTCATCCTGTAGTAGTTCTGTATTAGATACCAGATGAAGTTCACTCCTTGGCCTGGAATTCTAGGCTTTCCACAATCTGGTTCCAAACTACCGAAACTCCTATTTATCTCCTTTCTTCTAGGTAGATGTATGTACTTAATGTTTTGAAAACACCTATGTCAGACACTATTTATTGTTCCCACATTTATTCTCTCCCTTCTTCTTAGTAACAGAATCTCATTTTTTCAAGATAATAGCATACCTAACTGAAAAGTATATCTCCCAGGCTATTTTGTATCCAGGTGTAACTGTGGGACTAGGTTCTTGTCAAAAGGACATGAATACAAGTATTATGTGGGACTTCTGGGAAGTATCTATAAAAACATTTTTTCTTTGAAGATGCTTGGTTTGGAGATTTGTTGTCTGGAGCTTCCTTAGCCAGCTAGGACCTTGAGGACAAGGACCACACTCTAGGCAAGGAAGACGAGAGATCTGGAAGAAGCCTGGGTCCCAGTGACTTTATGGGTCTATCTCATTAGCTCTGCCTTCAATGTTACTTGATCAATTATTTTGTTTTCTTATTATTTGAAACTGAACCTAATCTCAACTCTTACATATGCTTCATTGAGTAGTTAATAATGAGAAGGTTCTTAATGAAAGAGTAGAATTTAGATGGACAAGAAGAGTAAAGGAACATCAGAAGCAAGGGGATACCATAGTAATAATAATTGCCCATTAAATTTACATTGTACTTTACGACTTATAGGGTGCATTTTTTTAATCCATTATTTCATTTTTTCCTCATATAACAATTAAGTATGTTATATGCAAATATCCTCATTTTACAGATAAGAACTATGGAGTTGATAGCTGTAAAAATCATTAAATGGAAGAAATACTAAATTTGTAGTCAGGAAATCCGGGTTGGGGTTTCTTACTGTGATGGACAAAATTTTGGAGATGGCTCTATAGTCCTTTTCCTGGTATTATATTTTTGTGTAATCCCTTCCCCTTGACCTTGTATGTGGACCTTGATTTGCTTCTAACCAGTAGAATATAGCAAAAGTTATTAGAAATTATTCCCATGATCAATTACCTTGTGTATCCACTCTGTTTTATTATCTTAGTCCCTCTAGAGCCTTTTCCTTTCTACTGCTGGCTTTGAAGAAGGAAGCTTCCATGAATCCTTCAGCTGCAAGGAACCAAAACCCTTGTGAGTAGGAAAGTGGATCCTTCCCTAGTTGAACCTTCAGATGAGACCTCAGCCTAGTTAACACCTTAACTGCAGCCTTGTGAGACTCTGAAGCAGAGACCAGACCCTTGACCCACATTAACTGTGAGAAAACAAATGTGTGTTGCTTTAAGAGTTTGTGGTAGCATGTTGTATAGAAATAGATAGCTAATACACTTATCTACTAGTTGAGTAGCACTGAGGTAATTACAGATACACTCTGTCATTCCACCGAATAACTTTTTTTAAAATACTAGTTTATTGATTATGCTATTACAGCTATCCTGAGTGGAAGGGAGCAAAGGGGGAAAAAAACCACTGAGTAACTTTTTCTCTGAGCTGGCTAGCTAGGGTTTACATTTTCCAGTGATCTCTTGCATCTAGGTGAAATCGTTAACTGGTTCTCACCTATCAGATATAAATGGAAGTCGTCTGGGTCACTACCAGGATGAGGTTTCTAAGAAGTGGGTGTGTTTTCTCCCCTCTCTTTTTCCTGTCTGCCAGTTGAAGACAAAGGACGCTAAGGTTCTAGGGCCTGGTAGAGCCACAGACAGAAGGAACCTGGGTTCTTCTATCATTGCATGCAGGAGAGCTACTCAGTTTCCAGGAATACATGCATTGTTATAGGGGATTATTATTGTGTTAAGCCCCTGACTTTTGGGAGTTTATTTATTGTAGCTCTACTTTTCCCCTAATATAGTATTCATGTTCTTACCTATAAAGTAGAGATATAGCTATTATGATTGAATGAAACAACCTATTTGAAATACTTAAATTATAAAATATTATACTAACATGAAGTATTAATAGTTTTTCCCCCCACAAACCCTTAAGATATAAATAGGGAAGAAATTATTTTCTCACTTTAGAGGAGATAAAAATAAAACAGAGTGGTGACTTGTTTGAGGTCACTCTGTGAATTAGTGGTGAGGGTAGGACTAGAACTTTTGATATCTTGTCTCATACTCTTCCATGACATCACATCAAGGGGTGCAAAGCAGGGGAGGTTGTAGGCAAGCATAAGTAGATAGAGGAATGTAGTAATTTCAAGGCTGTCCCCATGGAATTGCCAATGCATTTCCTGCAGAGGCTGTATATTTGGCTGTCAGTACATTGAGAAGAAACATAGCTACACCTTACATATGTTTTAGTTGCATTAAGATATTGATGTGATTTATTTTGAGGTGATTGTTGAAATACCTTCCTTGTGTGTAATGGAATTCTCTCCTTTTGGCAGTGCTGAAGACAGTTTATGTAGCTACATCTGTTGTCAGTGAAATTTCCTACATGTTTACGTGAAACATTTGTCCTATCCAGATGGCTTGTGTAAAATACAGTTGTTCTTCCAAATAAATTTATAGGTATGACAAATGTAGATGAGAGTTCTTTCTTGGAAGAAGAAATTGTCTTCTACTATTCAAAAGAAAAAAAGTGGGTAACAACTGTTCTAAGGGTGAAACTTGGTAGGACCTGAGTTTAAGGAAATTAGTAGGTTAGCTGTTTTGTTTCTCCCCCTCACTATCCAAAATGTGTGTGGCCTTAATTTTTCCCCATAAAAGAACCCCAAACACAAAAAAGATCCTTAAGGGAGTCTTATTTCTAACCTCTTGCTTTAAACTTCTTCCCTCCAGTAATCCCTTACTTTCTTTGTTAAAAATGCAAACACTTATTATTCAATATTTAGCATATAAAAAGGCACCCATGAAAGCACTGATTGACTTACGCACCAGGACAAGGACCAGTGCTCTTGTACTCATCTGTGGTGCCTTTCTTTCCCCATCCTTCTCCTCCTACTAACCAGGATGGGCAATTTATTCTTTTGCATATGGGGAACAGAGGCCAACCCAGGACTTTTAACTGATATGTAGGTAGCAGACGTGAGGTTAACTCCAGAGTCTTCAAACCCTAAGTACTGTGATCTTTGCACTGAACGACACTGCCTATGAATGAGTCACTGCTATTGAGTAGATTTCAAAGGAGAAATCCTTCTTTCTAATCTGACAGAAATACACTGCAGGCTAGAGCGGCAGACTGACAGTAGTATGTATTGTTAGTAGATCCAGCAACTCAGGGTCAGGTATTGTATCTTGTTTTTCATGTATTCTGAGCTCTCAGCATAATGACATACAAAAGGTCCTGGTTAGTAGCCTGGGTTCTGTCATCAAATATCACGGGATTGAAAACTGGCCCTCTATTTAGTAGTTCTGTAACACTGGGCAAGTAAATTTACCTCTCTAAGCACCAGTTACTCCTTTGTAAAATGAACCTAATTACAGCAGTTCTCAGGAGTGATGGAGGAGTAAATGAGATGACAACTATGTAGTGATGGCAGAGTGCTTGGCATAGAGTAAGCATTGAATAGGTATGAGTTAAATATTAAAAAAAGTGTTGGTTTTGTAACAGGGCGCAGCCAAGAGGAGGGCCCCAGAAAAGAATTTGGGATGGGGTCTAGAGCTCAGGATATCCAGGAAATATGAAGATGTCCTCACCCCCCACCCAGGTGTCAGTTGGGGGAAGGGACAAATGGAGCAGGGCCATTGAGAACTGTTTTGCATAGCAACAGTTTTTTAGCTAACCTCTGGAATGGTCATTTAATGTATCTATAACCTTTAACTGGTTTCATAGATATGTTAAATAGCCGTGGCCATGCTTTGAGCCAGGGAGAAGGGAGTAGCTTCTATCCAGGATGTAACTGGGGGCTGGTCCCCGCAGGCTGCTCACCTGCGTGAGAGCTTGGAGTTGATTGACTCCACACCATGGGGCCACACTTGCCCAGACTCACTATGGCAGCCCAGTAAAGCTGGGAGGGTATGGGAGTCCTGGCAAGTGTAACTGATTGTAGGAGGAGTAGGAAATGGGGCTGCAAAGGAGGACTGGTGCAGGGATTTAAAGGCAGATGCGGCAGCCATTGGGGGAGAGCCATGTGGTTGGGGCAGAGTGAGGACCCCTTTTCCCAGGTGAAAGGGAAAACCACGCAGCTTTGCCAGAATGGAGATCCCTGCAGCCAAGTGAAGGAGAAGGACATGCACTTTTGGTGGATGGACATGCAGCTTTGGTAGACTCCTGCGGGCCCACTCAGCTTTGGGGTACTCCCTTTGGCTGTGTGGCCTGGGAAGAAGGAGAGACTTTGACTGAAAAAAATGGGTACAAAGAACTCTTGCCAGTGGACCTTGAGAAGGTGCCACATGACTTTGGATTAACTGGAGATTCTTCCTGGACGGCAACATAGCTGACGGTGCCAACAGCCTGAAACAGACATGCGATTCTTTTCCTGAGTTACGGTACCCGTAACTGAGTTAGGGCAGGGGGCAAGGAAGCACTGTGGGCATCTGTGGGTATCTTAAAGGACTTTGATATTTTAATGGGGACATTGGGTCACTACTTTAAGTCTGTACAGCTTTAAATAAATCTTTCCTTTTCACAAATCTCTGGCATTGAGAGATGTCTTTCCAATTGGCCGTGGACAGATGAGCCCAGTAGGTATTAGTATACTGTCCTTGGGGTGAGGGGGGCCCTGTTGTTCTGTGGCAGTTTTTGGCGTCCCTGGGTGGGCCAAATATTGCACCTCCCTTGGACCTCTGTTCAGTAAGTGTTTCTGTGTTTTTAGGTGAGCCACTTAATCCCCCCCTTTCTCTCTTCTCAGAGCTTCAGTGTCTCATCTTTGCAGTGAGGGTATTAAACAGAGAAGTATTCTCCAGGTCTTTCAAATTTTGACTTTTGGTGCTGCTAGATTTAGTTCCCAAGACGTTTGCTGGCCCAGTTTAATTCATTATTTGACTTTATTTTTTTTAATTAATTTATTTTTATTGATTATGCCATTACAGTTGTTCTATTCCCCCCTTCATTCCCCTCCACCCTGCACACCCCTCCCCCTCCATTCCCCACCTTTAGTTCATGAACATGTGTCTCAAGTTCTTTAGATTCTATATTTCCCATACTATTCTTGCCTCCCATCTATTTTCTATCTACTGTCTATGCTACTTATTTTCTGTACCTTCTCCCTCTTTCTCCTCCTCCCACTCCCCTGTTGCTAACCCTCCTTGAGATCTTCATTTCCATGTTTCCACTCCTGATCTAGCTGTCCTTTTAGTTTGCTTTCGTTTTAGGTGTGGTTGTTAATAACTGTGAGTTTGCTGTCCTTTCACTGTTCATGTTTTTTTAACTTCTTTTTCTTAGGTAAGTCCCTTTAACATTTCATATAATAAGGGCTTGGTGATGATGAACTCCTTGAATTTGATCTTATCTGAGAATCACCTTATCTGTCCTTCCATTCTAAATGAAAGTTTTGCTGGATAGAGCAATCTCGGTTGTAGGTCTTTGGATTTCATGACTTGGAATACTTCTTTCCAGTCCCTTCTTGCCTGTAAGTTCTCTTTTGAGAAATCAGCTGACAGTCTAATGGGGACTCCTTTGTAGGTGACAGTCCCCTTATCTCTTGCTGCTTCTAGGATTCTCTCCTTCATTTGAATCTTGGCTAATGTAATGATGATGTGCCTTGGTGTGTTGCTTCTTGGGTCTAACTTCTTTGGGACTCTCTGAGCTTCCTGGATTTCCTGGAAGTCTATTGCCTTTGTCAGATTGGGGAAATTCTCCTTTATTATTTGTTCAAATAAGTTTTCCACTGGTGGCTGTGCCTTTCCCCCTTCTGGTACTCCTATAATTCAGATGTTGGAGCATTTAAAGATGTCCTGGAGGTTCCTAAGACTCTCCTCATTTCTTTGAATTCTTGCTTCTTGACTCTTTTCTGTTTGGCCATTATTTGCTTTCTTCTGGTCCACTCCATTGATTTGAGTCCCAGTTTCCTTTTCATCACTATTGGTTTCCTGTGCGATTCCATTCATTTCAATTAGTTTCGCCTTCATATGTTTGTCTAATTTGTGGCTATAATCAATCAGTTCTGTGAGGATCCTGATCACCAGTGTTTTAAACTGTGGGTCTGAGAGTTTTGCTATTTCTTCATCGCTTAGATTTATAGGCTCTGGGGCTTTGAGATCTTCTTGAGCCATTTTTGGTCTGTTTGCGCTCGTTAAGTCTGAGGAGTGGAGCCTTGGACTCCCAGGTCGCTGGGTTGTGATGCTATATGTGGGGGCGTGGTCAGAGCAGGGAAATGGCAACCCCCTCTGCTGTTTCAGACCGTTGGGCAATGAGCAGAGCCTTAGGTGGTTCACCAGGGTTGGGACACTCAGGTCGCTGGGTTATGACACTGTATGTGGAGGAGGAGTCAGAGTGGAGAAATGGTGGCGCCCGTTGATGTCGTGCGCTGCTGGGGCCTGCTGGGTCCCGTCTAATCGCCCACTCCCACACCTGTCTATCTGCGCACGAATGCGTGACCACAGTCAACCCGCAGCCCTGCTCCCTCGCTGTTTCCCTGAGGTCGCTCACTGGGTTGCTCACTAGGTCCAACCCTGTGCCTGGGTTCCACGCGCCTGAGTCCGTCTGACTGAGTTTTCCTGTGCAACCCTGCTCTGCCAGCTGCTGGTTTCGCCCCTCTTACCGGTCAGGCTGAAGAATTTGTTGTTATCAGATTTCTGAAAAGTTCAATTTTCTGTGTTCTGGCTATGTTTTCTGTTGCTAATATTTAGTTGTCTCTAAACTTGGTTGTGTGAGAAAGCATGGTGTCTCCACCTATGCCTCCATCTTGGCGGAAGTCTCTCAACAATGCCCATTATTTGACTTTAGAAACACAAGTCCAAATGTCTTTATTGTTCATTTGTAAGTCTTTACATAACACACAGACTAACGTGGCAAGATAAAATTGCAAATGCTTTTTTTCCCTATAATTTTCTTGCCCGTTAGAATTATGCCTATTGGTAACCTTCAATGCTTTGGCCTTAAGAAATGTAAAAATTGAGATTCTGAATTGAAAGAAAAAACCCACATTGTCATGTTGAAAAACAGAATACCCACTGAAAAAGTCAGATTTTGGGGAGAGCAAAAAAATCCTTAAGCACTGAATTTCTTTTTTAACTGTAGTCTGGAAGGAATGCATAATGGTGTGGGAGCAGTTCCCCATCTGACAGGCATTGAAGTCTAAGTGGCTGGTGGGAAGCCAACACTGAGAGGGCACGTGACTAAGGCTTTGATGCTGGTGAGTGCCCCAGAGTGAACTCCTACACTGAACCATGTGGTGGAGGTGGCGGTGGAGGATAAGAAAGAGATGCCTTCAATAATTTTTGGAAGATGTCAGGGCGGAAAGGAATTGCCCTGTATGGCAGGTGTACACAGAATCTGAACAGTCACCAACAGAGGCCTGGAACTGACTGAGACACAACTAGGAACTTAGAGAGTCCTTGGAGTGAGGATCAGAAGGATCCAGGAGGACTTGCTTAGGCATGGTGGTCAAGGGGAACTGGGGAGGCACAAGACTGTCTGCATGCAGTGGAGACAGAGGCCTTTGAAAGCAAAGAAAGATAGGATGGCCTGTGTAAGCAATTAAACCAGAACAAGAGGAGACAGATCCGGAGGGCTGGTAGACTGCATTCTTGCAGATACCGGGATAATAGATACTACAGCTTAGCCTAGGAGACAGATAGACATGATTACTAGGATGCCATGTGTTATGTATTATGCTACATTATGCGCATGGTGCTGTGGCTTTGAGAATGCAACAGAAGGTGACTCCAAGGTGAAGCAGTGATGTGAAGTGGGTTGTAAAGAATGTGTACATGTTCATGGTGTGAAAAAGAGGATAGCAGTCATTCAGAGGAAAGGGAACTGTTCTGGGTCCCAGAAAAGTAAAAAACATGAAATGTATCAGAGAAAGTGAGAAGATTAAGTTTCCAGGAAATTACATAGATATGGGAGAAAGGCAGGACAAGAGATTGGGCAGGGGCACAAATGCCAGATAGTAAAGGACTTTGTATTACATGTCAATTTCCCCTAACCCTAGATCATTCTATAAAGGTTTCCAGAGTTTTCTTTATAAAGGACAAGTCTAATTATGTCATGTGACTTAGAAATCTTATACTGGCTCCTCTTAGAACAAGGATTCCTAACTTTTTTTTATGCCATGGAATCATATGCTAGACTGGTAAAAGTCAGAAAAATGTTTTTCAATGCATAAAATAAAATAAGTATGATCATAAAGCGAACCAGTTATATTGAAAAACAGTTATTAAAATAGTTAAAAATTATAATATATGCACATCTTAAGTAAGTTTGTAAGTAGTAATGAGTTTATAGCATACTTTGTGATATTTGCAACCACTGTAAGGTGTGTTGAAAATATTTGTGATATTGATTGGTTGACTAAGTCACAGATACTGCTAACATTATGTGGTTTTTTTGCCTATATTCTTTTTCCTCCCCAATACATGGCTTTCAAAAATATTTTATTTATTTATTTTTAGAGAAAGGAGAAGGGAAGGAGAAAGGAGAGAAATATTGATTGGTTGCCTCTCACATGCACCCCAACCAGAGAACTGGTCTGCAGCCTACGCAGGTGCCCTGAGCTAGCAACCATCTGGTATGGGGGATAACACCCAACCCAATGAGTCACATCAGTCAGGGCCCAATACACGGCTTTTGTTGTATCTTTAAAATATCACAAGTAAGTCTGAGGAATCATCTGGCATTTCTTTGTTTCCATAACTGAACGACTTAGACCTTATTCATCAGAACTGTTCCTTTTACAGAGACATAGGTATCATCCCCAAATTTTCTGATATTCTTGTTTTTAATTTTTGTGTCTTGATGATTCAAAGCAACTGGATTTGATACAAGTTCAATGTCATTTTCTTTAAGAACCAACTCATCTTTCTGGGCTTGAGATAGTGAATAAACAATGCCATCTGAACCCTGTAAATATATTTTTTATCCAAGAAATTTCTGATTTTTCCAAGAAAACCATCCTCCTGAATAACAACATTAATGGGGAAGTGAGTGTGCACAGACCTCATCTTTAATGGTGTAATGGAAACCTGGTGTAACACCCTTGACCATGTTCTGTACATGACTATAGGTAGTGTGAACAGCGGCCAATTCCTTTCTATTTCCTCACAATCTGTCAATCCAGAGCATCTTTTTCTCTCCAAGGAGACTGGATACTACATTAATGTGATGAAAGTCCCTCCACAGGGTGCCCCTGGGGCCCTTCACAATAACCCTGAATCCTTTCAGAGGGATGTCGACAGTCTGATTGCTGAGAATGGTCCTCACACTAGATGTGGAAAAGAGAGAACATCTTTGCTGCTTATATTCTTAATTAAAGAAAATACTAAATTAAGTTAGTGGTTAGTAAAAATAAAGATGCTGACCTCTGGCCAAGATGGAGGCACAGGTAGATACACTTTGCCTCCTCCCACAACCTAAAGAAGGACAACAACAAATTTAAAAACAAAAAATAACCAGAACTGCCAGAAAATAGAACTGTACAGAAGTCTGACAACCAAGTTGTTAAAGAAGAAACATTCATCCAAACGGGTAGGAGGGGCAGAGATTGGCAGCCAAGGTACAGAGGACTCATGGCAAGGCAGTGGCTGGTGGAGTGGGTAGCCTGACATTTGCATATGGATAAACCAGAAGGAACAAATGGTTGCTAGACAGACTGCACAACCCAGGGTTCCAGCACAGGGAAATAAATCCTCAAAACCTCTGACTGAAAAAACCTATGGGGCTGAGGATGCGGGAGAAACTCCCAGCCTCACAGGAGAGCATGTTGCAGAGACCCACAGGGTCCTAGAACATCTACAAAACCACCCACCCAGGAATCAGCACCAGAAGGGCCCAATTTGCTTGTGGGTAGAGGAGGAAGTGACTGAAAGCCAGCAGAGAGCTCAGCAAGCAGCATTGTTTCCTCTTGGGCCTCTCCCCCACATACAGTGTGACACAATGCAGCAAAGTGGGTTGCCCTGCCCTGGTGAAGACCTAAGGCTCTGCCCCTTACTACATAACAGGCACAATGAAATGAAAAATATGGCCCAAATGAAAGAACAGATCAAAGCTCCAGAAAAAAATACACCTAAGTGATGAAGAGATAGCCAACCTATCAAATGCACAGTTCAAAACACTGGTAATCAGGATGCTCACAGAAATGGTTGAGTATGGTCACAAAATAGAGGAAAAAGTGAAGGCTATGAAAAGTGAAATAGAGGAAAATGTACAGGGAACCAATAGTGACAGAAAGGAAACCAGGACTCAAATCAATGATTTGGAGCACAAGGAGGAAATAAATATTCGACCAGAACAGAATGAAGAAAGAATTTTTAAAAAATGAGGACAGGTTAGGAACTTCCAGGATAACTTTAAATGCTCCGACATCTGAATCACAGGGGGGCCAGAAGGAGAAGTGGGAGAGCAAGAAATTGAAAACTTATTTGAAAAAATAATGAAGGAGTGCTCCCCTAATCTAGCAAGGAAATAGACTTCCAGGAAATCCAGGAAGCTCAAACAGTCCCAAAGAAGTTGGACCCAAGGAGGAACACACCAAGGCACATCATAATTACATTACACATGATGAAAGATAAGGAGAGAATCTTAAAAGCAGAAAGAGAAAAGGAGACAGTTACCTGCAAAGGAGTGCCCATAAGACTGTCAGCTGATTTCACCAAAGAAACCTTGCAGGCAAGAAGGGGCTGGAAAGAAGTGTTCAAAGTCATGAAGGACAATGACCTACATGCAAGATTACTCTATCCAGCAGAACTATCATTTAGAATGGAAGGGCAGATAAAGTGCTTCCCAGATTAGGTCAAGTTAAAGGAGTTCATCATCACCAAGCCCTTATTATATGAAATGTTAAAGGGACTTACTAAGAAAAAGATGATAAAAAAAAACTATGAACTGTAAAATGACAATAAACTCACAACTATCAACAACTGAACCAAAAAAACACAAAAACTAACTCAGCAAACAACTAGAACAGGAACAGAATCACAGAAATGGAGATCACATGGAGAGTTAGGGGTGGGGAGAGGGGAGGAAAAGGTACAAAGAATAAGTAGCATAGATGGTAGGTAGAAGATAGACAGTGGGAGGTTAAGAATAGTATAGGTAATGTAGAAGCCAAAGAACTTATATGTAGGACCCATGAACATGAACTCAAGGGGGGGAATGTGGGTGGGGGGCAGGGTGGAGGGGAGTGAAGGGGGAAAGTGGGACAACTGTAATAACATAATCAATAAAATATATTTCAAAGAAAATAGGAATTATTAAAACCAAAAGGAAATGAAGATCTCAAGGGGGAGAAGAAGAAAAAGAAAATAGATGGGGGGGCAAGAATAGCATGGGAAGAGGCCAAATGTATGACAGACATGATTCTGGACTGGTGAAAACTAAGCAATTAGAAGTTATCAACTGAGATTGAAGATTTGTCACTTCCCTGACTGGCAGTGATTTCACTGTGTGAGTCAGACCACTGTGCAACTCAACCTTTTTTCAGATGAGGTTCTGAGATCAAGTTTTCAGGCTTAGGAAGCCTGTTAGACTCTCACAATAGGCCCTGTTCATTGACCCAGACTTTATGAATGATGTTAGTGTTTTGTTTCTCCATCTGCTGACTCATTTATCTTACTTCTGGCTTGGTTTAGAAGTCAGGCACAGAAGCAGTGTACTATTTTTTAGAACCCCCTCAAAGGTTCAATAACAGCAAGGAGACTCCTTGAAGGCGAGCCTCCCAATATCTGAGAAAAGTTTAACACATTCAATTCTTTTCAGCCTATAACTTCCTCTAGGGATTTGAGTTATCAGCCTCCTTGTTCATCGAAAAATCTGTTAGCCATCAGACTGCTGGACTTGAAGGAGGGGGAGTGGAGAGAAGGGAAGAAAGCTCTGACAAGGGGAAAATACTTTACTAGCAATAAATGTACTATCACATTTTTTATGCACGGAGTAACTTACTAAGCAACTTTACATATATACCTCAATTGAGCCATGCGAGTTAGGCTATTACAGATGAAAAGAAGAGACTAATATTTCTAGAGATGAGGTGGAGGTAGAAGAGTGTATAGGGGGGATAAATGGTGATGGAAGGAGACTTGACTTGAGATGGTGAACACACAATACAGATGATGTATTATAGAATTGTGCCCCTGAAAACTGTATAATTTTATTAACTGATGTCACCCCAATAAATTCAATAAAAAAGAAAAAAAAATTTCTAGATGAAACTCTTTCCACTATTTAAACAGGAAAAGAAAGTGCTTACAGATGTGTCTGTGTGTATGTGTGTTTATTTTTTTTCTGTTGTTTTCTTTTTTTATTATTTTTTTATTTTAATTTTTTTATTGATTATGCTGTTACAGTTGTTCTATTCCCCCTTTATTCCCCTCCACCCTACCCCTCATCCCCACCATTACCCCCCCTTTAGTTTATGTCCATGTGTCTCAAGTCCTTTAGATTCTATATTTCCCATGCTATTCTTGCCCCCCCATCTATTTTCTATCTACTGTCTATGCTACTTATTTTCTGTACCTTCTCCCCCTTCTCCTCCTCCCACTCCCCTGTTGCTAACCCTCCTTGAGATCTTCATTTCTATGTTTCCACTCCTGATCTAGCTGTCCTTTTAGTTTGCTTTCGTTTTAGGTGTGGTTGTTAATAACTGTGAGTTTGTTGTCCTTTCACTGTTCATGTTTCTTTAACTTCTTTTTCTTAGATAAGTCCCTTTAACATTTCATATAATAAGGGCTTGGTGATGATGAACTCCTTGAATTTGATCTGATCTGAGAAGCACTTTATCTGCCCTTCCATTCTAAATGAAAGTTTTGCTGGATAGAGCAATCTTGGATGTAGGTCTTTGGATTTCATGACTTGGAATACCTCTTTCCAGCCCCTTCTTGCCTGTAAGGTCTCTTTTGAGAAATCCACTGACAGTCTGATGGGGACTCCATTATAGGTGACTGTCCCCTTAGCTCTTGCTGCTTCTAGGATTCTCTCCTTCATTTTAATTTTGGCTAATGTAATTATGATGTGCCTTGGTGTGTTCCTTCTTGGGTCCAACTTCTTTGCTTCCTGGATTTCTTCTGAGCTTCCTGGATTTCCTGGAAGTCTATTTGCTTTGCCAGATTGGGGAAATTCTCCTTTATTATTTGTTCCAATAAGTTTTCCACTGGTGGCTGTGCCTTTCCCCCTTCTGGTACCCCTATAATTCGGATGTTGGAGCGTTTAAAAATGTCCTGGAGGTTCCTAAGACTCTCCTCATTTCTTTGAATTCTTGCTTCTTGACTCTTTTCTGTTTGGCCATTATTTGCTTTCTTCTGGTCCACTCCATTGATTTGAGTCCCAGTTTCCTTTTTCATTGCTATTGGTGTCCTGTGCAATTCCATTCATTTCAATTAGTTTCGCCTTCATATATTTGTCTAATTTGTCGGTATAATCAACTAGTTCTGTGAGGATCCTGATCACCAATGTTTTAAACTGTGCGTCTGTGAGTTTTGCTATTTCTTCATCGCTTAGATCTATTGGCTCTGGGGCTCTGAGATCCTCCTGCGCCATTCTTGGTCTGTTCGGGCCCTTTAAGTGAGAAGGGGAGCCTTGGATTCCCAGGTCGCTGGGTTGTGACGCTGTATGTGGGGGCGTGGCCAGAGCGGGGAAATGGCGACCCCCTCTGCCGCTTCTCACAGCTGGGTGCGGAGGAGCAGTGCCTTAGGTGGTTCACCTGGGCCGGGCCACTCAGAGTCGCTGGGTTATGTGGAGGTGGGGTCAGAGCAGGGAAATGGCGGCACCCTCCACTGCCGCTTGTCCTGGGGACCTGCCGGCCCGGTCCAACCGCCCACTCCCTTGCCTGTCCACCCGTGCACAAATGCGCGACCTCAGTCAACACGCAGCCCCGCTGCCCCGCTGTCTCCCCTGCGGTCGCTCGCCTGGTCGCTCGCTCGGTCGCTCACTAGGTTCAACCCTGCGCCTGGACTCCGCGCGTCTGACCGAGTTTTCCTGTGCAACCCTGCTTCACCAGCCGCTGGTTTCGCCCCTTACCGGTCAGGCTGAAGAATTTGTTGTTAACGGACTTCCGAAAAGTTCAATTTTCCGTGTTCTGGCTGTGTTTTCTGTGGCTAATATTTAGTTTTCTCTAATCTTGGCTGTGTGAGAAGGCACGGCACATCCACCTATGCCTCCATCCTGGCGGAAGTCTGTATGTGTGTTTATCAGGGTTGGGTAAGAAAGAGAGAACTTTCTATAGAGAAATAGCAATTAAAAACAGAAAAAACAAAAGCAGAGCATAGTCTCTTAATAATGACATAAGTGAAGGAAGAGTGACTTGCTTCAGGGTTTGTCTGCATCTGCCTTTGGGTATTTTGATAATGTCTATTTTATTTTTTATTATTTTTAAAATCTATTTCATTGACTATGCTATTACAGTTGTCCCCTTTCCCCCCTTTATTTCTTGCCACCTTGCATACCCCCTCCCACCCACATTCCCCCCCTTGAGTTCATGTTCATGGGTCCTACATATAAGTTCTTTGGCTTCTACATTACCTATACTATTCTTAACCTCCCACTGTCTATCTTCTACCTACCATCTATGCTACTTATTCTTTGTACCTTTTCCTCCCCTCTCCCCACCCCTAACTCTCCATGTGATCTCCATTTCTGTGATTCTGTTCCTGTTCTAGTTGTTTGCTGAGTTAGTTTTTGTGTTTTTTTGGTTCAGTTGTTGATAGTTGTGAGTTTATTGTCATTTTACAGTTCATAGTTTTTTTTTATCATCTTTTTCTTAGTAAGTCCCTTTAACATTTCATATAATAAGGGCTTGGTGATGATGAACTCCTTTAACTTGACCTAATCTGGGAAGCACTTTATCTGCCCTTCCATTCTAAATGATAGTTCTGCTGGATAGAGTAATCTTGCATGTAGGTCATTGTCCTTCATGACTTTGAACACTTCTTTCCAGCCCCTTCTTGCCTGCAAGGTTTCTTTGGTGAAATCAGCTGACAGTCTTATGGGCACTCCTTTGCAGGTAACTGTCTCCTTTTCTCTTTCTGCTTTTAAGATTCTCTCCTTATCTTTCATCATGTGTAATGTAATTATGATGTGCCTTGGTGTGTTCCTCCTTGGGTCCAACTTCTTTGGGACTGTTTGAGCTTCCTGGATTTCCTGGAAGTCTATTTCCTTGCTAGATTAGGGGAGCACTCCTTCATTATTTTTTCAAATAAGTTTTCAATTTCTTGCTCTCCCACTTCTCCTTCTGGCCCCCCTGTGATTCAGATGTTGGAGCATTTAAAGTTATCCTGGAAGTTCCTAACCTGTCCTCATTTTTTAAAAATTCTTTCTTCATTCTGTTCTGGTTGAATATTTATTTCCTCCTTGTGCTCCAAATCATTGATTTGAGTCCTGGTTTCCTTTCCGTCACTATTGGTTCCCTGTACATTTTCCTCTATTTCACTTTTCATAGCCTTCACTTTTTCCTCTATTTTGTGACCATACTCAACCATTTCTGTGAGCATCCTGATTACCAGTGTTTTGAACTGTGCATTTGATAGGTTGGCTATCTCTTCATCACTTAGGTGTATTTTTTTCTGGAGCTTTGATCTGTTCTT
Source organism: Artibeus jamaicensis (assembly GCF_021234435.1). Taxonomy (NCBI): domain Eukaryota; kingdom Metazoa; phylum Chordata; class Mammalia; order Chiroptera; family Phyllostomidae; genus Artibeus; species Artibeus jamaicensis. The sequence goes on from NW_026521837.1 coordinate 756,901, forward strand.
TCATTTGGGCCATATTTTTCATTTCATTGTGCCTGTTATGTAGTAAGGGGCAGAGCCTTAGGTCTTCACCAGGGCAGGGCAACCCACTTTGCTGCATTGTGTCACACTGTATGTGGGGGAGAGGCCCAAGAGGAAACAATGCTGCTTGCTGAGCTCTCTGCTGGCTTTCAGTCACTTCCTCCTCTACCCACAAGCAAATTGGGCCCTTCTGGTGCTGATTCCTGGGTGGGTGGTTTTGTAGATGTTCTAGGACCCTGTGGGTCTCTGCAACATGCTCTCCTGTGAGGCTGGGAGTTTCTCCCGCATCCTCAGCCCCATAGGTTTTTTCAGTCAGAGGTTTTGAGGATTTATTTCCCTGTGCTGGAACCCTGGGTTGTGCAGTCTGTCTAGCAACCATTTGTTCCTTCTGGTTTATCCATATGCAAATGTCAGGCTACCCACTCCACCAGCCACTGCCTTGCCATGAGTCCTCTGTACCTTGGCTGCCAATCTCTGCCCCTCCTACCAGTTTGGATGAATGTTTCTTCTTTAACAACTTGGTTGTCAGACTTCTGTACAGTTCTATTTTCTGGCAGTTCTGGTTATTTTTTGTTTTTAAATTTGTTGTTGTCCTTCTTTAGGTTGTGGGAGGAGGCAAAGTGTCTACCTACACCTCCATCTTGGTTGGTGATAATGGCCATTTTAATTCTTTATTTTCTTCTGATATACTTCAGACATTGTCACTTGTAATTGATCAAAATACGCTGGGAGGAAAACCTCTGGGAGCAGAGCTGTTGCCCATCAGTATGGAGATTTCTGGGGAAGAGGATTCCATAATGCTTTACTCTCCTCAATAGTACATGGCACACTTTAGTACCTAGTGGAGCCTAGTCTAGATGTAGAAGCTCTAATGGATATCTGGATGTAATCTATTTCCTTTTCTTTGAGTATCTGAAGCATGGCCCCATGAATGGGTTCTCCATGGACCTGTCAATCAACATGTGCCATCAGTGGACAAGGGTTGGTCACCCCTTCTAGGCCATTCAGATGCTCTCTTTCGAATTGAAATCTGGAGTAAAGTGTCCACAAGGATTGAACATGACTGGACTGGTTCACTGGTCTGAGGCATTTTGCTGTTTCCTCACTGAGGACTATTTTATACTTTTTCTTTTGATTCTATGAGTTTTCACATGTCCTTTTTAAAAAAAATTTATTTATTTATCTTTAGAAGGGAAGGGAAGGAGAGAAGGAGAGGAATATCAATGTATGGTTGCTTCTGGTGCATCTCCTGCTGGGAACTGGCCCCTGCTGGGAACTGGCCTGCAACCCAGGCCTGTGCCCTGATGGGGAATTGAACCGTGATCTTTTGGTTTGCAGGCCTGTGCTCAATCCACTGAGCTACACCAGCCAGGGCTTTTCACATGTCCTTTTAATACAATGCTTTCTAGTTTAAGTCAGCCAGAGTTAATTATTGCCTAAAACTAAATATGTCTAAGAGGTACCACGACAGTACTGGCCTCTGTTGTGAGCAGTCTTCATATTCTATGTAAATATTTTTGCACCTATACAAATTTGCAAAGAACAAAGTCTTTTTAGCCAGGAAAGAAGCTGAAGGCAGGTTAACTGTTAATGAAAGTGTGGGAAATCTAACTAGATAACCTGAAAACAGTTTGTACAAGGAGAGAAAAGGCAGGAAAGAAGGTTGATTAGAGCAATGTTTGCTGGCCAAGAGTCCTATGCTAAGTGTGTTTCATCCATGGCCTAGGGAGTTTGGGGAGAACTCTAATTGGGACAGGAATAGATCCAGAAACTTTTTAGACTCTTTCTTAGACAGAAGAGTGTGTGTGTTGAAAATGGATGGGTACCAGTGACTGGAGCAGATCCAAGGCTCTCTGAGGAAGGCTTTTTTCCCAGGTTGGATTGGATTGGCTCTGGAACTGTTCTGTGTACCTGCCATTGTTTATAAGGACATAAATCGTATTCTGATAAACAATTGCACCTGTTGTATAGCAACTCTTTGTATTCAGGAAATTGACTTAGAATTGTGACGCTCATTTTTTTATTCTTTCAATAAATATTTATTCTTATAGCTGCTAAGTACATAGTGGTACAAAACAGATATAGTTTCTCCCTCATGGAGACAGTAGCTATAGATATAGGGAGAAAAATATTAAGCAAATGGTTAACTAGAAATGTATAATTACAAATTGTACCAAGAGTTATAAAGGAAAATTACAAGCTGTGATCAGGATATAACAAATGATGGTGGTGTTTTACTGTCAAGGTAAGGACAACAAAGAAGGGCTTTTCCTTGTATTTTATTCAAGAGGCTTTGTCCTTTCATTTTCATATGCTCATATTAAAACATAATTCAAAGATAGAATCTGTAAGAGGTAGTATATCTTCATGCTGTTTTATGTGTAGTAGGGTGTAACTGAAACTGAAGGCAAGCTTAGAGACTTCTTGGACTGGTTAGTGGATACTAAATCTGGTCTAAAGACAGAAACATAAGCTTGTGATTTTAAGTAGTCAACAAGGAAAACAATGTGTTTGGCCATGAAAAAGGGCAGATAATAAGGCCAATATCATGGGTGTATAAAAGAGATTTGGGGATCTCATCAGTCTTAGAACATTGGCTATGACTAAACTTTCTGAACACACTGCAGATAGATCGCTTATCCTGAAATGACCAAGCTCACCTTTTAACATTTGTCCAACATTTTAGTGACTTGATTTCTGCTGAAGACCATTAAGATGCTCTTTGAGGCACACTGTAACTACCAGAACACGTATGGGATCACTAGAGTGGAATGGTTTTGCGACCTAATAGGATCTACACGTGACATAAATAAGACACTAGAATGTAGTTAGTAGTCATCCAGTGTCTTGTTAAGTCTTTCAAAGAATGCTTTAGCTGCCATCTTGTGGCCAACATTATGAATGCATTGAATGCAATTTCAGCTTGACAGAAAGATTGTTTTTAAAATCTTTATGAGGGCTTTTGGGCTGTTAGGATTTGAAAAATTTTCACCATAGAATCAATGTTGTAAAGGGAGTTTACCTCCTTATCTGGCTATGGCAAAGACCTGGTATGTTCATCAGGTGTCTTTTAGCCTCAGTGGACTGAAGCCTATTTCAAAGTAGCTTAAGCGAGAAAGGGGGTCCTCTGGTGGAACTGAAGGAGCTGTTGTAGGATCCAAGGCCGTGGTAGCTAGATCCAGGACCTGGTGTCACCAGGCCCCTCTCTCATTTCTGTTTGGCTTTATCCCCTCTTGTTTCAAGGAAGACTGTTGCCAGAAGTCCAGACCTTAAGTTGTTTCTGCATTATGACTCAGGTGTAAGTAGAAGAAACTCAAGGAAGGACTGGCCTGATTTGGGAGACCTGCCACACCCTGCACCAATCTGGTGATGGGGAAATGAGGCTCCATGAACAACCAGCTTGAATTTAGTGATCATCCCCTGTGGTTGGGGGGCAGAGGAGAAGGGATCTTAGTGACATGAATATGCTACCTTAGTGACAGGATTTTCAGGAATGCTTGCTGGGTGAAAGAGCAAACTGGAAGACCAACCACCACTCACAGCATTCCACTGCTTGGACACCAGCACACTTTCAGATCCTTTCCCCATGTATGCGATTCTGAAAGTGCAAAAGTACTTTTTTTTCCGAGTACAATGCAACAACACACACTCACTCCCCCTCTTCTTCCAGAGGAGGCAACTCAAAAATTCACTGAGTGGATGAATTAAACACCAAGTTCAGGATTGCTGGGTAATGTTCACTCCTCATAGGTCAAGATATGGTTCTATTCTTGGTCCAACAATCCATTTCCATTAAGGAAAAAAGCTTGATAACAAAGGTCACTTGAGTTGATCAACTTTAAGTTCATTTCACATATATTTTTAAAAGATTTTATTTATTTATCTTTAGAGGAGAAGGGAAGAAGAGAGGGAGAAATATCAATGTATGGTTGTCTCTTGTGCTCCCCCACCAGGAACGGGCCCGCACCACAACCCAGTCATGTGCCCTGACTGGGAATGGAATCGCGATTCTCTGGTTCACAGGCCCACCCTCAATCCACTGAGCTACACCAGCCAGGGCCTCATTTCACATATTTTTGAAAATTTCCAAAACAGAAAAATCCTGTGAGAAACTTATTTTAGTAAGTCAAATCTTCAGAGACATCCATTCATTTATTCAAATAAATACTTATTTGGCCAATAATACTTTTCCAGGTATCAGTTTAGGTGCTAGGAATATATCACTGACTTCTGTGAACTTTTCTTTAAAGACATAAAATAACTACAATACTACATACTAAGGGGCTGTAATTGTAGCATTAATTGTGTATATGTTCATTTGTAGCATTTTCCAGAATTGTATATATTTCACAGGTAGTATTGATAGATAATCAAAATTGCTGAAATAAGAGAATCTCATTGATATAGGGAATAGGGATAAATAGAACTTCAAAAAGTCAGAGATATTACTGGGATTTAAATTCAGGTTAGAAGCTACTTGGCAATGGTTTATCTGAAAAAGATGGGAGCAAAATCAATTTACATTATTCATTGATCAGTTTCAGAGCTCATTGTCCGGTTGGCATTGCTAATTTAAAACAAATGGAATGACTTCTTTTTCTCTCTTTCTTGTTTTAGTAAATTTATTGGGGTGACATTAGTTTAAAAGATTATGCAAATTTCTATAATACATTATTTGTATAATGCATTTTGTGAGTACCACCCGGGTCAAGTCCATCACTGTGCATTTGACTCCTATCATCCTGTACAACTTCCCCCACCCCCTTTTCCCTGTGGTAAACACCATACTGTTGTCTGTGTCTACAAGTTTGTTTGTTTGTTTGTCACTTTTAAAAATATTCTACATATGACTGTAATCATATGGTTTTTGTCCTTTTCTGTGAAGGACTCACTTGAAGGCATACTGTTATGTTAGCTCAATGATTACAGGGGAAGGATAGGATGATGTTTAAGAGCATGAGATTTGGCATAAGATTGAGCAAGGTTTGAATCCTAGCTCCACTCTTACTAGCCATGTGACTTGCTGCAAGTTTCCTCATCCGAGTGTCAGTTTCTTGAGCTGAGTAGTGGGGATAATACCAGTACTCACTTCACTCAAATCCATTTATTAATTCTTAGAGACCACTGCTTTAATGCTCATTGTTCACATAACTGATCACCATGGCCTTAACTGGGGGCCAGTATCACTTGGAAAGAGTACTGAGAGTGTGAAAAGTAAAATATTTTGTTTTTCTTTACTATTGTATTGAGCGGTGTTGTGAGGGAAAAGCTGAACAAGCCAAAATATGTTAAGGTGTTGCTGACAGGAGACAGAGCATTGGTGCTGGTGCTGGGGACATTGCTTCCCTTTACTGATGCTCTGCTCTATGCAGAGGGATCCCCACTAGTATGATACTTGTGGCCTTTTGGTCTTTTTTTCCTGTTCCTTTCCAAAGGAGGAGTCGCTTATTTGACTGGTGAATGTGGGGGGAGCAGCTGCTACTGCAGGGCTCAGCCATTCCCTGTTTTCCTTGGGAGTGAGGCTGTCTGCAGGAAGCTTGCATTCTCTTCTGCTCTTCTTTGCCAAAAATATGCCAAGGATAGGACCTGTCTCTCAGAGGCTTGTCTGCTTCCAGTGGTGCTTGTGACTGAGAAGATGAGTATAGCAGTCCTCCCATATTCCAAGAACCCCAGTGTATGCCTGAAATCGCAGATAGTACTAAATCCTATATACACTGTTTTTTCCTATACATACCCACCTATGATAAAGTTTAATTTATAAATTAGGCACAGTAAGAGATTAAGAATAATAACCAAAAATAAATAGAACAGTTATAAAATATAGTATAGTAAAAGTTATATGACTGTGGCCTCTCTAATAACTTATCTGATAACTGAGGTGGCTACTAAATGACTCATGGGTGGGTAGGTGCACAGTGTGGGCACTCTGCACAAAGGGATGATTCATGTCTTGGGTGGGGGCATCAGAACTGGGTGAGATTTCATCACACTACTCAGAATTGTGTGCAGTTTAAAACCTAAGAATTATTTATTTCTGAAATTTTTCATTCAATGCTTTCAGAATGAAGTCGACCCTGGTAACTAAAACCACAGAAAATGAAACTAGATGGGGGTTAGGAGGGGACTATTATAGTTTAGTTCTTAGACTGAGTATAATAAAATCCAGTTGCCTAATGATGTAAGCCACATTCTTCAATATTAACAGCATGATATCCTGTCTTATTTCTTAATCACCTCGCAACATTTGTGGGGAAGATTTATTTATTTATTATACCTATTAGTAATTAGATGTGTTCCACTGGGGACCTCTTAAGGGCCTGCATATAATAATACACTCTGAATTATCTATTGAGGGACAAAGAGGCTAGGGTATTTATCCACCAATTCCCATCTCTCACTGGCTGAGGGTTGCTTTGGGGGTGTCAATTCCCTGGCACTTTTAGCTGGCCCATTTTGTGGAGACACAAGTACTTGAACAGAAAAACATCCATGTTACTAGAACTATTTATTGAAGCTACAAGTGACTTTCAGTGTGGGCTGAGGGGGTATGGGGTTGGGTACCAACAGGATTTGATAAGGTTGTCCTTGAATCCCCCTTGAGTATGTTAGGTGCTTTTGCTCTAACCCCCAAATTCTTGTTATAAAATTTATGACGTTGTATGGGTTGTCTGCTCTTTTCCTTAGGCTACAATTTTTGTGCAGGCAAGGACAAGATTCATCTTGTTCACTGTGGTATCCCCAAGTTGAGGTGATTTGTAAATATTTGTTGAATGAATGCTGTGATCAGAAATAAATAAATATCTACAGTGGAAGAACCAACTATACGATTATCATTAAAACTAGTTTTGAAAGAATGAAGAGGGATTAAGAGAAATACAAGATAATATGAAACGTAATAATATCCGAATAATAGGAATACCAAAAGAAGAAGAAGAAGAGCAAGGGATAGAAAATCTATTTGAAAAAGTAGTGATGGAAAACTTCCCTAATCTGATGAGAGAAAAAGTCCCACAAATTCAGGAAACAGAGAGTCCCAATCAAGAGGAACACAAAGAGACCCACTTCAAGGCACATCATCATTAAAATGGCAAAATTTCAAGATAAAGAGAGAATCTTAAAGGCAGCAAGAGAGAAAAAGGAAGTAACCTTTAAGGGAGTCCTGATAAGGTTAGCAACTGACTTCTCGATGGAAACACTCCAAGCAAGAAGAGAATGGCAAGAAATATTCCAAGTAATGAGCACCAGAGGCCTGCAACCAAGGTGACTTTATCCAGCAAGGCTCTCAATCAAGATAGAAGGCCAAATAAAGAGCTTCCAAGACAAAAGAAATCTAAAAGAATACACCTCCACCAAACCAGCTCTGCAAGAAATACTAAAAGGTCTCCTTTAAGGAAAGGAAGGAAAAGAGAAAGACAATGAGCAGTACAGGTATAAAAATGACAATGAGTAAGTACCTGTCAATAATATTCTTAAATGTAAATGGGGTAAATGCTCCAATCAAAAGACATAGAATAGCTGAATGGATAAGAAAGCATGACCCACCTCAGGACAAAAGACTTACACAGACTAAAACTGAGGGCCTGGAAACAAATTTTCCAAGAAAACAGGCAGGAAAAAAAAGCTGGGGTAGCAATCCTCATATCAGACAAAATAGACTTCAAAAATAGAGCCATAAAGAGAGACCCAGAAGGTCACTTCATAATACTCAAGGGAAGAATCCACCAAGAAGACATAAACATTGTAAATATATATGCACTCAACGTAGGAGCACCCAAATGCATGAAGAAAATCTTAGAGGACTTCAAGAAAGATACTGACAGCAACACAATTATAGTTGGGGATTTTAACACCCCACTGTCAAAAATTTACAGATCTCCCAAAAAAAATATCAACAAAGATATTGTGGCATTGAAAAACATCCTAGATGAAATGGACTTAACTGATATATATATATATATAGAAACCTTCATCCGAAAGAAGCTAAATACACATTCTTTTCAAATGCACATGGAACATTTTCAAAGATAGACCACTTGATAGGACACAAAACAAGCCTCAACAAATTTAAGAAACTTGAAATTATCCCAAGCATTTTCTCCAACCACAAGGGACTGAAACTGGAAACCAACCCCAAAGAAAAAACCCAACACATCCCAAATTATGGAGATTGAATAACATGCTATTAAACAATGAATGGGTCAAGAATGAAATTAGGGAAGTAATCAAAAAGTATCTGTAAACAAATGAAAATGAACTCACAACAACCCAAAACTTATGGGACACAATAAAGGCAGTTGTGAGAGGTAAGTTCATAGCAATACAGGCCTACCTAAGAAAGATAGAAACATTTCAAACAAACAACCTAACCCTACACCTACAAGAACTTGAGGAACAACAACAAAGACAGCCCAGAGCAAGTAGAAGGAAGGAAATAACCAAGATCAGAGCAGAACTAAATGACATAGAGACTAAAAGCACAATCCTAAAAATTGATAAACTTAGGAGATGGTTTTTTGAAAAGATAAACAAAATTGACAAGCCTTTAAGCAGGCTCATCAAGAAAAGAAGAGAGAGGACCCAAATAAACACAATCAGAAATGAAACAGGAGAGATTACAACTGACACCAGAGAAATAGAAGGGATTGTAAGAAATTATTATGAAGAACTGTATGCCAAGAAATTTGAAAACTTAGGTGAGATGGACAAATTTCTAGACAAATATAATATTTCAAAACTCAATGAAGAAGAAGCAGAAAGCCTGAATAGACCAATAACAGCAAATGAAATTGAGGCAGTAATCAAAAGTCTCCTGAAGCACAAAAGCCCTGGACCAGATTGTTTCACAGGAGAATTCTACAAAGCATTTAAAGAAGAGCTAACTCCTATACTTCACAGGCTATTCCCAAAACTCCAAAGTGATGGAAGACTCCTAAACTCTTTTTATGAAGTCAGCATCATCCTAATCCCCAAACCAGATAAAGACACAACAAAGAAAGAAAACTTCAGGCCAATATCGCTGATGAACATAGATGTTAAAATCCTCAACACAATATTGGCAAACCACATCCAACAATACATTAAAAGATCACTCACCATGACCAAGTGGGATTCATCCCAGAGATGCAAGGATGGTTCAATATGTGCAAATCAGTAAATGTAATACACCATATAAAGAAAAGCAGAGACAAAAATCACATATCATGTCAATAGATGCAGAAAAATCTTTTGATAAGGTACAACACCCATTTATAATAAAAACATTCAGCAGAGAATAGAGGGAGGATTTCTCAACATAATAAAGGCCATATATGAGAACCTACAGCCAACATCATACTCAATGGGCAAAAACAAGGCAAGGATGTCCACTTTCACCACTTCTATTCAATATAGTATTGGAAGTTTTAGCCACAGTGATCAGACAAGAAAAGGAAATAAAAGGCATCCAAATCAGAATGGAGGAAACAAAACTGTCACTGTTGCAGATGACATGAGAGTGTACATGGAAAATCCTATAGGCTCTACCCCAAAACTGCTCAACGTAATGAAGGAATTTGGCAAAACAGCAGGATACAAAATATCCAGAAATCAAAGGCATTTTTGTATACCAACAATGCAACAGCAGAAGCAGAAATCAAGAAAATAATCCCATTTGATATAGCAAACAGAAAAATAAAGTACCTAGGAATAAACCTAACCGAGGATGTAAAAGACCTGTATGTAGAAAACTACACAACACTGAAAAAAGAAATCAAGGAAGATACAAACAAATGAAAACATATACCATGTTCATGGATTGGAAGAATTAACATCATCAAAATGTCATACTACCCAAAGCAATTTACAGATTCAATTCAATACCTATTAAAGTACCGATGGCATACTTCACAGACATAGAACAAACACTTCAAAAATTTATGTGGAACCATAAACGACCCCAAATAGCAGCTGCAATTTTGAGAAAGAAGAATAAAGTAGGAGGGATCACAATACCTGACACCAAACAGTATTACAAGGCCACTGTAATCAAAACAGCTTGGTACTGGCATAGAAACAGGCACATAGACCAATGGAACAAAACAGAGAGCCCAGAAATAAACCCAAATCTCTATGGCCAATTAATATTCAACAAAGGGGGCAGCAACATAAAATGGACTAATAATAGCCTCTTCAATAAATGGTGTTGGGAGAACTGGACAGCTATATGCAAAAAAATGAAATGAGCACCAACTTACACCATACACCAAAATAAATTTAAGGTGGATAAAAGACTTAAATATAATCCGTGACACCATTAAAGTCCTACAAGAGAACACTGGCAAGAAAATCTCAGATATTTCATGCAGCAACATTTTTACCAATATGTCCCCTAGAGCAAGGGATATAAAGGAAAGAATAAACAAATGGGATCTCATCAAAATTAAAAGCTTTTGCACAGCTAAAGAAAACAGTAATAAAATAAAGAGAACCAATTGTATGGGAAAATATATTTGCCAGTGATACCTCAGAGAAGGCTTTAATCTCCAAAATATACAAAGAACTTACACGACTCCACTCTAAGAAGACAAGCAACCCAATTAAAAAATGGGAAAAGGACTTGAACAAACACTTCTACAAAGAGGACATACAGAACATTCAGAGACACATGAAAAGATGCTCAATATCACTAGCTATCAGAGAGATGCAAATGAAAACCACAATGAGATACCACTTTACACCAGTCAGAATGGCCATCATAAACAAAGCAACAAACAAGTGTTGGAGAGGTTGTAGAGAAGAGGGGACCCTAATCCTAATGTTGTTGGTGGGATTACAGACTGGTACAACCACTATGGAAAACAGTATAGAATTTTCTCAGAAAACTAAAAATGGACCTGCCTTTTATTTTTTTATATATTTATTTATTTATTTATTTAACTTTAGAGGGGAAGGAGAGGGGGAGAGAAACATCAATGTATGGTTGCCTCTAGTGCGTCCCCTGCTGGGAACTGGCCTGCAGGGAACTGGCTTGCAACCCAGGCATGTGCCCTGACTGGGAATTGAACTGAGATCCTCTGGTTGGCAGACCTGGGCTCAATCCACTGAGCTACACCAGCCAGGTGGACCTGCCTTTTAATCCAGCAATTCCACTCTGGGATTATGTCCTAAGAACCCTAAAACACCAATCCAAAATAACCTATGCACCCCAATGTTCCTAGCGGCACAATTAACAATAGCCAAGAGCTCGAAGCAACGTAGGTGCCCATCAGTAAATGAATGGATCAAAAAACTATGGTACATATACAGAATGGAATTCTACGCAGCAGAAAGAAAGAAGGAGCTCCTACTCTTTGCAACAGCATGGATGGAACTGGAAAGTATTATGCTGAGTGAAATAAGTCAGGTGTTGAAAGATGAATACCATATGATCTCACCTTTAACAGGAAGCTAAACAATAAAACAAACAAGCAAGCAAAATAAAAACAAAGACACTGAAATAGAGAACAGGCTGACAGTGACCAGAGGGAAGAGGGGAAGAAAATTTCAGGGGATAAAGGGGAAGAATTTACAGGAACTAGTATAACAGACACATGAACAACAACTAGGGGGGGGGTGGAAATGGGAGGGAGGTGAGTAGTACTTGGGGGGGTGGGCTGGGATTGGAGTAAAAAACTGAAAACTGTACTTGAATAATAATTAAATAAATTTGAAAAATGATAAATGTATGATGTTAATAATTACAATTTATTGATCTCTTATTAAAACTCCTGGATTCTGCTAAACATTTTGCGCATAGTGTTTCCTCTCTACATACCTGTGAACTTACTTAATGAACTTATAGTACACATACATATGTAAATTCCAAAAAAACCCTACAAACTAGTTTTGGTGTTTTGTAAGAAATAAATTTACTATACATGGAATAGTACTGATGAGCTCCTTTAATATAAAGACATGAAATACTTGGTTTGAATATATTTGATATGGTGGAACATTTGAAGGAAACGTCTATCTCTTATAATTTTATGGCCCAAGAAAAAAGTAGAGAGATATTTTCATTTTTTACTTTTTAGAGCATTTATTTATTTATTTAATAATAATTAAATAAATATTTTTTATTTTATTAATCTTAAAATCATATATTTTATTAACACATTTATTAATTATATATTTAATATAATTAAACATACAATTAATACTATATTTTATATTGTGTTGATTAATTTTATTAATGTATTTTATTAATTTTAGAGAGAGAGGAAGGGAGAAATAGAGAGAGGGAGAAACATTGATATAGAGAGCAACACTGATCAGTTGCCTCCCGCATGCACCCCAATGGGGGATTCAACCCACCACCTGTGTATGTGCCCTGACCGGGAATCAAATCTGCAACCCTTTGGTGTACAGAATGACACTCCAACCAACTGAGCTACCTGGTCAGGGTAGATATTTTCCTTTTCCAAAAACAAGTATTGTGAGAAATGAATAGTTTCCATGAGTATAGGGCAGAGTAATAAATTTATTGTTTGAAGTTTTTCTAATTGTTTCTGTTATGAGGTTATGTCAAAGTTTCCCAGCAAGTTCAGAAATTTTTAATGGATTTCAGGGCTGAGAATATGAGCATGTAATGTGGGAATTCCGACAGCAGGTGGTGCTGTTTCATGTAGCAACTGAGGCTTTTTAGGTTTCTACTGTGTAAATGGAGTTCACAACATTAACCTCAGAATGAATTAGATTAGTTTCTGAAGGATTGATAGGATTTTTTTTAGCACCAGAGAAGCAATCAATAGGGGAAAAATACCCCCCCTTTCATAATCAAAAAAGTCAGCAGGAGATACAGTCTTTGCCATTCAGACAACTTAAGCCAATGGTATGGTAAAGAATAAAAACACTTGATAGATTTAAAGGTGGCTAATCATTTTTGATTATATGGCCTGGTATGACCTAGATAATTACAGTTTTGAAAGGCTGTTTTGAATGGGGACATCAGCTAGGAAAAATTGGATGTTATGGATAGTTTTTACGACAGGATCAGGAGTCATTTGAATTAAGCTTTAAGATGAAATGGGAGGTGCTGGACAGTTTTGTGAACAACTACATGTGAAATACAATTATGTTTGCAAATTGTTACATTTAAAAACAACTCACAAAGTAGCTCTTAATACTATGATCCATATAACTTTACAAACTGCTGAACTGTCTTAATTTGAGTTTAATAAATACTTACTTGGTGTCAACTGTGTACCAAGCAGCCTGCCAAGCACTGGGAATCCACAAATGAATAAAACAGAGCCCTTCCTTCCAGACTAGCCTTTAGCCCAGCTGTTTTTAGGCTTTATGAAGACCCAAGGACTTCTCCAGGGATTGTAGTGAGAGGAGAGGAGTCAATAGTCCCTAAATCCATGGTTCCCCCTGCAGCAAGGTCCCTGCTTCTCTCCTACATACACCTTGTCTAGTCTGGAGGCTACAGAGGAATAAGAATTGCTGATCCTCTGACTATGCCTCTTACACTACCACCCTTTAACACAGAATGGAAAATGGTCATTTTAGATGCTTATTAAAATCTAGTGATAAATTAGAAATGTTATCACTCATTTCATCATACCTGAATTTCATAATTATATCCTGTTCTGGCATGCCTATAGAAGGTTAAAAGACACAGTGAAATGGTCAAAGCCATATTCTAGGGGAAGGCTTTAAAATGATACCTCTGTTGCCAAGGCACTAACAAGATCGCCCCCAAACTTACCCTCTGCCCATCATCCAGAAAGGTACAGGATAGTGAAAGTCTCCCCATGCAGCAGTACAAAGATGCCCAATAATTACTTTCTGCAAGAGTCAAAGGTTTTCAACAGAATGAGCAGCAACTCTTTCAAGTGGGGTCGTAGAACAAGAATATCTTTGGAAATGCAGTCCTGGTTTAGATCCTAACTGAACCACGTATCACCTCTGATTTGAGGCAGTTTGTTTAACTGCCCTAACTTAAAAATGAAATTTTAGCAGAGGGCTTTCAGGATGGCGACGGAGTAGGACGGAGCAGATACCAGTTCCTAGTACAAAAGGGAGAGAAACCTGTCTGATCGGAGGAGGAGAAACCAGCAAGCCAGCAGTTGCCAAGCATATATGAAAATAAGGGACCAGAAACCTCCACGGTCACGGAGGAACCAGACGGTAGGGAGACAGCAGCGGTACAATAGTCTCGGGGACGGAGCAAAGGGAAACAGCAGGGATCGGGGATCTCCGCCAGCACATGGTTGGGGAACCAGTGCCCAGTGGCTAGAGCCCAACGGCGCCCGCCTGGGACAGCGTTCAGCGCCCAGACGGCTCTCGCTCTGGGATTTTTTGGCTGGGCCGGCCAAGCAGCCCAGGCAAAGAGGTGTGGAAGGGATTTCAGCCTGCGCAGAATTTGGGGGACTAGTCACCCAGACGCGCACTATATCTGGACGAGTGCCTGACGGCGCCTAGGCCAACGTTCAGCGCCCGGAAAGCTCCCTCCCTAGGATTTTTCGGCGGGGACCTGCCAAGTGGCCCAACCAGAGGGGAGCGAAGAGGGGATTTCAGCCTGTGCATAGTTCGGAGGTCCTGCGCCTGGTGGGAAGTGTGTCTGGGCAAGTGCCTAACGGTGCCTGGGACAGTGTTCAGCGCCCAGACCTCCCTCCCTAGGATTTTTCGGCCAGGCCCGCCAAGTGGTCCAGGCATAGAGGTATGGAAGGGATTTCACCCTGTGCACAGTTCTGGGTCCAGCACCTTGCGTGGTGCTGCTCCATCCCTAGGTTTTTTCTGCTGAGGTTGGCCAGGGGACCCAGACAAACACAGGAGCAGAAGGGATACACACCACGCAGCGTGCCGTGACGAGTGCACAGTTTCTAGGTCGTCTCCGGGCTTCCAGTCCACCCCCCTCAGACTATCTGGAAGCCCCGGGCACTGAGGGGTTCCGGGGAAAGAGCTGAGACCCTCAACTCCCTCCCTTTCTGGCCAAGCAAGGTGGGGGGCCAGGAGAGACTTATTTGGTAGAGTTTGCGGAGAGGGTGCTGAGGACAAAGGGCCCCAACCAAGGACTCTGTGGTTGCCAGCCCAGGAGAACTGAGAGGTACAGTGTGGGGCTCTGAATCCAATAGACACAACAGCCTGATCTGCTTCACACCCAGCTTGGCAGCGAACCCAAGATTGGGCAGAGGGCCTAGAGCTTCCCCACAGAACGGGGGCAGGTCTGTGCTCAATCCTGAGGGAACCAGGCAACTAGGCCGGTGCAGGTACCTGCAAAAACAGCAAACCAGACCATGGGTAACCCCTGGGAGGGGAGCGCTGCGAGAAAGTCCTAGTTCCCCATTATAGGGAGCTGGGGGAGAGGCGCCAAGTGTCTGGATCCTGAGAGGGGCTGGCTGAAAAAATCATAACAATCGACCCTCAGCCAACTGCAACCAGAAAAACCGGTTCGGCCAGTTTGAAGCCAACAAGTGACATTTCCTTTTTTGTTGTTGTTTTGGGGGGGGATTCTTTTTGTTTGGTGTTTTGTGTTTCTTGTTTTTTTTTTACTTTATTTTATTTTTATTCTTTCTTTTTTTTACTTTTCTTCCTTTTCCATTCCTTTTCTTTATCTTTTTGCTTTTTTAAAGTAATCTGTTATTTTTTTAAAATTTTATTACTGTTTCCTCTTTTGATACTTTTGTCCTCTTTTCTTGGAGTATCTGTTTTATTTCTTTTCCTTCTAAACTTATTGCTCTTTCTTCCATTCCCCAACCTTTTTTTTTCTTTCTTCCTTTTATTTCTTTCCTGGTCATTTCTTTCTTTTACCCACGAGAATCACAATCAACTTGAAAATATGAAAATACCAGAGCTGGACCAATAGAAGAGGCCTCCCAATAGTAGAGTCAGAGAGACAAATTGCACATTGCTGTAGGAGAGAAGCCAAAAGATGCTGCATATTTGAGTAGGTGGAAGCAGAGAATGACAGGATAACCAAAAGAGACTGCACCACTGAAATTCAAAGGCATTCCACCACAAAAGTGCACACCATAAGCCCAGGGTGTCAAAACAGATTAATCTAAGAAGCTGAGGCTAACAAGAAGAGTCTCACAAACAATGGGAAGACAAAGAAACAATCCCCAAATGAAAGGAAAGGAGGAACCCTCAGAGAGAATGTTAGATGAAATAGAGGCAAGTCAACTATCAGATACTGAATTCAAAGCACTGGTTATCAGGAAGTTCAAAGAGTTCACAGTGAGCTACCAGACACTACAGGGGAGCTATGACAATCTCACCGCGAACTATATAAACAAAAAAAAGGAAATGGAAATTATTAGCAAGGGCCAAGAGGAAATGAAGAATACAATTTCTGAATTAAAAAACACAGTAGAAAGCATTAAAAATAAGGTAGATGAAACAGAAGATCGGATTAGTGAATTGGAGGACAAAATAGAAAGCATCTCACAGAAAGAACAGGAAAGGGAAAAGAGGCTCAGAAAGAATGAAGAGCCATTAAGAGAAATGCAAGACAATATGAAACATAATAATATCCAAAAAATAGGAATACCAGAAGGAGAAGAAGAAGAACGAGGGATAGAAAACATATTTGAAAGAGTAATGAGAGAAAATTTCCCTAATTTGATAAAAGAAAAAGTCACACAAATCCAGGAATCACACAGAGTCCCATTCAAGAGGAACCCAAGGAGGCCCACTTCAAGACACATCATCATTAAAATGGCAAAATTCCAAGACAAAGAGAGAATCTTAAAGGCAGCAAGGGAGAAAAAAGAAATAACATACAAGGGAGTCCCAATAAGGTTAGCTACTGACTTCTCAATGGAAACACTCCAAGCAAGAAGAGAATGGCAAGAAATATTCCAAGTAATGAGAAACACAGGCCTATAGCCAAGGCTACTTTACTCAGCAAGGCTCTCAATCAAGGTAGAAGGCCAAATAAAAAGCTTCCAAGACAAAAGAAGTATAAAAGAATTTGCTGCCACCAAGCCAGCTCTACAAGAAATACTAAAAGGACTGCTTTAAGGAAAGGAAGGAAAAGAGGGAGACAGAGAGGAACTCAGGTACAAAAATGGCAATGAATAAGTACCTATCAATAATAACCTTAAACGTAAATGGATTAAATGCTCCAATCAAAAGACACAGAATAGCTGCATGGATAAGAAAGCATGACCCACACATACGCTGCCTACAAGAGACCCACCTCAGGACAAAAGACCATCACAGACTAAAAGTGAAAGGCTGGAAACAAGTTTTCCAAGCAAATGGAAAAGGGGAAAAAAAAAGCTGGGGTAGCAATTCTCATATCAGACAAAATAGACTTCAAAAAAAGAGCCATAAAGAGAGACCCAGAAGGTCACTTCATTATACTCAAGGGAAGAATCCACCAAGAAGACATTAACATCATAAATATATATGCACTCAACATAGGAGCACCAAAATATATAAAGAAAATCTTAGAGAAATTCAAGAAAGATATAGACAGCAACACAATTATAGTGGGGGATTTTAACACCCCACTATCAAAAATGGACAGATCTTCCAAAGAAAATATCAACAAAGACAGTGTGGCATTAGACAACACCCTTGATGAAATGGACCTAACTGATATATACAGAGCTCTTCATCCCAAAGAAGCTAAATACACATTCTTTTCAAATGCACATGGAACATTCTCAAAGATAGACCACATGATAGGACACAAAACAAGCCTCAACAAATTCAAGAATATTGAAATCATACCAAGCATCTTCTCTGACCACAAGGGACTGAAACTGGAAACCAACCCCAAAGGAAAAAATCCAAAACACCCAAAATCATGGAGACTGAATGGTATGCTATTAAACAATTAATGGGTCAAGAATGAAATTAGGGAGGAAATCAAAAAGTTTCTGGAAACAAATGAAAACGATCTCACAACAAACCAAAACTTATGGGACACAGCCAAGGCAGTCCTGAGAGGGAAGTTGATAGCAATACAGGCCTACCTAAAGAAGATAGAAACATTTCAAACAACCTTACTCTATGCCTGCAAGAACTGGAGGAACAACAACAAAAACAGCCCAAAGCAAGTAGAAGGAAGGAAATAACCAAGATCAGAGCAGAACTAAATGACATAGAGACTAAAAGCAGAGTTCTAAGGATCAATGAATCCAGGAGTTGGTTCTTTGAAAAGATAAACAAAATAGACAAGCCTTTAAGTAGGCTCATCAAGAAAAGAAGGGAACGGACACAAATAAACACAATCAGAAATGAAAGAGGAGAGATTACAACTGATACCACAGAAATAGAAAGGATTGTAAGAAATTACTATGAAGAACTGTATGCCAAGAAATTTGAGAACCTAGGGGAAATGGACACATTTCTAGAAAAATATAATGAAAAAGTAGAAAACCTGAATAGACCAATAACAGCAAAAAAAATTGAAGCAGTAATCAAAAAATCCCATCACACAAAAGCCCTGGACCAGATGGTTTCACAGGAGAATTCTACAAAGCATTTAAGGAAGAGCTAACCCCTATTCTTCAAAGACCATTCAAAAAAATCCAAAAGGATGGAAAACTCCCAAACTCCTTTTATGAAGCCACCATCATCCCAATTCCAAAACCAGATAGAGATACAACAAAGAAAGAAAACTTCAGGCCAATATCACTGATGAACATAGATGCTAAAATCCTCAACAAAATATTGGCAAATTGCGTCCAAAAATATATCAGAAAGATTATACACCATGACCAAGTGGGATTCATCCCAGGGATGCAAGGATGATTCAACATTCGCAAATCAGTAAATGTAATTCATCACATAAACAAAAGCAAAGACAAAAACCACATGATCATATCAATAGACACGGAAAAGGCTTTTGACAAGGTACAACACCCATTTATGATAAAAACACTCAGCAAAGTGGGAATACAGGGAGCATTCCTCAAAATAATAAAGGCCATATATGAGAGACCTACAGCCAATATCATACTCAATGGGCAAAAACTAAAAGCTTTTCCACTAAGATCAGGAACAAGACAAGGATGTCCACTTTTACCACTTCTATTTAATATAGTATTGGAAGTTTTGCCCACAGCGATCAGGCAGGAAAAGGAAATAAAAGGCATCTAAATAGGAAAGGAGGAAACAAAACTGTCACTGTTTGCAGATGACATGAGAGTGTACATGGAAAATCCTATAGACTCTATCCCAAAACTGCTCAAACTAATTAATGAATTTGGCAAAACAGCAGGATACAAAGTCAATATCCAGAAATCGAAGGCATTTTGTATACTAACAATGAATCAGCAGAAGCAGAAATCAAGGGAAAAAAAATCCCATTTGATATAGCAAAAATAAAAATAAAATATCTGGGAATAAACCTAACTAAGGAGGTAAAAGACCTGTATGCAGAAAACTACACAGCCCTGAAGAAAGAAATCAGGGAAGACACAAACAAGTGGAAACATATACTGTGTTCATGGACTGGAAGAATTAACAAGATCAAAATGTCCATACTACCCAAAGCAATATACAGATTCAATGCAATACCTATTAAAGTACCAAGGGCATATTTCACAGACATAGAACAAACGCTTCAAAAATTTATATGGAACCATAAACAACCCCAAATAGCAGCTGCAATTTTGAGAAAGAAGAACAAAGTAGGAGAGATCACAATACCTGATATCAAACTGTGTTACAAAGCCACTGTAATCAAAACAGCCTGGTACTGGCATAAAAACAGGCACATAAACCAGGGGAACAAAACAGAGAGTCCAGAAATCAACCCAACTCTCTACAGTCAATTAATATTCGACAAAGGGGGCAGTAACATAAAATGGAGTAAAGATAGTCTCTTCAACAAATTGTATTGGGAGAACTGGACAGGTAAGTGCAAAAAAATGAAACTTGAGCACAAACTTACACCATACACCAAAATAAATTCAAGGTGGATAAAAGACTTAAATATAAGCCGTGACACCATTAAAGTCCTAGAGGAGAACATTGGCAAGAAAATCTCAGATATTTCACGCAGCAACTTTTTTACCGATATGTCCCCTAGAGCAAGGGATATAAAGGAAAGAATAAACAAATGGGATCTCATCAAAATAAAAAGCTTCTGCATGGCTAAAGAAAACAGTATTAAATTAAAAAGACAACCAACTGTATGGGAAAACATATTTGCCAATGATACCTCAGACAAAGGTTTAATCTCCAAAATATACAAAGAACTTACAAGACTCCACTCTAGGAAGACATTTAACCCAATTACAAAATGGGAGAAGGGCTTGAACAGACACTTCTCCACGGAGGACATACAGAACATTCAGAGACACATGAAAAGATGCTCAATATCACTAGCTATCAGAGAGATGCAAATGAAAACCATAATGAGATACCACTTTACACCAGTCAGAATGGCCATCATAAACAAAGCAACAAACAAGTGTTGGAGAGGTTGTAGAGAAGAGGGGACCCTAATCCATTGTTGGTGGGATTACAGACTGGTACAACCACTATGGAAAACAGTATAGAATTTTCTCAGAAAACTAAAAATGGACCTGCCTTTTGACCCAGCAATTCCACTGCTAGGATTATATCCCAAGAATCATCAAACATCAATTTCAAAGAACCTATGTACCACAATGTTTATAGCAGCACAATTTACAATAGCCAAGAGATGGATGCAACCTAGGTGCCCGTCAGTAAATGAATGGATCAAAAAATTGTGGTACATATACACAATGGAATTCTATGCAGCAGAGAGAAGGAAGGAGCTACTACCCTTTGCAACAACATGGATGGATCTGGAAAGCATTATGCTGAGTGAAATAGGCTAGGCATTGAAAGACAAATACCATATGATCTCACCTTTAACAGGAAGCTAAACAACAAAACAAACAAGCAAACAGAATAAAAACAAAGACACCGAAATAGAGAACAAGTGGGCAGTGACCAGAGGGGAGAGGGAAGGGAATTTAAGGGGGAAAAAGGGGAGGGATTTGGAGGAACAAGTATGAAAGACACAGGGATGAGGACTTGGGGGGAGGAAATGGGAGGGAGGTGGGGAGCATGGGGCAGGGGGGCTGGGATGGGAGAAACAGACAAAAAACTGTACTTGAAAAATAACAATAATATTTAAAAAATAAATAAATAAAAATACATAGTGCAAAAAAATGAAATTTTAATTCCTAGCTCATAAGGTTGTTGCAATGCTTGACACAGGATAACATAGTGGAAAGCACCTAAAAGAATTCCTGATGTATGAGGCATCCTAGAAGATGCTACGTTTGTCCCTCCCCCTTTGGAGAGGGTATCAGTAGTCAGTCACATGGCCACAGATCACAAATAAGGATGTTTAGTATCAAAACTGTGTCATCAACATTGACCCATCATCTACTCTGGGCTTGCTACTCATGCCCCTCATTTTGATAGCAATGTCAATTGGCAATTTCATGGTAAAGACAGTGAGCAGATGATCTCAGGGGCTAATTCTGGAAGCATTCATGCAAATCCAGAGTAGAAAGAGGCCATTTAAATTTCTCACATGTGTTTCCTTATAACTGGTGCATTGGAAAATTGGCATTCTAAAAGAAACTGATTAAATAACAGATCGTTAGCACATCTCAGAGCTTTCTTCTCTTTTGCTGGGTGATTCTCAGTCTTCTGGCTTAAGTAAAGTGAGGAACAGTTTCTCTTCACATGCCGTGGACAATATGGGAGCATGACTGCTTTTGTTGCTGATGAAAATATTATGGCCTTGGTTTCCTGTAATCAATTTACTGCTTTATGGGCCCAAAGTCCTCCAGAGAATTTAATAAATTCACATAATGTTTCTAAGTGCTGCATTGTGCATTTGGAATGCTGATTTAGCTGACAAATGTGAAAAATTCATGTAGCTAGACAACTCCCTAGTGATTAGGCTTGTGTGGAAGCTAGAGAGAGCATGATGCTCCAAGAAGGTCAGCATTAACATATAGCAGAGACCCTTCCCTCCTGATTGGCTTTTTGTGCCTCTGGTTTGGTAGATAATACTATCTGTCCAAACATTTGTGAGGTTTTACCCATTACCGGTGGGGCTGCACTTTTACTTCTCTAACAACTTGCACCTTGTGATCTGGACAGCATGAGAAACAACAAAAACGAAGGTGGTGGTGGAGCATGAGACTAGGATGGCACTCACTCAATTCAGATAATGAAATGGCCACTGAATTATGCACCTTTGCCCCTGGGGGATGTCAGAGGTTTGGAAGGAAGCTTTTTACAAATTTGTATCTCAGGTCGCTTGTTTAAAACTGGTTCGACTTAAGTCATATTGAAACTTTCCATATCTCTTTCTCTCCCATTCTAATTTCCTATCACACTTAAAGAAAGTTATGAAAAATAATAAATATTAAACTATTTTTATTATTCAAAATAATCTATCTTTTCTAATGCACATATAAGTATTCTGCATAGTTATAATCAATCATTTTGTCTTAAAATATCATTTTCTATGCCATTTTTCCTCTTTAATGTTATTTTATACAAACAATAATGTTATTTTATATCCATCAACATGGGCCACAAAGCTGTGGTTTCAAATAGGTTTTTAGTATTGAATTTCTGAAGCTTATCTTTAAATTAAAGTGGACAGGGGCTATGTTGCTTCAAAGGCTGCTATTGTT
This sequence comes from Artibeus jamaicensis, assembly GCF_021234435.1. Classification (NCBI taxonomy): domain Eukaryota; kingdom Metazoa; phylum Chordata; class Mammalia; order Chiroptera; family Phyllostomidae; genus Artibeus; species Artibeus jamaicensis. The sequence continues at coordinate 779,532 of NW_026521837.1, forward strand.
CAGAATTACTGCAGTTTTACTGTTGATTTTAACTTGAATTTTGATTTTCAGCTCAAGCTAACATTTGGGATATAGCCTGAGTTCTCAAAGTCAGGGGAATTGAGCAATGAGTGTGTGAACCTGGGTATTTTGTAATAGATGGTGTGGAAAAAAGCCAGCACCTTTCCCACCTCTCCACCCCAGTGACATGTGGCCCAGCTTTTGCTTCACTACGGCAGGCCATGAGTACTGAACGACTGTGGACTCTCTCCTGATGGGCCCATGAGGTTGGGACTGCCTCCGTGACTCTGGGTCTGGGCAGTACAGACATCCAGATGGTTCTTGCATTAAGAGTGAAAACTGCTTCATGTATTTGGATACTGTAAGTAACGTCATTTGACAGGTAAGTTTTCCACCGCTCACAAAGCAGCTGAAGAGTTAGGGAGCCATAATATGGTCAAGTATTGACAGCCAGAAATAGGATTAAATTTAATAACCCTAATCAATGCATCTGGGATTCATAATTATGATTTCAGGTGGATTTGGTATTTATTTGAGAAATGAATATTGTTAATCTGATATTTTAAGTCCTTGTTAGGAGCAATGGAGCAGGAAGCTGGATAAGTCATAACCATTTCCTTTGAAGGCTATTTTTAAACTTTTCCATGAGCTTTCCTTCACCTGTCCTCATTTGTTCAGTTTAGAGACTGAGGTACAGAGAAGACAAATGATTTGCTCAAGCTCCAAAACATGGTGTCTGACATAGGATAAAAACCTGGGTTCTATGTTTCCCACCTACACTTTTCCCACTAGACTGGTGATTCCCAACCTTTTGCATGTGAGGACTCTTTCTGTGTTAAAAAATTTAAGAACCCTTATGCAATAGTAGCCATATATACCCATAAATATATTTTCCCAAATTTTAAATTGTGGTAAATACACATAAAATGTACCATCTTAACTATTTTAAGTGTATACTTCAGTGATAGTAAATACAGTTATAACAAATGCAATCATTGCCATTACCCATCTCCGTAACTCTTTTCATCTTGTAAAACAAACTCCAGATCCATTAAACAATAACTCCTTACTTCCCCTCCTCCTGGTCTCTGACAACCACCATTCTACTTTTCTACTTTTTTTGTTTCTATGTATTTGACTACTCTAATTACCTCATATAAGTGGAATCATACAGTATTTATATTTTGTAATTGGCTTATTTTGGTTTCACTTAGCATAATATCTTCAAGGTTTATCCATGTTGTAGCATGTGTCAGAATTTCCTTCCTTTTTAAGACAGAATAATATTCCATTGTATGTATACACCACATTTTGTGTATCTACTCATCTGCTGATAGACACATGGGTTGCTTTCAGTAACTAGATTTTTTGGTAACTATTAATTAGGAAAATCCAAAATAGAATCCCAGACCCTTTGTAGTGACTCTATGTCTACTAGGGATGCACAGGTTGCAAAATCATTGCATAACAGATTTTAATTTTTAAAGACTTTTTAATGAACCCTGACCTGGAAGCCAGCATAATGCAATGATATTACAAAGAAAATGGTTAATTGTGAAACTCCCTATACCCCAGGACTTAACAGTGAACCACGAGAAATTAAAAGGGTGGGGGTTTAGTGAAATTCCTTTGCAATGAAGGACTTTGCTAAGGAGGGGACTTGCTAATGAACATACGTTCTAAAGGTTCTTCAGCTTTCTGCATCAAAAATTGTACAACAGTGGGTGAGGCAGTGGCAGCAGCTCAGCAGGTGGGTTCAGATTTCTGGGACTAGCCACTGCCATGATCATATGAACAATCGCATCATCTAGAAGATGCTCATGCTCAAGATCTAAGTTTGAGAACTTGGCTACCGGAAGCAAATCAGAAGGAGTAGAAGCAACATTTGCCAATTTTGATGAGGTCCTCTATCATATTTCAAATCCTAGTGAAGACAAAATGAAAGCGATGGTCAGTGTATCTTTGAAATTCTACAAGGAACTTTAGGCACACGGTACTAATGAGTTACAAAAGAGAATATTCTGGAGTTATTTGGTAAATCCAGAACCAGGACACAATGTTTATTTGCTATATAACCTTGAAAATCTGCCTGCCTCCAAAGATTCTGTTGTGCATTAGGCTGATATATTGAAACAAAATCATTTTGCTTCTGTCTTTGAGAAATACTTCCAGTTCCAAGAAGAGAGCAAGCAAGGAGAGAACAGGGCAGTTATCCATTATGGAGATGATGAGACCATGTATGTTGAGTCTCAAAAGGACAGAGTCACAGCAGTCTTCAGCACACTATTTAAGCATGACAACAGTGTGGCCACTGGAAAGGTGTTTGTGCAGGAGTTCAAAGAAGGATGCACACATATAGCCCCACAGGTCCTCTTTAGTCACAGGGAACCTCCTCTGGAGCTGAAAGACAATGATATGGCTGTGGGTGACATCACCAACTATATTACCTTCGTGCTGTTCCATTATCACACTATGTCAGTGCTTGAGACAACACCATCCTCCTGATCCACACGTGCTGGACCACCTGCACTACCACATCAAGTGCCCTAAGGCCTGTATTCACACACATATACAAAAACATCCAACCTCCTCAAGATGCTGAACTGTGTGCTGAACTGTCTCAGCCTAGATGCTGAGAAGAAAGAAATGAAAACAATCACAGGAAAGATGTTTTCATTCCGCTTCTCTAGGGAACAGGAAGAAGAAGTGGCTGGGAACTGAAGGCTAGAACACTTGCTTTTAGTGTTGTACCTCTTCAGGTTCTTAAGGGATTCTCTATTTTGTTTCTAACTTATACACATTTGGAAAATAATCTGCAGAAATGAGCTGTGCTTGCAAGGACTTCATAGTTCCCGAGAATTAAAAAAAATCCCACTTGATCAACTTAATTCTTCTTTATCTTCTGTTCCTTACCCCCCTTCCCTTCTACCCTTCTCCCAAGCTGTTTTGCTTTGCAATATGTTACTGGTAATGAATTTTAGGATAATGCAATCTTAACTTGTTTTCTAAGTATTCAGATAACTAAGTATTTGAATTCAAAACTCCTGTATCTAAAATACTATTGGGGTCATTAATAAAAGAAAAATTTTCTATCTTAAAAAAATGGCATATGTCACATCTAACTGTGTTATGTTCCTGCCACCCATCCTGAAATGATAGAACTGAAATGCCTGTACAAGGCACACAAGATTCTATATTATCACTCAAATGATAAACCAATGAGACCATCCTGCTGTGAGGTTGTGATTTTATTTTTGCCACTGTTTTGTTGCTGTCATTCCTGGTAGGTGTGTCTGTCTCCTTACTTGTCAGGTTGCATTTGCTGTCAATTGGAATACATAAAATGTATAACTCCAAATGTATAAATTTTTTTATTTTCTAAAATGAACATCATAAAAAAGACAGAAACGTGACCTCAAAAGGCAGCATACAGACTCAAAATTGTACAGCAGCTTCATCTTTTTATTAGATTCCCTGTGTTTTTTTCTCTCTAGTTGCTGGATAAAATCCATACAAATGAAATTCTGGATCACTCAGTAAATAATAATGAAAAGGTAAATTCATTTTACAGAAAAGCCAGTACATGTAAGACATCATCTTGAATGACTGTGATTTTCTTGAACTGATCACCAGGCTATTATAGTCTCTCAAAAATAATATCTGGCTTTTAGGCTCTCCAATTGTGCCTGTGACCTCTCCTTAACCCTCTGGCTCTTAAGAAAAATTGATTTTTTAAAAACATGTGCACAATATGCTGCTAAAATTACACAGGTGCTGTCTAGTTCACATGACATTAATGTTCTAAGAGATGACAGTACGCATTGAGGGTCTTGCTTCTTTTTGCCGTCATTTCACCCCTCCCACTGTATCTTTCAATAGTTATGATGTAACTATTAGGTTCTTTAAAAAAATAGAAGAGAAATACTTCTAGGGCTAAAAATCTTTTTAAGTTTGACTTTTAGCTAATTATGTTTCTACACCTATTATGTTAGATTCCATTTTATGTTCTGAGAAGTCCAAATGAGTATGTATAATAATCTTGCTTGTTCCTTGGAGTATTTCCTCAGACTGGTGAGTAGGACTGCCCTGTAAGTAGATGTGCATATGCCAGAGAGGACGATAGGGTGACTAACTGTCTAGATTTATCCCAAACTGATGGAGTTCCTAGGACTTGTGCCTTCCAGTTTCCAAACCAGGAATGCCTCTGGCAACCCAGAATGACTCATTATTCTAGAGAACAAGTTTTCTCTGGAGTTTGTTTCTGTATAAAAAAAAAGGTAAAATTCAATTCAACAATTTTTTAAAATATATATTTTATTTATTATGACATTCCAGTTTTTCTATTTCCCCCCTTCATTCCCCTCCACCCTGCACACCCCTCCCCCACCATTCCCCCCCTTTAGTTTATGACCACGTGTGTCAAGTTCTTTAGATTCTATATTTCTGTTACTATTCTTGCCCTCCCCCTATCTATTTTCTACCTACTGTCTATGCTACTTATTTTCTGTACCTTCTCCCTCCTTCTCCTCCTCCCTCTCCCCTGTTGCTACCCCTTCATATGATCTTCATTTCTATGGTTCTGCTCCTGATCTAGCTGTCCTCTTAGTTTGCTTTTGCTTTAGGTGTGGTTGTTAATAACTGTGAGTTTGATGTCCTTTTACTGTTCATCTTTTTATCTTCTTTTTCTTAGATAAGTCCCTTTAACATTTCAGATAATAAGGGCTTGGTGATGATGAACTCCTTGAATTTGATCTTATCTGAGAAACACTTTATCTGCCCTTTTATTCTAAATGAAAGCTTTGCTGGATAGAGCAATCTTGGATGTAGGTCTTTGGATTTCATGACTTGGAATACTTCTTTCCAGCCCCTTCTTGCCCGTAATGTCTCTCTTTTTTTTTTTTTAAAAAAAAACAGACAAATTGATAAAAGTTTATTATTTTTTTGATGAAAGTTTTTTTTTATTAAATTTATTTATTTTTTTGAATTGATTATGCTGTTACAGTTGTTCTATTCCCCCCTCCATTCCCCTCCACCCTGCCCCCCCAACCCCACCATTACCCCCCTTTAGTTTATGTCCATGTGTCTCAAGTCCTTTAGGTTCTATATTTCCCAAACTATTCTCGCCCCCCCCCATCTATTTTCTATCTACTGTCTATGCTACTTGTTTTCTGTACCTTCTCCCCCCATCTCCTCCTCCCACTCCCCTGTTGCTAACCCTCCTTGAGATCTTCATTTCTATGTTTCCACTCCTGCTCTAGCTGTCCTTTTAGTTTGCTTTCGTTTTAGGTGTGGTTGTTAATAACTGTGAGCTTGTTGTCCTTTCACTGTTCATGTTTCTTTAACTTCTTTTTCTTAGATAAGTCCCTTTAACATTTCATATAATAAGGGCTTGGTGATGATGAACTCCTTGAATTTGGTCTTATCTGAGAAGCACCTTATCTGTCCTTCCGTTCTAAATGAAAGTTTTGCTGGGTAGAGCAATCTTGGTTGTAGGTCTTTAGATTTCATGACTTGGAATATTTCTTTCCAGCCCCTTCTTGCCTGTAAGGTCTCTTTTGAGAAATCTGCTGACAGCCTGATGGGGACTCCTTTGTAGGTGATTGTCCCCTTAGCTCTTGCTGCTTCCAGGATTCTTTCCTTCATTTTAATTTTGGCTAATGTAATTATGATATGCCTTGGTGTGTTTCTTCTTGAGTCCAACTTTTTTGGTACTCTCTGGGCTTCTTGGATTTCTTGGAAGTCTATTTCCTTTGCCAGATTGGGGAAATTTTCTTTTATTATTTGTTCAAATAGTTTTTCCACTGGTGGTTGTGTCTTTCCCCCCTTCTGGTACCCCTATAATTCGGATATTGGAGCGTTTAAAGATGTCCTGGAGGTTCCTAAGACTCTCCTCATTTCTTTGAATTCTTGCTCCTTGACTCTTTTCTGTTTGTCCATTATTTGCTTTCTTCTGATCCACTGCATTGATTTGAGTCCCAGTTTCCTTTTCATCTCTATGGGATTCCTGTGGAATTCCATTCATTTCCCTTAATTTAGCCTCCATATGTTTCTCTAATTTGTGGCTGTAATCCACCAGATCTGTGAGGAAGGTGATGACCAGTGTTTTAAACTGTGCGTCTGAGAGTTTTGCTATTTCTTCGTCATTTAGATTTATCTCTGGGGCTTTGAGTTCTGCCTGCGACATTTTTGGTCTGTTCTGGCCCTTTAAGTGGGACAAGCGGCGCCTTGGAGTCCCAGGTCGCTGGGTTGTGACGCTGTATGTGGGGGCGTGGTCAGAGCGTAAAATGGCGCGCCGCCGCCCCCCCCCCGGGCCGGTCCAACCGCTCACTCCCTCACTCGCGCGCAACCAGGCAACCACAGTCAACTCGCTGCCACCGCCTCCCCACTGTGTCGCTCCCCCAGTGGGCTGCTCGGTTGCTCACTAGGTCCAATCCTGGGTTTGGAACCCGCACGACTGGATTCGCACGTCTGGATTCCGCGCCCGGTCCGACCGAGCCCTCCTTTGTAAGTCCTCACCCGATGCCGGTTTCGCCCCTTACCGGTCAGGCTGAAGAATTTGTTGTTAGCGGACTTCCGAAAAGTTCAGTTTTCCGTGTTCTGGTTGTGCCTTCTGATGCTAATATTTAGTTGTCCCTAAACTTGGTTGTGTGAGGAGGCAGGCACATCCAGCTAAACCTCCATCTTGGCGGAAGTCCCGTAATGTCTCTTTTGAGAAATCCGCTGACAGTCTGATGGGAACTCCTTTGTAGGTGACTGTCCCCTTATCTCTCGCTGCTTCTAGAATTCTCTCCTTCATTTCAATCTTGGCTAATGTAATGATGATGTGCCTTGGTGTGTTCCTCTTTGGGTCCACCTTCTTTGGGATTCTCTGAAATTCCTGGACTTCCTAGAAGTCTATTGCCTTTGGCAGATTGGGGAAATTCTCCTTTATTATTTGTTCAAATAACTTTTCCACTTGCTCTTTCTCTTCCCCTTCTGGTACCCCTATAATTCAGATGTTGGAGCATTTAAAGATGTCCTTAGCCTCTCCTCATTTTTTTGAAATCTTGTTTCTTCATATTTTTCTGTTTGGTCATTTTATTCTTCCTTCTGGTCCACTCCCTTGATTTGAGTTTCAGTTTCCTTTCCACCACTATAGCTTTCCTGTGCATTTCCCTTCATTTCAATTAGTTTAGCCTTCATTTGTTTCTCTAATTTGTGACTAAAATCAACCAGTTCTGTGAACATCCTGATCACCAGTGTTTTGAACTGTGCATCTGATAGGTTGGCAATTTCTTGGTTGCTTAGATTTATCAACTCTGGGGCTTTGAGTTCTTCTTGAGCCACGTTTTGGTCTGTTCTCACCTGTTACGTATGAGGAGGGGACCCTTAGGTGTTCACCAGGGTGGGGCCACCCAGGTGGCTGGGTTGTGACACTATGTGGGGGCGGGGTCAGAGATGGATAATAGCGGTCCCTCCGCTGCTTCCTGCCACTGGGGCCTTCGCAGTCTGTCTCACTGTTGGCTCTTTGGCCTGGTTTATCTGTGCTCGAATGTGTGACCGTGGTCAGCCTGACACCTAGCGCACTCACTGGGTCCGCCTGTTGCTACTCCACAACTGGGATCCGCCCACTGCTGCCAGCACACCTGGGTCATGTGCCTGGGTCTGGTGGATCTTTCCTGCCCATCCCTGCTTTGCTGCTGGCTCTGTCTCTCTTACCAGTCTGGCTGAATTGTTCGTTGTTGTTGGCCTTTTGTATAGTTCAATTTTCTGTGGTTTGGCTGCATTTTTGTTGCTAAAACTTTCTTGTTTTTAAACTTGGTTGTGCGAGAAGGCACAATGTTTCCACCTACGCCTCCATCTTGCCGGAAGTCTCAATTCAACAATTGTTTTCTTGAGAACTTGCTATGTAAAAAGGGACTCCTGGCACAGAACATTAGCAAAGCAAATCTGTTCTCAGTGAGCTTTCTACCTGGAGAGTCAGTAAGTCGAGTGCCCATGTAGTGGCAAGCCGAGGAGCATTTCCATAGGTCATGAGACAGAGGGGAAATGGTCTCTTCTGAATGCAGGTGATCTGTGCTCAGACAGTCCTTTCCAATTAAAAGCAAAATTCCTATAGTTGTTCAGGAATGCCATGCAAATAACTCAATGTTTACATTATCTAAGAAGATAAAAATATGCAAATAAACCCCTGTGTTGGAGTTTGTCCTCAGTTTAAGATCTTGGCTCTACTAAAAAGGGCCATAAAGAGAGACCCAGAAGGTCACTTCATAATACTCCAGGGAAGAATCCACCAAGAAGATATAAACATTGTAAATATATACACACCTAACATAGGAGCACCCAAATACATAAAGAAAATCTTAGAGGACTTCAAGAAAGATATTGACAGCAACACAAGTATAGTAGGGGATTTTAACACCCTACTGTCAAAAATGGGTAGATCTTCCAAACAGAATATTAACAAAGATATTGTGGCACTGAACAATGCTCCAGCTGAAATAGACTTAACTGATATATATAGAGCCCTTAATACCAAAGAAGCTGAATACACTGTCTTATCAAATGCACATGGAATATTTTAAAAGATAGACCACATGATAGGACACAAAAGAAGCCTCAACAAATTCAAGAAAATTGAAATCATATCAAGCATTTTCTCTGACCACAAGGGACTGAAACTGGAAACCAACCCCAAAGAAAAAAATCCAACACATCCCAAATCATGAAGATTGAATAACATGCTATTAAACAATGAATGGGTCAAGAATGAAATTAAGGAAGAAATCAAAAAGTTTCTGGGAACAAATGAAAATGAACTCACAACAACCCAAAACTTATGGGACACAGTGAAGGCGGTACTGACAGGGAATTTCATAGCAATACAGGCTTACCTAAAGAAGATAGAAACATTTCAAACAAATAACCTAATCCTATGCCTACAAGAACTAGAAGAACAACAACAAAGACAGCGCAGAGCAAGCAGAAGGAAGGAAATAACCAAGATTAGAGCAGAATTAAATGACATAGAAACTAAAAGCACAATTTTAAGGATCAGTGAATGCAGGAGTTGGTTCTTTGAGAAGATAAACAAAATAGACAAGCTTTTAAGTAGGCTCATCAAGAAAAGAAGAGAGAGGACACAAATAAACACAATCAGAAATGAAAGAGGAGAGATTACAACTGATACCACAGAAATAGAAAGGGTTGTAAGGAATTACTATGAAGAACTGTATGCCAAGAAATTTGAAAACCTAGGTGAAATGGACAAATTTCTAGAAAAATGTAATATTCCAAAACTTGATGAAGAAGAAGCAGAAAGCCTGAAAAGACCAATTAACAGCAGATGAAATTGAAGCAGTAATCAAAAAATCCCATCACACAAAAGCTCTGGACCAGATGGTTTCATAGGAGAATTCTACAAAGCATTTAAAGAAGAGCTAACCCCTATTCTTTACAAACTATTCCAAAAAATCTAAAATAATGGAGGACGCCCAAATTCTTTTTATGAAGTCAGCATCATCCTAATTCCAAAACTAGATAAAGGCACAACAAAGAAAGAAAACTTGAGTCCAATATTGCTGATGAACATAGATGCTAAAATTCTCAACACAATATTGGCAAACCACATCCAACAATACATTAAAAAGATCATACACTGTGACCAAGTGGGATTCATCCCAGGAATGCAAGGATGGTTCAGTATTTCCAAATCAGTAAATGTTATACATCACGTAAACAAAAGCAAAGACAAAAATCACATGATCATATCAATAAATGTGCAAAAAGCTTTTGATAAGGCAAAAGACCCATTTATGATAAATATACTCAGCAAAGTGGGAATAGAGGGAGCATTTCTCAATATAATAAAGGCCATATATGAGAGACCTACAGTCAACATCATACTCAATGGGCAAAAACTAAAAGCTTTTTCACTAAGATCAGAAACAAGACAAGGTTGTTTGCTTTCACCACTTCTATTTAATATAGTATTGGGATTTTTAGCCACAGTGATCAGACAAGAAAAGGAAATAAAGGGCATCCAAATAGGAAAGGAGGAAACAAAACTGTCACTGTTTGCAGATGACATGAGAGTGTACATGGAAAATCCTATAAACTCTACACAAAAACTGCTCAACCTAATAAACGAATTTGGCAAAACAGTGGGATACAAAGTCAATATCCAGAAATGAAAGAAATTTTTGAATACTAGCAATGAAACAGCAGAAGCAGAAATCAAGAAAAAAAAATCCCATTCAATATAGCAAAAAGAAAAATAAAATATCTGGGAATAAACTTAACCACGGAGGTAAAAGACCTATATGCAGAAAACTACACAACACTGAAGCAAGTAATCAAGGAAGACACAAACGAGTGGGAGCATATACCATGTTCATGAATTAGAAGAATTAACATCATTAAAATGTCCATGCTACCTAGAACAATTTACAGATTCAATGCAATACCTATTAAAGTACGAATGGCATATTTCACAGACATAGAACAAACACTTCAAAAATTAATAGGGAACCATTAATGATCCTGAATAGCAGCTGCAATTTTGAGAAAGAAGAACAAAGTAGGGGGGATCACAATACCTGATACCAAACTGTACTACAAGGCCACTGTAATCAAAACAGCCTGGTACTAGCATAAAAACAGGCACATAGACAAATGGAACAGAACAGAGAGCCCAGAAATAAACCCAAGTCTCTCTGGGCAGTTAATATTTGACAAAGGGGGCAGTAACATAAAGTGGAGTAAAAATAGCCTCTTCAACAAATGGTGTTTGGGAGAATTGGACAGGTATGTGCAAAAAAAAATTCTCAAGCACCACCTTACACCATACACCAAAATAAATTTAACATGGATAAAAGACTTAAATATAAGCTGTGACACCATTAAAGTCCGAGAGGAGAATATTGGCAGGAAAATATCAGATATTTCATGCAGCAACATTTTTACTGATATGTTCCTTAGAACAAGGGACGTAAAGAAAATAAACAAATGGGATCTCATCAAAATTAAAAGCTTCTGCATGGTTAAAGAAAACAGTATTAAAATAAAAAGAGAACCAACTGTATGGGAAAACATATTTGCCAATGATACCTCAGACAAGGCTTTAATCTCCAAAATATACAAAGAACTTACACGACTCCACTCTAAGAAGACAAGCAACCCAATTAAAAAGTGCACAAAGGACTTGTACAGATACTTCTCCAAGGAGGACATACAGAGTATCCAAAGACACAGGAAAAGAGATGCTCAATATTGCTAGCTATCAGAGAGATGCAAATGAAAACCACAATGAGATACCACTTTACACCAGTCAGAATGGCCATCATAAACAAAGCAACAAGCAACAAATGTTGGAGAGGTTGTGGGGAAAAGGGGACCCTAGTTCACTGTTGGTGGGATTGCAGACTGGTACGACCACTTTGGAAAACAGTATGAAATTTTCTAAGAAAACTAAAAAATGAATATGCCTTTTGACCGAGCAATTCCACTGCTAGGAGTATATCCTAATAACCCTGAAACACCGATCAAAAAGAACCTACGGAACCCAATGTTCATAGCAGCACAATTAACAATAGCCAAGAGATGGAAACAACCTAGGTGCCCATCAGTAAATGAATGGATCCAAATACTCTGGTACATTTACACAATGGAATTCTATGCAGCAGAAAGAAGGAGCTCCTGCTCTTTGCAACAGCATGGATGGAACTGGAAAGCATTATGCTGAGTGAAATAAGCCAGGCGGTGAAAGAGAAATACCATATGATCTCACCTTGAACAGAAACCTAAACAACAAAACAAACAAACAAGGAAAATATAACCAAAAACACTGAAATAGAGAGCAGGCTGACAGGGACCAGAGGGGAGAGGGGAGAGAATTTCAGGGGAAAAGGGGAGGGATTCACAGGAATGAGTATGGAGGACACATGGACAAAAACTAACAGGGGTGGAAATGGGAGGGAGGTGGGGAGCATGGGGGGCATGGGCTGGAATGGGAGTAAGAGACAGAAAAGTGTACTTGAACAATAATTTTAAAAAGATCTTGGCTCTACTGAAAGTTGCACTGGGCTTTATTGAAAACTGTTGTCAGACCTGTAACATCTTAGAAGTATGTCCAGGTTGAAGTGGCCTTGAATGCAAGGAAAAGGAACTGTCCACTTGGCTAGGTAGGTGTACTACCTGTGGAGAAGCCAGGCTGGTAGGGTGAATGTCTTCAGACAGGGGGCCTCAGAAATTGAGCTGTGTCATGCACTAGTGGAGTCTTAGGACTGGCAGGCTCTGGCATGATTACAATGACTGAAAGAAGAGGGAGAGGCATGGTTGAGTATACAATGTCTGTCCTGGTTTTTGTCACGAACGTGTGGAAAGCGACCAATGGTCAATGAGTGAGATTAAGGGCAGAGTCAGACAGTCCTTTACTTGAACACCTTTTCTCACTACTTTCTAGCTTGTGTGATCTATTTAATCCCTGAAACCTCTACTTTCTTATCTAAACTGGGGCACAACTCCCTTACTATAATTTAGTGATTAGAATGGAAAGAGGTAGTGTAAACAATTTAGTACAATTCCTGGTATATGGTTAGTACTCAATAAGTAGCAGCCATGACTATTATCATTATTAATAATAGGATAGCCATTTAATTTATTTGGTATAATACATTAACACACAGTAGCTCTTCCTCCTGTCATTTATGCAATCTTCTTTTCCTATTGAATTAAAACCATCTTTTTACTGATATATACTATAATTGTGAGAATCCGTTTTCTAGCTTATATACTTATTAAAAGTGTAAAATATCCATTTGATAAATTCCTGTTTTTCTATGTTTTTTTCCTACTCTTAGCTCTATACTGGGCATGTGATAAATGATCAATAAATGGTAACAATTATTATTAGTGAGCTTGCTATGGGGAAGCCAAAGAACTATAGTATGAAGTTAATTCTTATTAGCATCTGGGAAGAAAGTATGAATCACAGTTTTCATCTGAGGTCTTGTATCTAAAGAGTTGTGTAAGACAGCATGGTGGAGTTTTCCATCTGTATAGACAACAAATTTATGGTAACCATATCATGCTTGTTTTTAAAAGAAGGCAACCCAACAGCATTCCATAGGGCATTTTAGTGGTTACATATTTCATGAGGATGACCTCATTGGAGGGAATAAATCTATCTCAATGATTGCTAAATACTAATAGTATACTAATAGTATTTAGCAATAATAACAGTTATAATTCATGAGCAGTAATGAAGAAGAAGGAGGTTGTGATGATAGCAGTTATGAGTTACTGAGGGAGTGCCAAGCATTGTGCTGTGTGCTTTATACAGGGGTGGGCATAAGTACGTTAACAATATAAATATTATTAAATACAATAATTAATGTATAATAATGCAAGAATAAACTCTGTTTTGTGTGCTCACAACTGTAAATCACCCTTGATAAATTCCTTTAAATTAAAATTTGACCAATGTTAAAAAAGTCTGATGGAAGATTTCCTCAGAAGTAATATGTTTCTTCCTGGGAAAGAGTCTGAGGTTTCCTGGCATATATTTCATTCTCCTTCACTTGATGCCTGCTCTCGTTGGCTGCTCACTCCAGTGGGGACACCATGGATAGCTGTCAGGACAGCATGGAAATGACTGACAACGGGAGCAACTGAAACGTAAACCAACCTTGTCCACACAAATCCACGCCGCCTAATTTGTTTTGCTTTTCTCCTCTCCATGTGGCAGTTCCACCAACTTCCTGTATGAGCAAAAGTCATCTGGGGTTGAGGATTAATCTTTCTTAAGTGCTCTGGCAGAGATGAGAGCAGGAAGCAGGCACAACTAAGGCTAGGTTTGTGCTCAAGGAGAAGAGAAGAGAGACATGTTTGTCATACCTGCCCTGGGTGATGAAGTAGATTTATGTCATGCCCTCCTTATTGGGAAGCTGTAAACTGTACACAGGCCTGAATTCATCCTATGAACTCTGCTGCTTAGGTGATTATTTTATTTATTTTTTATCCTCTCCCAAGAACATTGTTTTTTTTTCATTGCTTTTGAGAGAGAGAGAAAGAGAGAGAAGAAGGGAGAAAGAAGCATCAACGTAAGAGAGGAGCATCAACTGGTTGCTTCCCATTCATGCCAAAACCTGGGACTGAACTTGCAACCTAGGTATGTGTCCTGACTGGTAATTGAACCTCAACCTATCGGTTATGGGATGATGTTCCAATCAACTGAGCCACACCGTCAGGGCAGAATAATTTTTTTGTCTTCAAAGGGAACTTGGAATTATTCAGTCTTTTAAAAATTACAGCTGTAAACTGGGCTGAATTTGACTATGCTTTGGAGATAAATATTTATGCTCATCTCCAACCAGAAAACAATATTAACAGTTCATGTGAAATCCTGTGAATTGGGCAAGCCATGTGAGCACCAGCTGCACTGGTAGGTGAGGTTCACTGAGCCTGACAGACCTCTATCCATATAAAGTTCTGCGGAGCCTCATGGGGAGGACTCACCTTAAGTGAGGTAGGAACCAGACTTCATAAGCCCAGTCCCTAAAAAAATCCCTGAGTAAGGTTTTGGGAGGAACATTATTTGAATGTGTTCAACCTCAGGTCTGCGGATGAGTCATAGAAAAACAAAAGCTATGAGGAAGGAACTGACACAGTCATGAAACTGAAGTTCTTACCCCAGGTTTGTAAGCAGACTGCTTTGGAGGTTCTTCAATGGGGACAGACCTTCTGAGGCACAGGACCCAGGAAGACCACACTGCTGATGAGAAGCACAGAAAGCTCACTTCTTATGTGTGTTGCCATAATAAATAATAATGAATAATAATAGCAGCAATGATAATAACGACTAACACATATTAACTGTTATTACAGCTCAGTACTCTCCTTTTTTTTGGTGAAGAGGTGGAGGGAGAAGAAACACACTGTAGAGAAGGTTAATGCACAGAAGAGTACAGAGTAGAACACATCACAGAAAGGTGGGTCCCTCGATTGAGGAAGCTCTCTAGCACTCCTGCTACCCTTCTTATGCTCAGGGCCTTGTATCAAAGAACCATGGGCCACAAGCTTTGCTTTGGACAACAGAGCCACCCTTCTCTGCCCCTGCTTATGGCTGCCTCACTCCTCCCCTCAAAGTTTGGCTTAGAATTCTGTGGGCTGTGTGGTCCCAAAGGCCCTTGAGGACTTGGAGAGCACCTTCAGGGTGGTTGTGGCAGACCCTGTCCAGCAAAGTCTGCCTGTTGTGGCATATGGCAAGAATGAATGCACAGGCGACAACAATCCTGTGGAGAAAAAGGGAACAGGCATTACTACTCTCTCAAGGGGAGAGTGTTTATGGTACCTCAGTCACTCCTTCAAGAGGGGAGCGCCCTGACTCTTGCCTAGACAGGCTTTTATTATTTTCCTGGAATCTTACATGAGGGAAAGATTTATTATCTATTACATAGAATATTATTGTCTACATTTTAGGTACAATCAAGAAAATGAAAATAACATGCAGAGGGGAATGGCGATGAGCTGATTAGCTCTGTCCTTGGGAAAACTCATACAGGCTTTGGAAAGTACCTTGAAGATAGACAATACACATTTGTTGTTTTAGACCAGGGTGATGGAGATTTAGCAAGAGCAAGCCATAACAATCTGTATGCATTTTTCTAGGCCTGATTCCCACAGGAAAACTCAGTTTGAAGGTCTGGCTCCTGCCCACCACTTCACTTCTGTAGGTTTTCTATACAGAGCTGAGTCACATTTGCCAGGCCAAAACAAACCAGTCCCCTACAGATGGTGTCAGTGTTCACTTCAGTAGGAGGGTTGGGTGAGGCAGCAGAATTCATCATGAAAGGCAGGTTGCTCTCCTTTTTACTGAGGGACTATTACTCAGCTGTGACAGGATGGGCTGGTATGAAGTGACAACATTCTCATTCATATGTAGGTTGTACTTCTTGGTTGCCTGTGCAGACACATGTGTTACTACATTTCTTTTCTGTGGTGATGGCATCATCCTTCTTCACAAAGACCACATCTGTTACTAGAGCATGGACCAGCTGAACCTGCTTCAGGACTCCACACACAGAGAAAATCTTAGCAACCGCTTCCTCTGTGACTTGAGGGTGCATTTCACTGTCACTTTAGTGCTTTCCAAAGGGCTGAGGACAGGCTCAGCAGGCAGTAGCTCTTTGGTGGGGGGCGGCCTTGTCCTGGACATGTTGGTTAAAGATTTTATTTGAATAGAGGAGGGGAGAGCAGGAGCTGTGTATACATCACTCTGAACCACTTTGGTGAGAGGACCTTGAACATGGAAAGCTTGGGACTGTGCAGCCCCACCAGGTGGTGGGGAAGGCTGCCTGAGCTTTCATCTGTTTACCAGCAAATTTCATCTGTTTACCAGGAATGGGAGCTACAGAGTCATCATCTTCATCCAAGTTGTTTAAATTCTCTTTGGCTTGGTGGTTATTGATGACATTGGTCCTTATTCCAGCATGAGGGCCACAAAGTGGTACCATGGCCTTACACTGTGGCGCCTGGTTTTAGTGAGCTACAGATCTGGGCTCACCATCCCAATGTGGGAGGGGTACACTCAGGGAGGCAGCAGGGGACTCCGATTCAAACTCAGTTTCTCTGGCATTGGACACCTGGTGGGGCTTCTGGCATACCATGTGGTACTGCTTGCTGGAGTTCTCTGGCATTATGTGCTTTCCTTTTGATCTGGAACAGGGCATCTTTCTGCAAAAGCTTTTTCTGGGCATTTGAGAGGTTAATCTTCTGCTGAGCATCAGACCTCTGCTAGAAAGTGGTAGTACATGCTGCCTGGCTGAGAAGGTTCAGCTGGATCCCAACATGAGATTGGAGACCTGGCAAGTCCAGGCCTGGTATTAATCTGCCCTTTGCTGCAGCAGTCCTTCTTTGATGTGAGCTCATCCAGGGATATCCTGGCCATGTTGCATAGCAAGCAGTTTAGACTCTCTCATCTGGTGAGCCCAAGCCTTTGGCCTCTTCCGAGTGACTAGCTGCTTCTTGCATTTGCTAGAAATTTCCTAAATGTTCTATTTACAATTTTATGTTTAATTCCTATAATAACCCCCATTAGGTAGGTAGTTTTAGTATGTTCATTTTAAGGAAGAGGAAACAGGCTCAGAGAGCTTAAATAACTTGCTCAAGGTTGCATATAATGTAAGAGGCAGTGCTTGGTTGCAAACTCTGGCATGAAAAGCAAAAATGAAAAGGTCAGAAGCAAAGCAAGGTGTTCTTTATTTTATTTAATTTTATAAAAGATATTATTTATTTATTTTAGAGAGAGGGGAAGGGAGGAAGAAGGAGAGGTACAGAAACCTTGATGTGTGAGAGAGACATCAATTAGAACTGGGGATTTGGCCCTGATTGGGAATTGATCTGGTGACCTTTAGGTTTGCAGGATGATGCCCAACCCACTCAGCCACACCAGTCAGGGTGCAAGGTGTTCTTTAAAAGAAATGGTGGTGTCAGGTTTCCTGGACAATGGCAGTGGGCAGGACTGGCCTCTTCTGTTTCAAGAATAGAGAGTTTGACAGTATTATGTATGACCTATTCCTCATTAATCTCCTGTGTGACCCCATGGGTGGCATGGCCCCCTGGGAAGCATGGCCCCTTGGAGGTACTCAAAAATTTTATGAGCACTGGCTGGTGTGGCTCAAGGGATTGAGCACTGGTCTGTGAACCAAAGGGTCGCTGGTTAGTTTCCCAATCAGAGCACATGCCTTGGTTGCAGGCCAGGTCCCCAGTAGCGAATGTGTGAGAGGCAACCACACAATGATGGTTCTCTCCCTCTCTTTCTCCCACCCGTCCCCTCTGTATAAAAAATGAATAGATAAAATCTTTTTAAAAGTTTTACTAAATGATGGACTGAATGAATGTACTAGAAGGATGATTATATTCAAACAGAATTAAAAGCTTGGGCAATTTACTTCCTCTGTGCTTCAGTTTTTTCATCTATAGAAAGGAAATGATATTTCAGTAGTGATGTGAGATTTGGAAGTAACTGTTGATCTAGCATATAGTCTTCCACAGTCTAAGCTCTAAGCAGGTAGGAGCTATAATGCTGGTGCTGCTGCTGCTGCTGATTTTGCTCCACATGCTGGAAGGTTGGGGTTGATTTAAAAATTACAAAGAACTAAATGTCTCATTCTCTCAGTCAGCAATGGAGGGCTTCACTACATTATCTTTAGTGTTCTGTCTTAACCCTACATATGAAATCCTAGATTTTGATGTTTTTAAGGTGCAAAGTTTTGTAACAAAATAATTTTTAACAAAGCAAAAATGGAGTTTTTTGAATCCAACTTGCCCCACCCAGCCTCCTTACAATGTTTCCAAGGCACGTCTTCTTTTTATGACCCTTGCATTAACAGATCTGCTTCAAGGAGCTTACCATGACCCAGGAAATGGAGGCTGACTAAAAATGGAGGAGGAGAGAGGACAAGGAGACATAAAAGGAATTTTATGTTCTTTTCTAGGAGTCATTAAAGTAGTGTAAAAAAAAACACCTCAACATATCACACAAAGTAGTGTTTAGATAAGGACTCAGAGAATGTTTTCTGTAGACAGAAAAAGCACAGGGTACTGGTTTTGATGATTTATCTCCTGAGTAAAATTGTGGTTCAGGGTTCTCTCAGTGAGGGCTTGGCTGGATGTAAGAGAAAACATTTAAGCTATTTTATGGTGAAGGAGGTATGCAAATAAAACTGTTGGAAGAATTGGAGGATCAGAGGCCCCCTAACCCTCCAGGGACTACTACCAAAAGGACAAACCAAACCCTCCTGGGAAAGGAACTGTGACTTCAGCACAATCAGGAAGTTTGGGAAATCAGGAGGCCACTGGGCTTGCTTGTTGGTTCCAGGGTCATATTTCCTTAACTGTGAGTCTGGAATAAGGAAGCCACTGCCTCCACTGTTTGTTCAGAAATCCACCACCTGGGCCAAAGTCTAGAATTCAGGAAGCTGGCTTCAACACAGGCTCTGGAGCTATGTTACCTGTCTGTTACATCTGCTCCAGCAAAACAAATATGTCTTTCCCTATACAACTGAGGTTTGAGTCTGGATCTTGCCCAAGCACATCTTCAAAAGAATCAGGGAAATGTTTTTATCTTTCCAGCTTCCATAGTGCAGGAAGGCATGGTAGACAGAGGATGGAGTGAATGTTGAGGTAATCCATCTATTTCTACTGCAGTGGTTTACACAGTGGAAAACTGGGAAGGATTAAGTTTTCTTCTCTGCATTAAGCTTGTTTTCATATGTTTATGGAAAGAATAGAATGTGAGTTTATAAGCAAAATCACACATTTACCTTGTCATGATCCTCTGACTAATTTCAGTGAGCCCTAGCAAAGAACCTGAATTATTTGAAGTCCAAGTAATTAGACATAGAAAAGTATGGAAATGCATATTTATTAACAATGAATTTAATGGAGCTGTTTATTTTGTAATACACTTGGAGAAAGAGCACTTCTCCAGTGGCTGTGGTCAAATTGTTTCTCTATTTTAGACCTTGGGCTGCCCCTGGATGCTTGGATCATAATCACCTTGCTTTTTAACAAGTGTTTCAGAGAGCAGTAGTGTTTGAAGCCTAAAGACCAACAGAGAGCCTGTAATCTCTTGGATGTTAGGGAACACATATTTAAACCCTTCTGTTATGCCTACAGCCACTGCTGTGAGTGCTATTTATCTGGTACCATGGACATAGTAAGTGTGCAGCAAATGCTTATTGACCATTTTTTAATGAATAATGGAATGCATGAATGAATAATTGCTAAATAGATGATATCTTGATTTTTAATGGTGGTGAAACATTTGGAAAAAAGTATTTTTGACTTACCAGATAAACTTTTTTTAAAAACAAGAATTTTTATGAGACCAGTCCTTGGAAATCCTAGACAATTTTTTCTCCCTCAGGCTTTTATTCCAGACCAAAACAAATCTCAAATGAAATTCACCTTGTGATTATAATTTCGGTTTTTCATTCTCAGGAAGATGTAGCTGGGGACACAGAGAAGAAACAAATTCTCCAAGTAGCATCCTTGTTTTAGCCTTATCAGTATCAGCATGCTCTCACACTTTCCTAGATTTCACAATGCAACCCACAACGAGTTTTACTCAGAATTTCCTAACGCTTCTGAACCCTGATCAACACTGTCCTTTTTGATCTTTGTGAGGAGTGGTGGGACAAGTGAAATTTTCTTCTGTAGATAATCTACAAATTATTTGCCCCAGTAAACTTTCACAGAAAGACACAGAATATTATGCCACAATAGATATTCCAAGCTGCAATATCATAAAGTCAAATTCATTTCTTTTGTTTGGGATTTCTGATAGGAGCAAGGTTATGAACTCCAAGCAATCCTTTCTTACCTTGGTGCTTAATCTGTGTCCCTGTAGAAAGGAATATGATAAATTAGTAGATAAAAATATCAGAGATTATTTCATCATTTAACCATTCCAAAATTATTTTTGAGTCCTTGCTATATGCCAGTTATTGTTTCGATTGCTGGAAATACAGCATAGAACAAATCAGATAAAATCCTTGCCTTCACAAAATTTAACCTTCTAGTAAGAAGACATATTAAACAGATGCACATAAGTATAATAAATATGGTGCTAGGTTGTGGACAATGGAATGAAAACAAAATAAAGCAGACAAGATGAATGTAATGAGTACTAATGTTTAAGCAGATGCTGATGTAAAGGGAAGAGTATTTTAAGCAGGAGAAATCAGGTATAAAGGACCAAGTATTAAAATGAAAAGGAAGGTGGGTGGGCAGGAGTCAGATGGTAGAAGGCCTTGTAGACCATAATAAAGAGTTTAAATTTTATTTTGGGTATGAAGAGAAGCCAACAGAACACTAACAGTAAAGGATCAACATAATGTAATTTATATTTTCCAAAAATTGCTCTGCTACTGTATGGAGAATAGACTGCAGGTAGTTTAAAGAGGAGAACAGCAAGCCAATGATTGGGGTCTATTATAGTTTCCCAGGTGCTTGGAATCATTAGACCAATACATTTATTGGCACTAAGAATGCTGAGAAGTGGTCACAGAATTGTACTGAATAAAATTTGTGGTTATATTAAGGATAGTTACACTTTAGTTTTCATTCTTGCCCTGCTGAGGATGTGATAGGAAGAAACGAGCTCAAGAGGTAAGTAGAGAATTTAGTTTAAGTGGGGAACAAAGAGTGGCAAGGACAAATTTTTGGACTGGGTAGATGAATATAATGTGGAATATCTTTTTCTTAGATATTTTAGAAGAGATAAGTATTGAGGATTTAAAAGCATAAAATATTCCAAATAAAAGTGATCAGATATTCTTCAGTGTTCAAAACAATCCCAGCAACACATGATATATTCTCTTAAGAAACTTGGTGCTCATTTGGGATTCTTTTCTTCATCTCTCTTTTAATTAATTACTTAGATATGAAATTATATTTCTTAAAGTGAATTATTAGAACTTTGTCAAACACAAGAGAGAGAAGAGGTTCACATACATGTCTAAAAGTATTGGTAAGACAGAAAAATAAATCTAATTTATCAAAGAATTACAGAAGCTTCTGAAATAGAAAAAATTTCAGAAAAAGTTGATGCTTCAAGGACAAATGGCTGCAGAAAGGGTTATAGATGTAAGGTCAGAATTACCAAAGCAGGAAATGAGATGCAACTTTCAAAGTTGAAATAGAACATTCTTTTTTTTACTCTATCAGGAGCAAGAAAAGACTAAAGCAGAGTGTTGTCCTCTAATTAGATAGGAAAGAAAGACACTCAGTGATGACATCAACATGCCACAGGGCATTTAATGTCTTTTTAAAAAACCTTCCTGCATGATCAAATGAATGGGTCTCTGGAAACAGGTAATGCATACATTAGAAGAACAAAATGGGAAAAGAAAACTTGGAGGAAGATAATTTAAATAAGTGAGATCTGTATCTAAATGCATATGTCCTGATGATTTGCATTCAAGGATACTAAAAGAATTGGCTGAAGTATTGTGGACCATAAATTAAATATGAGTCAGTAATTTGTAATGCTATTATATTTCAAAAAGGAAACACGATTGAGGTTGTATTAACAGGAGTATGACATGAAAAGGGCAAGGATGCATTTGGCATTGATCAACCATTATTTAGAATATAATTACCAATTTTGATCACTATGTTTAAAAGAGATGAATAGGTTTAAGGAAAGAAACACAAAATGATGAATAGAATAAAAAATAAATGAGAAAGATTAAATGGTGGGGTAGAAGGTTATGTCATTTGGATTAAGAGGACCAACTCCCAGA
This sequence comes from Artibeus jamaicensis, assembly GCF_021234435.1. NCBI lineage: Eukaryota > Metazoa > Chordata > Mammalia > Chiroptera > Phyllostomidae > Artibeus > Artibeus jamaicensis. The sequence continues at coordinate 801,821 of NW_026521837.1, forward strand.
TTCTAATGGACTTGGAACACCAGGCTTTGCATCTTCAGTGATTGGTATATCAGTAGTTATATCTTAGGTCAAAAGACGTGGATTTCTTCATTTAAAAAGTAACAAATGTATAAGAAGGATTAGTGTGAATATCACTCTGGTTAATTGTTCTTCATGTTTTTGACAGAAAAGTATGAGGAAAGGAGAAGTTGAAAGTTGGTATATATTGCTATTAAAACTTAAGGTCAAGATTGAGGCATAGGTAAACAAGCCTTACCTTCTCACATAACTAAGGCAAAAATTACAACTAGAGTATATAAAACAGATATCACCCAGAATCATCAGAAAATCAAGTTGTATGGAAATCTAACAACCAAGGATTTAATAAAGCCACATTCATCCAGACAGGTAGGCGGGGCAGAAATGCAGAGAGGTGCAGAGGTGTGGAACGAGTTGTCCCACATCTACGTGTGGCAGATGAAAACTGTGAGGGATACTTTGGGAGCGAGGGATCCCAGCCCCAGACCAGACCACCCAGCCCAGGGTTTCAGTGACAGGAAGATAAGTTCCCATAATTTCTGGCTATAAAAACCATTGGTGGTTGGGACAGCAGAAGAAACTGGGGGATTCTCAGGAAACCCTCTTTAAAGGGCCCACAATGGACTTATGTGGATTCACTCCCTCTGGGTTTCAGCACCAGAACAATAGCTGGAAGGGCAATGGTGGAATATGGGGGAGAAAACGAAGTGACTAGAAAAAGAATGAGAGCCAGAAGACAGCTTCTTCCTGGGTAAAACACTAGAGGCCAGGCAGCAGCATTATCCCTTTTCTGAGTCCTTCCCCACATGGAGCCACAGAGCAGTGACACAGGTTGCCCTGCCCTGGTGATTACCTAAGGCTCCACTCTATACAACTGGCTTTTCTACAATAGGCCATACTATTAAGACAGGGATTCAAAGCAGCTCTACCTAATAATACATAGAATCAAATGCTGTGTGGCTGCTAAAATGAGGAGACAAAAAATATGGCCCAAATAAAATACTGAAACAAAACTTCAGAAAAAGAACTAATTGAAATGGAGATGGCAATGTTTCAGATGCAGAGTTCAAAACACTGGTTATCAAGATACTCTAGGAATTCATTGGATACTTCAACAGCATAAAAAAGACCAGGCAGAAATGAAGGTTACATTAAGTGAAGTAAAGAAAAATCTACAGGGACACAACAGTAGAAAGGATGAAGCTGAGAATCAAATCAAGGATTTGGAACATAAGGAAGAAAAAAAAACATTCAATCAGAACAGCAAGAAGAAAATAGAATTTAAAAAATACAAGGATAGGCTAAGGAGCCTCTGTGATATCTTCAAATGAACCAACATCCAAATCATAAGGGTTCCAGAAGGAGAAGAGAAAGAGCAAGAAATTGAAAACTTATTTGAGGGACCTTTTGATGGTGGTGAGATAGGGGGGAGCAGCGTTTACTTCCCCCTGTGCACAGGAGAAACACCTGGCTAAACTTTTTTAGGAACAGAGTGAACAGCCAACAGTATCTCAGCATATATGAAGATTGGAGACCAAAAATTGTAGAAGACATTGAAAAATCAGACGGTAAGGAGAGTGCTTCAGGACAATAAGGCCCCTGGGACCAGCGTGGGACCAGGGTGGCTGCATCCCCAGGCCCAGTGCCTGCTAGGTCTGCTGCAGGATCTTGAGAGAGAGCCGGGTCAACAGCTCCCTCCCCAGGAGGAACCCGGATGCTTGAAGTCAGGGTGGTGATAAGGATGAAGTGGCAGAAAAACAGGGGCAATGTGCACCTGTGGAGACTGTGGACAATGGCAGGGAAGAGTTGGGCAGTGACGGATCCTGATCTGGTGAGTCCCGATCTAGTTGGAGAGTTGGGCGGTGTGAAGCGCTTGTTTGGAATGGTCGGCTCGAATAGGAGGAATTTTTCAAAAAGAAAAAGAGAAAAAAGAGGCACTCAGTGGCGGTTTTGGGAATTCTCCCACAGCAGCTGCCCAAGTCTCCTATGCCCCTACCCCTGCCTGTTGGTTGTGCTCTTGTTGTGGCGGTGGAAGACGTGTGCTCCCATCCGAAGCCCTGGGGACGGTGCACACTCAAACCACAACCTGGCAGCTGCCAATCCCAACCTAGTAGTAGAGGCTGAGTGCTCACTCCTGCAGCCCCAGGAGGGAGCATGCCTGACTCCACCACCCAGAGATATCTCCCACCCGGCCCCAGCACCCCAGAGGCAGCAGCAGAGTAGGTGCACTCCTGCATTCACAGCAGCAGCCAAGGCAGCATCCCCACCCTGCAGGGCCAACTGGCTCTGTAAGAGGAAGGCAGAGAGCCCAGCAGAGGAGAGCTGCAGGGCTCAGGGAGTCAGCAATCCCTAGAAAGTCTTAACTCAGTGGGGGAAGAGGGGCTGAACCACCCTGAAGGGACTCTGAGAGTCCCTAACATCTAGTACAGCAAAGAGCAAAAAGATGGTGTGAGTTGCCCCTAATTGGTGCAACTCAAGGAGAGCACAACTGGTGGACTTAAGGTGTAGGCAGGGTGCAGAAGGGTACTGGGCAGTGAACTGAGGAACTGGGCTGGAGGCTGGGCAACTGTGGAGAGTGTGGCTCAGGAAGGGAGAAAAACAAAGCCAATTTCCCTTCAGGCTGCAGCAGCCAGGAAGACCAGCAGAACTGGCTTCGCCTGTTTGAAGCCAGCAGGAGGCTCTTTTTTTTTTAAATTAAAAAAAATTCCTTCTTCCTTCCTTCCTTCTTTCTTTCTTTCCTTTTTAATCCCTTCTTTCTTCCCTTTTTAAAAAAATTGCCACAAGTGAGACAATAAAACCTGGAGCTATGAAAGGACCAGAGTTAGACACAAAGAAAAATCATCCCAACAACTGAGATAGTGAGACAAATTTCACTTTGCTACTCCAGAGAACTTGCAAATTATTGTATATTTGTATTGTTATTTTTACATATTTTATTTTATTAGTATTTTTGTATTTCTCTTCTTTCTGTTTAGTGTTCTTCACTTGGCTTGTTAAATTGCATTGTTTTGACTGGTTTTTCTCATTCTCTCTTTCATAGTGAATTTTTTACTTTCCATCTTTCATTTCACTTATGTTCCAATAACACACTACTCTATGTCCTGTACTTCCTATTCTTGTTATTCAGATCACATAGACTCTGTCATATGATTGTTGCTCCATTACTATTGTAAATAATTGCTGTTCCATACAATTGTAAATATTACACAGCACCCCTACCAAATCTTAGTTCACTTCACTGTTTCCTGAACTTTATTACTGTGGTGGTTAACTCTATTCTCTTGCACACTATACCTATTTTTTATTTTTAATTCTCACTTTACCTCATAATATGATCTCCCCACAAACTCACTGCTTTCTAGATCCAACTTATAACACCCCCCCCAACAAGAGTCTTATCTTCTTTCCTTATCTCTTTCTAAAAAGTGATTAGTTGGGTGAAATATCATGGTTAACACTAAACATATCCATGGGATCTCTTATTTCTTGTCTACAGGCTGGTATTTTAAATACCATAGAATATACTCCCACTGCCTTAAACCATTTTGCCTTTGCCCTCCCCAACTGATCACAAAAGAAACAAGTAGGTGGGAGCTGTGAACACCAGGATACCTGCTGGAAAAGGAAACCCACCAACAGAGGAATCACCGACAGATAACAACAGAAGAAAGTGAAGCAGGGAGTGGAAGACACACTAACCTCAACCCAGGACTGATCTGGAAATACAATTAAATGGTGTAGAAATTACCCAGAACAAACAACTGAACAACAATGAGAGAGAAGTCTCAAAACCCCATACACACAGAAGAACCAGCTTCAACACAGCCTGTCCACATCTGCACAACAGAACACAAGACATGGTAGACAGAGTGACCCTCAGTTAACCAGCTGGAGGGAAGGACCCACCAAAGAAAGAGCGAACAACAATCAAACCCAAAACATACAAAGAGCAAACATAAATGACAGCCCAAGACCAGCAAGCTCAGGAGATCAAGGAGACTGCACCACTGAATCTCACAGGTCTTCTACCATAGAAGTTCACACCATAAGCCCAGGGAGTCAGAACAGATCAATTTAAGAAGCAGAGGCTAACAAGAAGAGTCTCACAAAAAATGGGAAGACAAAGAAACAAACCCCAAATGAAGGGGAAGGAGGAAGCCTCAGAAAGAGGCTCGATGAAGAGGAGGCTCAATGAGGAGGAAGCTCTGTGAGCTCATAGAGAATCACCAAAAAACTACAGGGAAACTACAATGGACTCACTGCAAATCATAACAATATGAAAAAGGGAATAGAAAATATCAGTAAGGGCCAAGAGGAAATGGAGAATACAATATATGAACTGAAGAGCACAGCAAAAGGAATCAAAAGCAGGCTAGATGAAGCAGAGGATTGGATCAGTGAGGTGGAGGAAAAGGTAGAAAAAAACACCCAGAAAGAGAGAGAGAGAGGAAAAAAGAGGCTCAGAAAGAATGAAGAGGGAGAAGGAAGATGGTGACAGAGTAGGAGGGAATGGATTCCATTCCCCCCCATACACAAGGGAGAAAATCCTGGCCGATTTCCAGAGGAACAGTGCAAACAGCCAACAGTTCCCCAGCATATATGAAAATAAGAGACCAGAAATTGTAGAACACACTAAAAAACCAGACATTAAGGAGATGGATGGCTGCAGGACAGTAGGGTCTCAGGGACTGGAGAAGAGACAGGAGCAGCAGCAGTCTCAGCCCACAACCTGCTTGCCTGGCACCTGGCAGATCTACCACAGACTCTTTCAGAGCCCCGGGCTTGCCGAAGGGTTCTTAGGAGAGAGCTGGGTCATCAACTCCCTCCTTCCCTAGCCAAGCAAGGTTGGGCAACACTGAGGAGAGACCTGTTTGCTTGAGATTTCAGAGAGGGTGATAAGGACAAATGGCTGCGATCACCAGACTCTGTGGTCACCAGCTTGGGAGAATTGAGAAGCGCAGTGTCAGGCTCTGACACCAATAGCCACTGGTCTGGCAGGGGGATTGGGCTGTTCTGAGCATCAGGCTTTCTTAAGGAGAAATTTTTTGGAAAGTAAACTGAAGGACAAGCCTGTGACAGCCACTTAGCCTGCTCCCCACCCAGCCTGGCAGCAATCCAGAGATTGGGCAGAAGGCCTTGCGTTTTCCCGAAGAACTGGGAAGGGTCCTGCACAAACTCACAGGACCCAGGCAGCCTGGGTAGCACAAGCTTGCCCACACCCCAGACCACAGCGATGACCCCCCAGGGAAGGTCATCAGCGATGACCCCCCAGCGATGACCCCTAGGTCCTGAAGAGGACCTAGATCACCTTCGTGGGACACTGGGCAGAGGCACCAGGTTAGATCTTGGGAAAGCAATCGCAGAAAGACCACACCAATTGCCCCTCAGCTTGCTGTAGCCATCGAGACCAGAAAAACCGGTTTGGCCAGTTTGAAACCAACAAGAGACACTTTTTCTTCCTCCCTGTTTTTTTTTTTGTTTTTTTTTGGTGTGTGTGTGTTTTAGTAATCTTTTATCTTTTTAATTTTATTACTGTTTTATCTTTCAATACCTTTTTCCTCTCTTTTCTTCTTTCTTGTTTTATTCCTTCTTCCTTTCTTTCCAAACTTATTGCTTCTTCCTCCCTTTTCCTGCTTTTTTTCTTTTTTGACTTTTACCCACAAGTGACACAAACAACTTGGAACTGAGATAAGACCATGAGATAAGGTCCAGATGTGGACCCAAAAAGGGGGCATCCCAACAGTAGAGACAGAGAGACAAATTTCACTTTGCTATAGCAGAGAAGCCACAAGTTGCTGCATACGTGTATATTATTATTTTTCATTATTCTTGCATCTTTTCTATTTTAATAGTATCTTTGTATTCCTCCTCTTTCTGTATAGGCTTCCTTGCCTTGGCTGGTTATATTGTATCATTTGCCCCTGTTCTCTCCTCCACAGTGTATTGTTAATTTTCTATACTTCATGTCACTTGTTTTTGTTTAGCACACTACCCAAAGTTCTATATCCCCTATTCATATTATCCTGATCCAATAGAGTCTGTCATATGATTGTTGCTCTAATATTATTGTAAATAATAGCTGTTCTATACAACTGTAAATACTTCACAACACACCTCCCGGATCTTAGCCCACTTCACAGTCTCCTGAGCTTAGTGGATACTCTATTCTCTCACATACTACACCTATTTACTATCCTTCTCACCTTACCTCAGAATCTGACCTCTCACAACCTCACTGCTTTCTGGATCAAACTCACAAGCCTTCCCTCCTCAACAAGAGTCTTATTTTCTGTCCATCCTTTCTTAAAAGTGACTAGTGAGGTTGAAGATTACAGTTAACACTACATAGCCTAAAGGTCTCTATCTCTTCTCTATTGGCTGTGACTGTAATTATCATGATATACTCTCCTGCTGTCATAAACCATTTTGCCTCTCCCTCCAACTGATCACAAAACAAAACAAAAAAAGGAGTAGGTGGAAGCAGAGAACTCCAAGATACCCAGGTGGAAGAGGAAACCCAACAACAAAGGAACAACCAACAGAGAACAACAGAAGAAGGTGAAAGAGGGAGTGGAAACCACACAAACCTCAATCCAAGACCTATCTAGAAATACAACTAAATAGTGGAGAAACATACTCAGTACAAACAACTGAACAAGAGCAAAAGAGAATTCTCAAAACCTTGTACACATGGAAGAACTAGCTTCAGTACAACCTGCCCTCACCAGTACAACAAATTAAAACAGGTGGTGGACATAGGGACTATCAGTTAACCAGTTGGTGGGAAGGACCCACAAAAGAAAGACCCCAAAACAACCAAAACCCAAAGACAAACACAGAACCAAATTAAATGACAGCCCAAGACAAGTGAGCTTGGGAGATCAAGGAGACTACACCACCAAAGCTCACAGGTATTATTCACACCATAAACACAAGTAGCCAGAACAAATCAATTTAAGAAGCTGAAGCTAACAAGAAGAGTCTCACAAACAATGGGAAGACAAAGAAACAATTCCCAAACAAACAAACAAACAAAAAACAAAAGGGCAAAGCCTCAGAAAGAATGTTAGATGAAATAAAGGCAAGTCAGCTATCAGATATAGAATTCAGAGCACTGGTTATCAGGAAGTTCAAAGAGCTCACAATGAGCTACCAGAAACTACAGGGAAACTATAACGAACTCACTGAAAACTATATCAACATAAAAAAGGAAATAGAGATTATCAGTAAGGGCCAAGAAGAAATGAAGAATACAATTCTTGAACTGAAGAACATAGTAAAGGAATCAAAAGCAGAATCGATGAAGCAGAAGATCAGATCAGTGAGTTGGAAGACAAAGTAGAAAAACACACCCAGAAAGAGCAAGAAAAAGAAAGAGAGACTCAGAAAGAATGAAGAGGGATTAAGAGAAATGCAAGACAATCTGAAATGTAATAATATATGAATAGTAGGCATACCAGAAGGAGAAGAAGAACAAGGGACAGAAAACCTATTTGAAAAAGCAATGATGGAAAACTTCCCTAATTTGATGAGAGAAAAAGTCACATAAATCCAGGAATCACAGAGTCTCAATCAAGAGGAGCTCAAAGAGGCCCACTTCAAGACACCTCATCACTAAAGTGGCAATATTCCAAGACAAAGAGAGAATCTTAAAGGCAGCAAGGGAGAAAAAGGAAGTAACATACAAGGGAGTCCCAATAAAGTTAGCTGCTGACTTCTCAATGGAAACACTCCAAGCCAGAAAAGAATGGCAAGAAATATTCCAAGTAATGAGAACCAGAGGCCTGAAACCAAGGTTACTTTACCCAGTCAGACTCTTAATCAAGATAGAAGGCCAAATAAAGAGCTTCCAAGACAAAAGAAGTCTAAAGGAATATACCTCCACCAAACCATCTCTACAACAGATGCTAAAAGGACTGCTTTAAGGAAAGGCAGGAAAAGAGAGAGACAGAGAGGAAGACAGGTACAAAAATGGCAATGAATAAATACCTATCAATAATAACCTTAAACATAAATGGATTAAATGCTCCAATCAAAAGACATAGAATAGCTGAATGGATAAGAAAGCATGACTCACACATATGCTGCCTGCAAGAGACCCACCTCAGGACAAAAGACCTACACAGACTAAAGGTGAAGGTCTGGAAACAAATTTTCCAAGGAAACTAACAAGAAAAAAAAAAGCTGGGGTAGCAATACTCATATCAGACAAAATAGACTTCAAAAATAGAGCCATAAAGAGAGACCCAGAAGGTTACTTCATAATACTCAAGGGAAGAATCCACCAAGGAGATATAAACATTATAAATACACATGCACCCAACATAGGAACACCCAAATAGATAAAGAAAATCTTAGAGGACTTCAAGAAAGAAATTGACAGCAACACAATTATAGTAGGGGATTTTAACACCCCACTGTCAAAAATAAACAGATCATCCAAACAGAATATCAGCCATGATATTGTGGCACTAAACAACGCCCTAGATGAAATGGACCTAACTGATATATATAGAGCCCTTCGTGCCAAAGAAGCTAAATACACATTCTTATCAAATGCACATGGAATATTTTTAAAGATAGATCACATGGTAGGACACAAAACAAGCCTCAACAAATTTAAGAAAATTAAAATCATATCAAGCATTTTTTCTGACCACAAGGGACTGAAACTAGAACAAAACTCAAGAAAAAAAAAACCCAAACACTAAACTCATAGAGATGGAATAGCATGCTATTAAACAATGAATGGGTCAATAATGAGATCAACAAAGAAATCAGAATTTTCTGGAAACAAATGAAAATGAACTCACAACATCCCCAAACTTATGGTACAGAGTGAAGGCAGTCCTAACAGGGGAGTTCATAGCAATACAGGCCTACCTAAAAAAGATAGAAACACTTCACATAAACAACCTAAGCCCACACCTACAAGAACTCAAAGAACAACAACAAAGACTGGCATTTTTTAGAACTCCCCTCAACATAATGTGGACACTTCTAAACTTAACTTATTGAGTTCACATGTCAAGCAACATTGAGTTGCTTGAGTCCAGTAGATACACAATATGATTTTAAACCTCTCTAAGGAGCATCAAGAAACAGAGGGATATTCTTGATTTTTAAGTAGATAGCTCTAATTCCCCTAATTGTTTTTATATCATCTCTTCGAACATACTTAACTTATAAATGCAACAGAGTGATTTCTAAGATATAACATTTCAAATGCAATTAAGACATGCTATTTTTCTATTTGTAGCATACTTTTTTTTTACAAAACTTCCCTAATAAATATTTTGTCAATTTATAATTTAAAAAAAGACAGCCCAGAGAAAGTATAAGAAAAAAAATAACCAAGATCAGAGAAGAATTAAATGACATAGAGACTAAAAGCACTATTGTAAGGATCAATATATCCAGAAACTAGTTCTTTCTTTAATTCAAATTATTTTATTGTTGTTCAGTTACAGTTGTCTGCATTTTCTCCCCACCCCTGCCTTGTAGGAGCTGGTTCTTGGAAAGTTAAACAAAATTGAGAATCATTTAAGCAGACTCATCAAGAAAAAGAGAGGACCCAAATAAACACAATCAGAAATGAGTGAGGACACATTATAAATGATACCACAGAAATACAAAGGATTGTAAAAAGTTACTGTGAAGAACTGTATGCCAAGAAATTTGAAAATCTGGGCGAAATGAACAAATTTCTAGAAAAATATAATATTCCAAAACTCAATGAAGAAGAAGCAGAAAGCCTGAATAGACCAATAACAGCAAATGAAATTGAAGCACTAATAAAAAATTCCCATCACACAAAAGCTCTGGACCAGATGGTTTCACAGGAGAATTCTACAAAGCATTTAAGGAAGAGCTAACCCCCATCCTTCAGAGATTATTCCAAAAAATTCAAGAAAAAGGAAGACTCCCAAACTCTTTTTATGAAGTCAACATCATCCTAATCCCACAACTAGATAAAGACATAGTAAAGAAAACTTCAGGCCAATTTGCTGATGAACATAGATGCTAAAATTCTCAACAAAATATTGGGAAATGCATCCAGTAATACATTAAAAAGATCATACATCATGACCAAGTGGGATTCATCCTAGGGATGCAAGGATGGTACAATATTTGCAAAACAATAAAGGTATCCCATCACATAAACATAATGAAAGACAATAATCACATGATCATATCAATAGATGCAGAGAAAAAACATTTGATAAGGTACAGCACCCATTTATGATAAAAATACGCAGCAAAGTGGGAATAGAGAGAGCAATCCTTAACATAATAAAGACCATATATGAGAGACCTACAGCCAACATCATACTCAATGGGCAAAAACTCAAATCTTTTCCAGAAGGATCAGGAATGAGACAAGGATGCTCACCACTTGTATTCAACAGAGTATTGGAAGTCAGCCACAGCAATCAGACAGGAAAAAGAAATTAAAAGTATCCAAATTGGAAAGGAGAAAGTAAAACTGTCATTGTTTCTAGAAAATGTGACAGTGTATCTAGAAAGCCCTAAAGACTCCACCAAAAACTTACTCAACCTAATAAATAAATTTGGCAAAACAGCAGGATACAAAGTCAATACTCACAAATCAAAGGCATTTTTGTACACCGACAATGAAGTATCAGGAACAGAAATGAGGAAAAAAATCCATTTGATGTAGCAACAAGAAAAATAAAGTACCTAGGAATAACCTAAGGAGGTGAAATACCTGTATTCAGAAAACTACACAAGACTGAAGAAAGAAATTAGGAAGACACAAACAAATGGATGCATGTACCACGTTCATGAATTGGAAGAATTAACATAATCAAAATGGCCATGTTACCCAAAGCAATTTATACATTCAACACAATCCAGATTAAAACACCAATGACATATTTTACAGATATAGAACAAACATTTTAGAAATTTAGGTGGAACCATTAATGATCCTGAATAGCTGCAGCAATTTTGAAAAGAACAAAGTTGGAGGGATCACAATACCTGATATCAAACTGTACTACAAACCCACTGTATCAAAACAGCCTCTTACTGGCATAAAAACAGACACATAGACCAATGGAACAGAACAGATAGCTCAGAAATAAAACCAAGTCTCTATGGTCAGTTAATATTCAATAAAAGGGGAAAAAGCATAAAATGGAGTAAAAATAGTCTCCTGAACAAATGGTGTTGGGAGATCTGGACAGCTACATGCAAAAAAATAAAACTTGATCACCAACTTACACCATATACAAAAATGAATTCAAGGTGGTTAAAAGATTTAAATATAAGCCATGACACCATTAAAGTCCTAGAGAAGAACATTGGCAGGAAAATCTCAGACGTTCCACGCAGCAATATCTTCACTGGTATGTCCCCTAAAGCAAGGGACATAAAGGAAAGAATAAACAAATGGGACCTCATCAAATCAAAAAGCTTCTCTATGGCTAAAGAAAACAGCATTAAAATGAAAAGAGAACCAACTATGTAGGAAAACATACTTGCCAATGATATGTCTTGCAAGGGATTAATCTTTAAAATATATAAAGAACTCACATGACTCTACTCCAGGAAGACAAACAACCCAATTAAAAAATGGGCAAAAGACTTGAACAGACATTTCTCCAAGGAGGGTATAAAGAAACACATGAGAAGATGCTCAATAACACTAGTTTTCTGAGAGATGCAAATTAAAACCACAATAAGATACCACTTAACACTGGTCAGAATGACCATCATAAACAAATCAACAAACAAGTGTTGAAGAGGATGTGGAGAAAAGGGGACCCTAGTGCACTATTGGTGGAATGCGGACTGGTACAGCCACTGTGGAAAACAGTATGAAATTTCCTCAGAACACTAAAAATGAAACTGCCTTTTGATCCAGCAATTCTACTGCTGGGATTATAGCCTAAGAACCCTGAAACACCAGTTCATAAGAACCTATGCACCCCAATGTTAATAGCAGTACAATTTACAATAGCAATGTGGTGAAAGCAACCTAAGTGCCTATCATTAAATGAGTGGATCAAAAAACTATGGTACATTTACACCACAGAATACTACAGCAGAGAGAAAGAAGGAGTTCCTACCATTTGCAGCAGCATGGATGGAACTGGAGAGCATTATACTAAGTGAAGTTAGTCAGGTGGTGAGGACAAATACCATATGTATTTAGCTGGAACATAATCAACAAAAGAAAAAGCAAGCAAAATATAACCAGAAACGCTGAAGTTAAGAACAATCTAACAATACCCAGAGGGGAGGGGGAAGGGGACAATGAAGAGAAGGATTTCAGGATCTACTATAAGAGACAAACCAAGGGGGAGGGTGGAAGCAAGGAAGAAAGGTGGGTTTGGCTCGGGCTGGGGGGAGGGATGGAGGGAAACTGCAGACAACTGTAAGTGAACAATAATAAAATAATTAAAATGTTTAACAACTATAGTTAATATTATATAAACAAAGAGTAAAACTTTGAATAAATCATAAAAAGAAAAAATTTTGAGCAAAAAACATTATTTGATAAAATAATGAAAGAAAACTTTCCTAATTTGGCAAAGGAAACAGACACACAAGTTAAGGAAGCACAGAGAGTCAGAAACAATTTGGACCCAAAGAGGACCACACTAAGATACATTATAATTAAAATGCCAAAGTTAAAGAGAGAATCTTAACGGCAGCAAGAGAATAGCAGAGAGTTACCAACAAGGGAGTTCCCATAAGACTGTCGGGTGATTTCTCAAAACAATCTTTTAGGTTAGAAGGGACTGGAAAAACTATTTAAAGAGATTTTTTATCTTTCCATCTACAGCCTAGATTAGTCTATCCAGAAAAGCTATCATTTAGAATGGAAGGGCAGAAACAGTACTTCCCAGACAAGGTAAAACTAAAGGAGTTCATCTTTGTCAAGCCATTATTGCATGAAATGTTAGAGACTTAAATAAGCAAAAGAAGAAAACCAAAACTATGAACATTAAAATGGCAATAAATTCACTATTATCAATAATTTAATCTAAAAAACAAACTAAGGAAACAAGCAAACAGAAACAGAATCATAGATATGGAAATTTTTTGGAAGGTTATCAGCTGGGAGGGAGAAGGGAGGGTAATGGGGGAAAATGTATAGGAATTCAGAAGCACAGATTGGTAGGTATAAAACAGATGGAGGAATGTTAAGAACAATATAGGAAATAGAGTAGTCAAAGAATTGATATGCTGACCCATGGACATGAACTAAGGAGAGAGATGAGGGTACCAGGTGGAGGGGGGCAAAGGGGGAAAAATGGGATAACTGTAATAGTATAATCAATAAAATATATAGTGGTATTAAAAAAGTTGGACCAAAAAAGAACTACAACAGTGATTAAATACAAGAATGAAGGGCTTATTTTCTCACAATATCTTAGCATAATATTGCAGGGTCCTTAGAAGTATACATTTGATTCTTGAGCAACTTAAGTATTAGGAGTAATGGACCCCGTACAGTCACAAATCCACATATAACTTTAATTCCCCCAACTTAACTACTAATAGTCTACTTTTCAATAACATAAATAGTCAATTATCATATATTTTGTATGTTATATACTTTATTTTTACAGGAGAGTAAGCTAGAAAAAAGAAAATGTTATTAAGAAAATCATAAGGAAGAGAAAATACATTTATAGTACAGTACCATATTTACTGATACTGTACATTTACATCTTCTATTTACAAGATGAAAAATTTCTGGGTATTAGTAGTTCAGACCTGTGCTGATGAAGGGTCAACTGTACAGTGAGTTCTTCATATTCCTGGGTTTCACATCTGCAGATTCAACTAACTGAAGAATGAAAACAGTATTTTTGCATTCCCAGCTGTGGTTCCCCAACCTCAGATCCCCAGCTGAGGATGGAAAATACTGCTGTTAATCCAAGTTGGGTTGAATCCTCAGGTGTGAAGGGCTGACTGTACTTGTTGTCCTTTATTGTCATAGAGTCCCCTGTTTCAGTGGAGGAGCAGCGTTTGGATAAGAGTCAATGATAAACAGGTGCTTACTTCAACAGGAATTCTGGTGTGATGCTGGAATTGCTAAATGGGCAAGATTTTTTTCTTAATGTCCCTAATTACTCTTTAGTTGTTTTCTTTTTCCACGGACACATTACAGAACATCTATTTCCCAGATGCCTAGGGCATTTATGTTGCCTCCCTGGAAGTTCAGTACCCTCCTTCTAGCTCACTTTGATATTTTTCCTTGGACTGTTTTCTCCGTGATAGTCTTGGGTTTCTTCCTGCACATGTGTCCAAATGTCCCTTTCCTCTGTCCCATCATCTAGTATTCTTTATTTGACTTTCCAAATTGACAATTTATTAATTCTGACAACTTTTTCTAATGGGGTTAATTGTGGTTAATCAGTGTCTCTTACTGAGTGGCACTGTGGGACTGACTAGTGGGGTGAGGGAGAACATTTTATGTGGCATATAAATGTGGCATTACATAACACTGAATCATGTAAAGTGAAAATTATCCCCTTTTTAATTTCTTCTCAAGCATTTCTAGTTAAGACAAGGAGAGTTCTGGCCAGTATGGATCAGTTGATTGGAGCCTCATACTGTAGCCAAAGGGTTGTGGGATCAACTCCCGGTCAGGGTGCAGGGTTCCATCCCAGTCAAGGCATGTATGATCTCCCAGCTGGGTGCATATGATCCCTGGTCTAGTTGCATTTGGGAGGCAAACAATCCATGCTTTTCTCTTGCATTGATATTTCCTTCTCTCCCTGCCTTTCTTCCTTCCTCTCACTCTAAAAGCAATGAAAAAATGTCTGTGGTGAGGATAAAAATAAAATATGACAAGGAGAAAGTTTCATTTTGGTGCTTAGTGTGGTTTTAATCCTTCAACAATTGCCAATCTCCCATTTTAACAAAGCCAGTATAGGCTTTAGTCTAAAAGCCTTGGAAATAGAATTATTTCTTAGACTTTTTTGTACTGAAATATATAACACTAGAAGGGGTATAAATAAAAATGTATATGTTGATTAATTATATTAGCTAGAATTTTGAATTATTTTTTCACTTCTATTGCATTTAATGTACAGAATGCCCTTTTATTTATGTCAGATACTAGTTTTCTAAGGTAGCAATAAAGTTTTATTTTAAAGAAATTTATTAAGTAAAAAAAGTGAGTTGATTTAAAGAGAAAAAGAGTGCTTTATTTCAAAGATTCTAATGATTCCCTCCTCCCCAATATTTTAATGCCTTTGAAATCATGCATCATGCAATCGGTGTCATCTTATGATGCCCACGGACTAAGGTCAGGCAGTACGCTCATAGTGGTGTAAACCTGCAGCTGACACCTGTAGTCAAATCAAGAAAGATCAACAATCAGAGCATTTTAGGCTAAAAAATATGGTAAATATGATATGGAAAAAGTGGAGATTTGGTGTGCAAATACCTGAAGTTTAGGAAACAGTAGCTTGGTTACCTACTCTTTTCATCTGATGCCTCTATTTCAGTAGGAGCTCTAGATATGCATACGTCCTTTGTCCTAAAGAGTGATAGCAGTAGTAGAAATGTCAGCCCCATGACCGGATTGTGGTGGGTGTCAGGAAATCCTGAGGAACAATGAGCTTGATTTTATATCTCCTCAGTGTGGTGTGCTTATCAACACTATGTCTGTTCCCAACACAGGACTTGCCTGGCCTTTGTGGCATATATGTTGTCCTTGCTCAGAAATTTTTGAGTACTATTTAATCTGCTGCCAGCTTATGAATTATAAGAAAACTATCTTTCAGATTCATAATGTTGTTACACTGGAATATAGATCAATACACTTGAATGTTAGATGTCTGCCTGGACTTGCTTCCTGCAGCATGATGACCTAACATGTTGCCATCTGTATAGGAACCTCCAAATGCATTTTTTAAAAGTATATTTTATTGATTATGCTATTACAGTTTTCCCAATTTTTCCCCATTACCCTTTTTCCACCATGCACCCCCAACTCTCCAGCTCCTTCACCTTAGTTGATGTCCATAGGTTGTACATATAGTTTTTGAGTTCTGTTTACTATACCATTTTGACCTCTCCCCGTCCAATTAATGCCTACTAATTATGCTTCTTCTTCCCTCTACCTCCCCCCACCCCCAGATTCCTCCCTTCTGACCTCCCCAATGAAAACCCTCCATGTGATGTCCATTTCTCTGATTCTGTTCCTGTTCTAGTTGTTTCATTAGTTTTTATTTTTCTTTCTTTTATTTTTTAGGTTCATTTGTTGACAATTCAGGAAGCCCAGAGGGTCCCAAAGAAGTTGGACCCAAAGAGGAACACACCAAGGCACATCATCATTAAGTTACCCAAGATTAAAGACAAAGAGAAAATCTTTAAAGTGGCAAGAGGAAAGGAAAGAGTTACCTACAAAGGAGTGCCCATAAGGCTATCAGCTGATTTCTCAACAGAAACTTTGCAGGCAAGAAGGGGCTGGAAAGAAGTATTTGAAGTCATGAAAGGCAAGGACCTATATCCAAGATTACTCTATCCAGCAAAGCTTTCATTTAGAATGGAAGGGCAGATAAAGTGCTTCCTAGATAAGGCCAAGTTAAAGGAGTTCATCATCACCAAACCCTTATTATATGAAATGTTAAAGGGACTTATCTAAGAAAATGAGGATAAAAAATATGAACAGTAAAATGACAACAAACTCACAAATACATATTTCTTAAAGGAATGAATAAGAGAAGCTTACCTTTGGTCTCCCATTTGCAGATTCCAGCTGTGGCTGCATTGTGTGGGCTAAATAGCTAGGGGACAGCAGCAGCCCATAGTTGGCTCCCGCAGGCATGTCTGAGACTCCAGGGGCACTGGCTGTGCATTTGTAAGGCATAACATTTGCATACTCTAACGAGATGGCTATAATTGGCCTTCATTGATTTTGTTTTCATTGAGCTAAAATAGAGTCAGAGCTTCTTAGGCTAGAAGAACTGATTGATTTGTGGTAGAATTCAGGACTATTCAGTTGAAGAAATAATTAATTATGCTCTTATTCAGTAATCACCAGAGTTCAGCTGGTTTCTTAGCAGGATAATGTGCTCAACAAATTTGGAGTTTGCTAAGGCAGGGATGCTTTTATATAGGTACTTGAGATGGCCAGCTCAATACAATACATAATAGTTAATATTATTATCAATTAAAAAAAAAGACATCTATGTGCAGATTGGAGACAATAGTACATATATAGAGAGAGAACGTAGAGAACAAGAGACAGGCATCATATATTCCTATTCTTCATCTTCCTCCTCATTGAGCATATAATTCATCTACTTATCTCTCTGTCCATTTATCCATCCACTCATCCATCCTTTTATCTACTTGTGCACTCATCTTTCAACACTTTGTAACTTCTCTCTGAGTTAATTCAGTTTGAATGAATCCTTCTACATTTGTCTGCCACTTCTCAGACTTGGGAGCTGGTCCAGGTTGGCCCCAACCCTATTGGAATAGACAAGGGAATATTAGTCTGATTTGGTTATCCTGAAGCTTGGGACACTTAAGCAAATAGAATGTCAGTTCATTCTGTGTAGATAAGGTAGCACTTGAAATTTTGAAGTGATTATGATTAAAATATTTCTTTAAAAAATTTTAATTGTTGTTCAAGTACAGTTTTCTGTCTTTTACTCCCGTCCCAGCCCACCCAACTAGGCCCCCCCCCATTTCCACCCCTGTTAGTTTTTGTCCATGGGTCTTATATAATTGTTCCTGTAAACCCTTCCCCTTTCCCCTGAAATTCCCTCTCCTTTCCCCTCTGGACACTGTGAGCCTATTCTCTATTTCAGTGTATTTGGTTATATTTTGCTTGTTTGATTATTTTGTTGTTTAGATTCCTGTTAAAGGTGAGATCATGTGGTATTTGTCTTTCACCACCTGGCTTATTTCACTTAGCAAGAATGGAATTGATTAAAACTTTTCTAAATGGTTTAGTCCCATGTCAATGTTTCCCTTTAAAAAATTTCTTTTGAAATTTTTGTGCACAGTTTTTGGTTATTATTAGTTCTTATTAGAATGAGGCCTACTCTGTAAATTGAGACTTTATACCATTAAGAAACAAGGTATAGATATAAATAAATAACCACATCCATCTTTCATTTAACAGACATTTATTGAGAAACTCCATGTGGAAAGTATTATGGTAAGTACTGTAAGGGATAAAAAGGTGAAAAAAACACTATAGCTGTTCTGAAGCATCATATTAGTTAATGTAGAAATATTTGTCATAAATTATTTTGTATGTCAGTATTTGGAACTATATTATATATGGCCAATAGTTGAGACCACAAAAATCTATATGGTATCAGGCTAAACTATGTGAAATTTCTAATGTTTTACCATGTTTGCCCTATAAAAATGGCAACTTTATGTGACTCAGCCTACCTGTAAAACAATGTATTTTATACTAAAGTATAAAACAAAGAGTAACTAATGACCATGAACTATAATGATTATGTGGGAAAAAGTGTGTCCAGAAACCTACCTCTTATTGGAGACAAGGGACTCCTTCAGGGATGTTCTCATGTGCTGGGGATAGTTGACATAGAGGTTTCTGACTTTGAATCCTAGTTCCACCATTTATTAGCTGCATGACTATGAAGAAGTTTCCAAAGTCTTTCTTTCTGAGGTTCCATAGTTATACCATAGTATCATCTTATATGGTTTGGGGAAAGATTAGACAAATTAAGTGTGTAAAATGCATAGAGTGATATTCAACCCATAGTGAGCACTCAGTAGATATGAGTTGTTTTTGTCTGATGTCAGCTATTTTCAAGTGGTGCTTCCTAATACTTGAGCAAAGTATTAGGATTTCTGGATCTATGACATTATATTTTTAAAAGCCTCACAGCATTGTGAGAAGACTGAAGGGAGATTAATCAGTGTGAAACTTGACAGTGATGCATTATATAAGTATACAGAATTAATATTAAATTGTTCTTTATATAGTATATCCTTGTTATTAATCCCATTTCTGGTTTTTCTTGAAAATTTTATCAAACTATTCTAGCAAAGGAGACAAGTGGTCAAGGACTCACTCAACTGTCTCTATTTTAAATCTTCCAAATTTCCTTTTTGTTAAGATTTCCAAAAAATGAAATTCCAGTCTTATCTGTTGACCTTTAATACATGTTATAAATTAAAAAAATTAATTTAGTGGGTCTAGAGGAAGAGAGAGGAAGTGAGGGAGTGACAGAGAGAGAGAGAGAGAGAGAGAGAGAAAGATTTGTTGTTCTACTTAGTTATTCATTCATTTGTTGATTCTTGTATATGTTCTGACCAGGGATTGAATTTGTAACCTTGTGATATCAGGAATATGCTCTAACCAACTGAGCTACCCAGCCAGGACTACATGTTGTAAATGTTGATCACATTGTAGAAAAGTTTTTATGGGTGGAGAATATATGCAATGAATTTAAAAAAAATAACAAACTCAAGTTCAAAAGTTCCTTGGGCTATATTATAGTAACAACACATATTTAACAGTGAGCCACAGTATGAAATTTTCTAAGAAAACTAAAAATGAATATACCTTTTGACCCAGCAATAACACTGCTAGGATTATAACCTAACAACCCTGAAACATTAATCCAAAAGAACCTGTGCACCCCAATGTTCATAGTATCACAATTTACAATAGCCAAGAGCTGGAAGCAACCTAGGTGCCCGTCAGTAAATGAATGGATCAAAAAATTATGGTACATATACACAATGGAATTCTATGCAGCAGAAAGAAAGAAGGAGCTCCTACCCTTTGCAACAGCATGGATGGAACTGGAAAGTATTATGCTGAGTAAAATAAGCCAGGTGTTGAAAAACAAATACCGTTTGATCTCACCTTTAACAGGAACCTAATCAACAAAACAAAAAAACAAGCAAGATAAAAACGACACTGAAATAGAGAACAAGGGGACAGTAACAGAGGGGAGAGGGGAGGGAATTTCAGGGGTAAGGGGGCAGGATTTACAATAACTAGTATAAAGAACACATGGACAACAAATAAGGGGAGTGGAAATGAGAAGGAGGTGGGGAGCATGGGGGGTGGGCTGGGATGGGAGTAAAAGACAGAAAACTGTACTTGAACAACTATTAATTAACTAAATTAAAAAAAACTGTACTCAGTAGGGAAGAAAGAAAAACAGTGGGCATACTTTTCAAATAGCTTCTTCTTTCTTTACAACAATCTTTTAAGGTATGTGGAACATGGATTGTCATCCTTATTGTACAGATAAGAAAAATGGGGCTCCTAGAGTTTAAAAAACTAAGGTTTCTTTTTTTTAACATTTTTTAATTGATTATGCCGTTACATTTGTTCTATTCCCCCCTCCATTCCCCGCCACCCTGCACACCCCTCCCCCACCATTCCTTCCCCCTTTAGTTCAAGAACGCATGTCTCAAGTTCTTTAGATTCTATATTTCCCCTACTATTCTTACCCTCCCCCCTATTTATTTTCTATCTACTGTCTATGCTACTTATTTTCTGTACCTTCTCCCCTCTTCTCCTTCTCCCACTCCCCTGTTGCTAATCCTTCACGTGATCATCATTTCTATGGTTCACTCCTGATCTAGCTGTCTTCTTAATTTGCTTTTGTTTTAGGTGTGGTTGCTGATAATTGTGAGTTTGCTGTCCTTTCACTGTTCATCTTTTTTATCCTCTTTTTCTTAGGTAAGTCCCTTTAACATTTCATATAATAAGGGCTTGGAGATGATGAACTCCTTGAATTTGATCTTATCTGAGAAGCGCTTTATCTGTCCTTCCATTTTAAATGAAAACTTTGTTGGATGGAGCAATCTTGGTTGTAGGTCTTTGGTTTTCACGACTTGGAATACCTCTTTCCAGCCCCTTCTTGCCTGTGGTTTCATCTAGGCTATTGATGTTAAAATTGTTCTCTTACCTCTTAATCTATAATACCATATGTACCATTGTTTAAGATAAGAATGTCAATTTTTTGGCCTGATATATTGCACTGACTTTATTGTCAGATACAATTTTCTGAGGCCAATTTTAATTTTCTACTTAGTAGAGAGTACTTGAAAATTTTGGGTGGAAGGAACATTTCAGTTAGAAATGAGAAAACCTGTTTCTGGAACTTTCCCTAGTATTCCAGCAACTAATTCTTCTGCAGGAAATTATATATATTAAACTCTATCTCATGAATCACACATATGCATGCAGGTACACATATGCATGCAGGTGCACATGTGCATGCATGAGAATGCTGTAGCCAAATCATGGGTTGTTGGCCTTTGGGTGAGGTGGGAGCGACTTTCTCGCAAGTCCCCCCGAATGCCATGGACATGAGTGAATGTGGCCGATATATGACAAGATCTGCTTGGGGAGGAGGAGTGAACAGTGGCCAGTTTCTCTGAGGAGATAAAGGCCCTGAGCGCCCTCCTCCAGGGCCTTTATTGGGTTCTAATACACAGGAATACAGGGTGGTAAGGATCACACAGTAGATAACATTTCAAAGAAATCTGAGGGCTTCAGAGTCTGTCAAGAACAGAGTTTTAGGGTTTCCTAATTGAACCTTTAACGTATGAGTGAAGCACTCTTAGCAGAACAGATTTCCCAGGTTTATCAGGAAGTCTTTGTGATGCCAGATTTTTCCCCGGACATGCTCTAGCAAGGCAAGGAGCTGCACCTCTCCCCAACAGGTATTCAGGCTTAAGGGGATTAGAGCCAGGAAGCACTTCTCCCAGAGAACATGGGGACTCAGGCTATGTCAAAGCTGGGGGCGAGAGTCTATTGCTCTTTGTTGCAGCCCCCCCCCCAGTCCTTCCACGAAGGCCTCCCAGGTGATCAAGTCTGGTTTAGGTTGCCCTCCACTGTGAAGGGTCTTACCCGTCATTGACTTCTGACCAAGCTTTGGGGGCAGGGAGAGGAAACTGAGGCAGCATTTGCTACCAGAGACAAGCTTTGTCTCCTGCGGCTGGCATTCCAAAGGTTGTCCCTCACTCTTAGGCACAAGGGGTAGAGATACAATTCCTAAAACCAGGGAGAGCAGTCTACAACAGGGTGAACTTGGAGTGCCTTCTTGGTGCCCCTGTATTTATTGCAATGGTGGTGGTGCCAGGAGGGGAAAGCATGCTTTTACCAGGGGATGTCTTTATACTCCATTTTTTATTTTTTAAAATTATATTATGGACTTCCAGCCAAGATGGAAGTGTATGTGGAAACATTGTGCCTCCTCACACAACCAAGTTTAAAGACAACAAATTTTAGTAACAAAAACCAAAACACAGAAAATTAATCTGTATGGAAGTCTGACAACAACGAACCATTCAGCCAGATGGGTAAGAGAGGTGGAGCCAGCGGCCGGCAGAGCGGGTCATGCAGGATAAGGTGGCCAGACTGACCCAGGTATGCAGGCGGCAGTTGGCAGATCCCAGGCGTGAGGTGGCAACATGCAGACCCAGTGAGGGCGCAAGGCGCCTGGCTGACCACGGTCATACATTTGTGTGCAGATAAACCAGGAAGAGGAGCAAGCAGTGAGACATACAGTACAAACCAGAGCCCCAGCCATGGGAATTAAAGCCTAAAAGCACCAACTGAAAAAACTTTCGGGGGTCAAGGTGCCGGGAGAAGCTCCCAGGCTCACAGAGTTCGTTGGGGAGAACCACAGGGTCTGGAGGGTGCACAAGCCTGGGAAGCAGCACCAGAAGGGCCCAATTTGCCTGTGGAAAGCAGCAGAGGGGACCAAAATCTGAGAGATAGCAGAACAAACACCATTTCCCCTCTCTGACCCAGCCCCCACATACAGTGTCACAACCCAGCAACTGGGTTGCCCTGCCTTGGTGACCACCTAAGACTCTGCCCCTCATACATAACAGGTGCAAACAGACCAAAACATTATGGCTCAAGAACAGCTCAAAGCCCCAGAGCCAATACTTCTAAGTGACAAAGAGATAGCTAACCTATCAGATGCACAGTTCAAAACACTGGTGATCAGGATGCTCACAGAACTGGTTGATTTTAGTCACAAATTAGATGAAAAATGAAGGATACACTTAGAAAAATAAAAGGAAATGTATAGAGAAGCAATAGTGATGGAAAGGAAACTGGGACTGAAATCAATGGAGTGGACCAGAAGGAAGAAAAAAATGACCAAACAGAAAAGGATGAAGAAACAAGAACTCAAAAAAATGAGGAGAGGCTTAGGAACCTCCAGGACATCTTTAAACGTTCCAACATATGAATTATAGGGGTACCCGAAGGGGAAGGGGAAAAGCAACAAGTGCAAACTTATTTGAACAAATAATAAAAAAGAACTTCCCCAGTCTGGCAAAAGAAATAGACTTCCAGGAAATCCAGGAAGCTCAGAGAGTCCCAAAGAAGTTGGACCCAAGAAGGAACACACCAAGGCACATTGTAATTATATTAGCCAAGATTAAAATGAAGGAGAGAATCCTAGAAGCAGCAAGAGATAAGGGGACAGTCACCTACAAAGGAGTTCCCATCAGACTGTCAGCAGATTTCTCAAAAGAGACCTTACAGGCAAGAAGGGGCTGGAAAGAAGTACTCCAAGTCATGAAATCCAAAGACCTACATCCAAGATTACTCTATCCAGCAAAACTTTTATTTAGAATGGAAGGGCAGGTAAAGTGCTTCTCAGATAAGATCAAATTCAAGGAATTCATCATCACCAAACCCTTATTATATGAAACATTAAAGGGACTTATCTAAGAAAAAGAAGATAAAAATATGAAAAGTGAAAGGACAGCAAACTCACAATTATTAACAACCACATCTAAAACAAAAGCAAACTAAAAGAACAGCTAGACCAGGAACAGAAACGTAGAAATGGAGATCACATAGAGGGTTAGCAACAGGGGAGTGGGAGGAGGAGAATCGGGGAGAAGGTACAGAGGATAAGTAGCATAGACAATAGGCAGAAAATAGACAGGGCAGAGGGCAAGAATAGTGTGGGAAATATAGAATCTAAAGAACTTGTGTCACATGGACATAAACTAAAGGAGGGAATGGAGGGGGAAAGGGTGTGCAGGGTGGAGGGGAATAAAGGGGGGAACTGGGACAACTATAATGACATAATTAATAAAATACATCTTAAAATCTTATTATACTGATTATGCTAGTACAGTTTTTCTGATTTTATGCCCTGTGCCTCCCTCCACCCAGCAGCCCCCACTCCCTCAAGCAACTCATTCCCCCACACTGTTGTTCATGTTCATGGGTCACATGTATAAGTTCTTTGAATACTCCATTTCCTATACTGTACTTTACATCCCCATGGCTATTCTGTAACTACCTATTTGTACTGCTTAATCCCCTCACCTCTTCACCCATTCTCCCCCTCCTGCCTCTTTTCTGGCAACCTTCTGTTAACTAACTTCTTTTCTCTTACTTTTAAAAGTCTTTGTTTATCTTTAACCCTTGATGTGTCTTGAAGTGGGCCTCTTTGTATTCATCATAATTGGGACTCTCTGCACTTCCTGGACTTTCACATCTGTTTTCTTCACCAAATTAGGGAAGTTTTCTTTCACTATTTTTCTCACATAGATTTCCATTTTCTTGCTCTTTTTATTCTCCTTCTAGCACCCCCGTATGAGGTGAATGTTGGATCTCTTAAGGTTGTCCCAGAGGCTGTTTATACCATCACCATTTTTTTTTTTGGATTCTTTTTTCCTGTTCTGGATGGTTGTGTTTTGTTCCTTATGTTCCAAAATGATTGATTTGCTTCTTGGCTTCTTCTGTACTGTTGTTTCCATGTAAATTGTTCTTTATTTCAATTAGTGAATCCTTTGTTTCTGACTGGGTCTTTTTTATGCTGCTGAGATCCTCATTAAGTTCCTTAAGCATCCTTATAACAAGTGTTTTGATCTCTGTACTTGAAAGATTGCCTATTTCATTTAGCTCTTTTTCTGTTCTTTCATTTGGGCCATGTTTCTTTGTCTCCTCATTTTTGCAGTCTCCCTCTATTTGTTTCTATGTATCAGGTGGAGCTGCTTTGACTCCCTGTCTTGATAGTGTGGCTCAATGTAGTAGTTGTCCTGTAGGGTCCAGTGACACAGCCTCCCCTATCATCCAAGCTTGGTACTCAAGGTGTGCCCTTCATGTGGTCCAAGTACACCCTCCTCTTGTAGTTGAGCCTTGATTGCTACTGGAAGGTCAATGGGAGGGATTTACCCAGGCCAGTCAGCTGCAAGGACTGGCTGTGACCACTGATCACAAACCTCTGCTGTTCATGGAGGATCAGCTGTTCAGGGGCAGAGTGGTGGGGCTCCAATGTAGTCTGTAGCTGTCCACTGGTTGCATTGGCCCCGGGGTTCCCAGGGTGGTACAGGCCAAGGTCAGCCCTCACCTGTGTTTTGCCAGTTACCCTGCCTGAGCTGTAAAGCAATCTGAGATGGCTTCCCCTTGTGCTGGGCTTGGAACTCCCCAGGTGAAACCAGCTGTGGCTTGTTTGATAGGATTTGGGAGGCAAAACCAGACATTATTATTAAAAAGCACCTTGGGTGGTCCCATAAAGTTGGTGGGGTAGAGCCTGTGGGGATCTCCAAGGCGGGTCACACAATATTAGACATGTCCATGGAGTGAGTCTCAGATATGGCGCCAGCCTACTGGCTCTGTGGGAGGAGGGCTCAGCAAAGGGATAATGGCCTCAGTTTGCCCTGATGCCAGAGACTTCAGTCTCTCCCTGTATACTACTGATGCCCTTCAAACTGCCACCTGGTGCTGGAGCTCAGCGAGAAAGAGTCTCAGTAGGTGAGTCTATATGTGGGTTTCCCTAGAGGGGCTTCTTATGGCTCCAGCAACCTTCTCCACTGACTCAATCCCCGCTAGTTTTCACAGCCAGAAGTTGTGGGGACTTATCTTCCTGGCACTGGGATCCTGGTCTGGGGGCCCTGGTTTGGGTCTGGGATCCCTCCCTCCTGAGATATCGCTCCTGAGTTTTTATTCATGTGGGTGTGGGGCCAGCTTGTTCTGCATCTGTGCCCCACTACCAGTCTGAATGGATGTGGTTTCTTCAATTCCATAGTTGTCAGACTTTCATTCAACTCAATTTCTAATGTTCCTGAGTGATGGTTGTTTTATATTTTAGTTGTATTTTTGATGTGGTTGTGTGAAGAGGAGAGCAAGGTCTGCTGACACTGACATCTTGATTGGAAGCTTCATACTTTGTAATACAACTGATTGATTACCACATTCCACTTATATCCTTGGCTTTTACTGATTATAAAGAGGAAGTACTTCAGGCTCTTTAAGTCTGATTTAGGTCAGAGGTTAGAGGTTAAGGTCATAGTACCCAGCAAAACAACATTCACTTAAGATGGCAGCTACAAGTCTGGGTGTCTCCAGGCCAACTGCACTTTATGACAAACTGATTATATATTTGGGAGGTCCCTTCAGTTTTGATAATTCCTGAGAATGACTCACAGAACTGAGGAAAATGCTATACTTATTGCTACAGTTTTATTATAAAGGATACACATAAGGTGAGGCCTGGGAGGGTTTCAAACAGAGCTTCTATATCCTTGGCATATGGAATCAGATCACATCATTCTAGCACGTTGATGCATTCATTAACCAGGAAGCTCACACAAGCTTTAGGGTACCAAGTTTTTACTGGAGTTCCATGTGTTTGAACTTAATCTCTAACCCTTCTTTCCTCCATGGAGGTTGGGCTTAATCACTTTCCTCAAAGCCGCAACCTTCTAGTCATGTGGTTGGTCTTCCTTAGTATACTTAGGTTTACTTAGTATAAATGCAGGTGTGGTACAAGGATCCATATAATAAGCACACCTGAGAACTTCCAAGGATTTAGGGGCTCATTCCCAGGGACCTGGGACAAAGACAAATTCTTTATTATAACAATACTTCATATGAAACCAAAATCAGTAAATGCTTGTTAAATGAAAGCATGGAGGAATGAAGGAGGAAATGAATGAACTTGATGGGCCTCCTGAGGGATATGAACCAGGCTCTCCAAAGTCTTTTCTAGGGTGATAAGCTTGGGAGCTTCTGAAAGTACTGCACTCCTGAAGTGTCCTGAATCTACCAGTCCAAATCTACATGCTTATATGGATCTTAGATTCAGGATCTTAGTTGGCCCTTCAACTGGGGATGGTAGTGATGATGCTGATTATGTTCCCCCAGAGTGCAGCATACTTTCATGTGCCATACTACACCAGGGTGTATTCATTGATTTAACAAATATTTGATGAATGCCTGCCATACCTAGACACTGTTCTAGGTGCAGGGGATATAGTGATGAGTAAAGTAGGCAAAAATCTCTGTCTTCTTGGAGCTTTCATTCTAGTGGGGAGAGATGGACAACATGCACATAAAGATAAATTAGCTGGGTGGTGGTAAATATTTTGGAAAATATAAATTGAATGCCCAGAACCTGTTGTTGCTCCACTGCAGGCTGGACAGGTATGGGCTGCACAAACATCCAACTCTGGGGCAAAATTTGTAATTTGTGGTTGCTGCTGCATGCCCTCTGAGTTAGAAAAAATCTGTCCCTGAATGTTTAGTGAGTCTGCTTGGCCTTTTGATTCTGCAGTGATTAAATACCAGGCTATTGGGAATTAGTTTTATTCTAATTCAAGGTTAAATGTAGAAAAGACCTCCCTCTTTTCCATTTATCAAAATTTAACTATGGATCTTTTAAGGGTGTCAGCCCTCTGTGAAGCCTTCTCTGACCTCCACACCACACAATTGCATTTAATCTCCCCTTTCTTTTCTTTCATGGCATTTAATTTATAGCCCTGTTGTATCACATTTCATTCTGTCTTATGTAGAATTACATGCTTATTGGCTTGTTTTTTTCCATAAAATTTGTAAATTTCTTGGAGGAAGAGAGGTTGTTTTTACTCTGTTCTTCACTATATTCCTTTCCTCTCTCCATCCCAAGGGTGGTTAGAATCATTGGCACACAGTAGCTGTTCAGTTAAGTAATGATTGAAAGAAAGACACCTAAAAGCAAGCTTATCAGTGCTGATATCTGATTTGCAAATATATCTAATTCCCATTGACTTCCCAGTTTTCACTAGTTTCCTTGGGACATTTATTGTGACTGCTTCCTAGGAAAGCACTCTGAAGTTTAGGCTTTCGAAGGGAATAGCAACGGGCATTGGAAACAAAAACAATACTAAAAATACACTTATTTTTGTTTTCTTATTGTTAAGGAATATACCCTCACTATAGAAAATTGAGAAAAAAGTTCTGGCCTAGATGGAGGCATAGGTAGAAATACTGTACCTCCTCACACAACCAAATTTAAGGACAACAAAGATTTAGAAAAAATGCAACCAAAACAGACAGAAAATTAAACTGTACTGAAGTCTTACAACAATGAAGCATTCATCCAAACTGGTAAGAGGGGTGGAGTCGGTGGCTGGTGGAGAGGGGTTCCAGCAGGAGAAGGCGGTGATTGGCAACCCAGGTGGGTGAGGGACGAAAACCCAGTAAGGCTTGCAAGGCGGCTGGCTGACTGTGGACACACATTTGTGGGCAGAGAAACCAGGAAGTTTAAAAATGGTCAGTGAGACAGACCGAACAACCCAGGGCCCCAGTGATGGGAAATAAAGCCTAAAGGCACTGATTAGAAAAACTTTCGAGGGTTGAGGTGCTGGGAGAGGCTCCTAGCCTCACAGGAGAGTTCACTGGGAATACTCACAGGGGCCTAGAATGTACACAAGTCCACCCACCCAGGAACCAGCATGAGAAGGGCCCAATTTCCTTGTGGGAAGCAGCAGAAGGAACCGAAATCTGAGAGAGAGCAGAACAAACGCCATTTCTTCCTCTGACCCTGCCTCCACTCACAACCCAGAAACTGGGTTGCCCTGCCCTGGTGAACACCTAAGCCTCTGCCCCTCATACATAACAGGTGCAAATAGACCAAAACATTATGGCTCAAGCAGGACAACTCAAAGCCCCAGAGCCAATACTTCTAAGTGACAAAAAGATAGACAACCTATCAGATGCACAGTTCAAAGCACTGGTGATGAGGATGCTTACTTAACTGGTTGATTTTAGTTGAAAATTAGATGAAAAAATGAAGGCTTCACTAAGTGAAATGAGGCAAAATGCACAGAGAATCAATAGTGATGGAAACAAATCTGGGACTGAAATCAATGGAGTGGACCAGAAGGAAGAAAAAAATGACCAAACAGAAAAGAATGAAGAAACAAGAATTCTAAAAAAATGAGAGGCTTAGGAACCTCCAGGACATCTTTAAACATTCCAACATTTGAATTTTAGGGGTACCAAAATGGGAAGAGGAAGAGCAACAGGTGGAAAACTTACTTGAACAAATAATAAAAGAGAACTTCCCCAATCTGGCAAAGGAAATGGACTTCCAAAAAATCCAGGAAGCACAAAGAATCCCAAAGAAGTTGGACCCAAGAAGAAACACACCAAGGCACATCATCATTACATTAGCCAAGATTCAAATGAAGGAGAGAATCCTAGAAGCAGCAAGAGATAAGAGGACAGTCACCTACAAAGGAGTTCCCATCAGACTGTCAGCAGATTTCTCAAAAGAGACCTTACAGGCAAGAAGGGGCTGGAAAGAGGTGTTCCAAGTCATGAAATCCAAAGACCTACAACCAAGATTGCTCTATCCAGCAAAGCTTTCATTTAGAATGGAAGAGCAGATAAAGTCCTCAGATAAGATCAAGTTAATGGAGTTCATCATCACCAAGCCCTTATTATATGAAATGTTAAAGGGACTTATCTAACAAAAAGAAGGTAAAAAATATGAACAGTGAAAGGACAGCAAACTCACAATTATTAAGAACCACACCTAAAACAAAAATAAACTAAGTGGACAGCTAGATCAGGAGTGGAATCATAGAAATGGAGATCTCAAGGAGGGTTAGCAAAAGGGGAGGAGGAGAAGGGGGGAGGAGGTACTGAGAATAAGTAGCATACATGGTAGGTAGAAAATAGACAGGGGGAGGGCAAGAATAATATGGGAAATGTAGAAGCTAAAGAACTTGTGTCACATGGTCATAAACTAAAGGGGGATTGGGGGAGAGGGTGTGGAGGGGAATGAAGGGGGGAAATGGGACAACTATAATGGCATAATCAATAAAATATATATTAAGAAAAAGAAAATTGAGATAAGTCCTGGCTGGTATAGCTCAGTGGATTGATAATAGGCCTGCAAACCAAAGGGTTGCTATTTTGATTTCTAGTTTGCACATGCCAGGGTTGCAGGTCGGGTCCCCAGTTGGGGACATGTGAGGAGCAACCACACATTGATATTTCTCTCCCTCTCTTTCTCTTTCCCTTTCCCTCTCTCTAAATAAATGAATAAAATCTTCAAAAAATTGAGAAAATATAAATTAGAAAATAAAAATCACTTTTTAAAATGTTTTTAAACATTTTTTATTTTATTGATTATGCCATTACAGTTGTTCTATTCCCCCCTTCATTCCCCTCCACCCTGCACCCCTCCACCCCTACCATTCCCCCCCTTTAGTTTATGACCAGGTGTGTCAAGTTCTCTGGATTCTATATTTCCCACACTATTCTTGCCCTCCCCCTATCTATTTTCTACCTACCATCTATGCTACTTATTTTCTGTACCTTCTCCCCCCTTCTCCTCCCACTCCCCTGTTGCTAACCCTCCATGAGATCTTCATTTCTATGGTTCTGCTCCTGATCTAGCTGTCCTTTTAGCTTGCTTTTGTTTTAGATGTGGTTGTTAATAACTGTGAGTTTGCTGTCCTTTCACTGTTCATGTTTTTTATCTTCTTTTTCTTAGGTAAGTCCCTTTAACATTTCATATAATCAGGGCTTGGTGATGATAAACTCCTTGAATTTGATCTTATCTGAGAAACACTTTATCTGCCCTTCCATTCTAAATGAAAGTTTTGCTGGATAGAGCAATCTTGGTTGTAGGTCTTTGGATTTCATGACTTGGAATACCTCTTTCCAGCCCCTTCTTGCCTGTAAGGTCTCTTTTGAGAAATCTGCTGACAGTCTGATGGGAACTCCTTTGTAGGTGACTGTCCTCTTATCTCTTGCTGCTTCTAGGATTCTCTCCTTCATTTTAATCTTGGCTAATGTAATGATGATGTGCCTTGGTGTGTTTCTTCTTGGGTCCAACTTCTTTGGGACTCTTTGAGCTTCCTGGATTTCCTGGAAGTCTATTGCCTTTGGCAGATTGGGGAAATTCTCCTTTATTATTTGCTCAAATAAGGTTTCCACTCCTGGCTGTTTCTTTTCCCCTTTTGGTACCCCTATAATTCTGTTGTTGGAATGTTTAAAGATGTCCTGGAGGTTCCTAGCCTCTCCTCATTTTTTTGAATTCTTGTTTCTTCATTCTTCTCTGGTTGTTCATTTTTATCCTCTTTCTGGTCCACTCCTTTTATTTGAGTCCCAGTTACCTTTCCATTGCTGTTGCTTTCCTGTGCATTTCCATTCATTTCAATTAGTTTAGCCTTCATATGTTCCTCTAATTTGTGACTAAAATCAACCAGTTCTGTGAGCATCCTGATCGCCAGTGTTTTTTGAACTGTGCATCTGAAAGTTTTGCTATTTCTTCATCACTTAGATTTATGGGTTCTGTGGCTTTGAGATCTTCTTGAGCCATTTTTGGTCTGTTCAAACCCATTAAGTATGAGGAGGGGAGCCTTAGGGGCAGGGCGGGGCCTCCAGGGAGGGGTCGTTGGGTTGTGATGCTGTCTGTGGTGGCGGGGTCAGAGTGGGGAAATGGCGTCCCCCTCTCCTGCTTCTCGCTGCTGGGTGAGGAGCAAAGCCTTAGGTGTTCACCAGGGTAGGGTTGCTCAGGTCGATGGATTGTGACGCTGTATGTGGGGGCGGGGTCAGAGCCAGCAAATGGCGGCTATCTCTGCTGCCTCCTATCGCTGGGATGGCTGGGTCCGGTCTCACTGCCCACTCTCTCGCCAGTCTATCTGTGCAGGAATGTGCCAGCACAGTCCACCCGCTGCTCTTTACCCTCGCTGGATCCACAGGTCGCTTACCAGGTCGCACTCACTGGGTAGCTCGATGAGTCGGCCCTTTGCAACTCCACGCCTGGAATCTGCGCACCTGAGTCCATCTGACCGAGTTTTCCTGTGCAACCTCGCTCCACCAGCTCCTGGTTTTGCCCCTCTTACCAGTCAGGCTGAAGAATTCGTTGTTATCAGACTTCCAAAAAGTTCAATTTTCTGTGTTCTGGCTGTGTTTTCTGTTGCTAATATTTTGTTGCCTCTAAACTTGGTTGTGTGAGAAAGCATGGTATCTCCACCTATGCCTCCATCTTGGTGGAAGTCTACTTTCTATCAAAAATCACTTTCATTCACTCAAAAGGTAGGTGTCAAATTGTTATAACTCTCTGGGTTCATGCAAAGCACTGGGAATATAGTATTAAGTTAGATAGGCCAAGTCCTGCTTTCATGGAAGAGGTAAATCAACAGATAATTATAATTCACTCAGTAAATCAATTTACTATAATTTCCACAATTCTTACACATGAAGATAGTTAAAGCTAACATTTTGGTGTATGTTTTATTTAAAAGAATTTATTTATTTTTTGAGAGGGGAAGAGAGGGAGAAAGAGAAAGAGAGAAATATCAATGTGTGAGAGAAGCAGTTGCCTTTTGCATATGCCCTGAACAGGTGCCGAACAAACAATCCGGGATTGTACCCTTACCAGGAATTGAACCAGCAACATTTCATCTCTTGGGATGATGTTCAACCAACAGAGCCACACTGGACAGGGCTCAGTGTATGTTTATTCAATCTCTTTATACAAGAAATATATTCACAAAAAATTTTCAAACAAGATTGTACTGCAATGTTGTTTTTTAAAAGTGGCCTTTCTATCTAATATATTTTGTTAATATTTTTTATTTCTCTTAATGTTATTCTACAATATTACTTTTAAATAACTGCTAATTGTTTGTTTTAGAGATATTGAAAACATTCAGTGATACATTGATAGTTACTTAGAATAATTTACAGGAATTGGAATTTTTCTGTTAAAAGGTCTGCAAAAATTTAAAGCTTGTGAGAAACATGACTATGTTGCCTTTTGCTCTGCCTGATGTCTATCAGTGTACATTTTTACTACCAACATAGGAGAGCATTGTTATCAGAATTTTTTAGAGGTAGGTATATTTTATTTTATTTTTTCATTTTGTATTGTTGTTCAATTAAAGTTGTTGCAATATCCCCCCAGTAGTCTCTCCTTCCCTACCCACACCCCAACTCCCATATTCAAACCTCCCCCCACTCTGTTGTCTTTGTCCATGGGTCCTATATATTTTTTCCTTTTTTAAATTTATTTTTATTGTTGTTCGAGGACAATCGTCTCCATTTTCCTGCCACCACTTCCCCTCCCGACTCTCAATCCTACCCTCCTTTGGCTTTGTTCATGGGTCCTTTATATATGTTCCTTTTGACCTTTCCCCTTTCCCTGTTATCCTCCCCCCCAACCCCTCTGGTTACTTACTGTCAGTTACTTCTTCATTTCAATGTTTCTGATTATATTTTGCTTGCTTGTGTGTTTTGTTGATTAGATTCCACTTAAAGGTGAGATCATATGATATTTGTTTTTCACAGCCTGGCTTATTTTACTTAGCATAATATTTTCCAGTTCCATCCATGCTGTTGCAAAGGGTAGGAACTCCTTCTTTCTTTTTGCTGCATAGTATTCCACTGTGTAAATGTACCAGTTTTTTAATCCATTCATTTATGGATGGGCACATAGGTTGCTTCCATGACTTGGCTATTGTAAATTGTGATACTATGAACATTGGGGTGCATAGGTTCTCTTGGATTGGTGTTTCAGGGCTCTTAGAATATAATCCAAGATGTTAGATCACTGGTCACTGTTGAGGTCCAAAACAGATGTTGAAAAGGGACAATCCCGAACGAGCCCCGGATAAAGTTAGGCTGACCAGGAACAGGGAAATTTTTACTTCCTAAAAGGGCTAACTGCCAACTACACAAAGAGCCTTTTGAATTTCCTAATAAGCCAATGGCAATCAGCTGTTTAGAGCTAGCCAATAGCTAACAGCCACATCTGCTTCTGGTCAAAGCTTGCTTGCATACCCCTACATAAGGACATAGCTGTAAGCGCCGGGGCACGGCTCTCATCTGCAGCTCTTCTGAGCATAGTGTCCTCGGACACTCAGAGAGCTCGCCCCTGCGCAGGTAAAACTTGGCCAATAAAGTAACATCTTGAAAATTCTGAAAGTCTCCGAACCTCTGTTTCTCGTGACGGCGGATGCAACAGTCACAAGGCAGTTCCATTTTGTTTTTTTTTTTTTTGAGGAAATTTCATACTGTTTTCTATAGTGGCTGCACCAGTCTGCATTCCTACCAGCAGTGAATTAAGGTTCCCTTTTCTCTCCAGCCCCTGTTATTTGTCGACTTGTTATGATGGCCATTCCCACTGGTGTGAAGTGGTATCTCACTGTAGTTTTAATATGCATCTCTGATGACTAGTAATACTGAACATCCTTTCACATGTCTCTGGGCCCTCTCTTTATGTCTCTGTATGTCCTTTTTGGAGAAGTGTCTGTTCAGGTCCTTTGCCCATCTTTTAATTGGATTGTTTGTCTTCCAGGTGTAGAGTTGTGTGAGTTCTTTCTATATTTTGGAGGTCAAACCCTTGTCCAAGGTATCATTAGCAAATATATTTTCCCATACGGTTGGTTCCCTTTTTATTTTAATATTGTTTTCTTTAGCCATGTAGAAACTTTTAATTTTAATGAGATCCCATTTGTTTATTCTTTCCTTTACCTCCATTGCGCTAGGGAACATATCAGTGAAGATGTTGCTGCATGGAATGCCTGAGATTTTCCTGCCTATGTTCTCTTCTAGGACTTTAATGGTATTACAACCAATGGTATATTTAAATCTTTTATCTATCTTGAATTTATTTTTGTGTATGGTATAAGTTGGTGATTGAATTTCATTTTTTGCATGTAAGTGTCCAGCTCTCACAATACTATTTGTTGAAGATGCTATTTTTACTCCATTTTATATGCTTCTTCCCCCTTTGTCAAATATTAATTGCCTGTAGAGACTTATTTTATTTGTGGGCTCTCTGTTCTGTTCCATTGGTCTATGTGTCTGTTCTTATGCTAGTAGAGGCTGTTTTGATTACAGTGTCCTTGTGGTACAGTTTGATATCAGGTATTGTGATCCCTCCTACTTTTGTTCTTCTTTCTCAAAATTGCTGCAGCTATTTGGGGTCATTAATGGTTCCATATAAATTTTTGAAGTGTTTGTTCTATGCCTTTGAAATATGCCATTGGTATTTTAATAGTTATTGCATTGAATCTATAAGTTGCTTTGGGTAGTATGGACATTTTGATTATGTTAATTCTTCTGATTCATGAACATGGTATACGTTTCCTTTTGTTTGTGTCTTCCTTGATTTCTTTCTTCAGTGTTGTGTAGTTTTCTGAATACAGACAAGGCTTTTACCTCCCTGGTTAGGTTTATTCCCAGATATTTTATTTTTCTTTTTGCTGTATCAAATGGGATTCTTTCCCAATTTCTGTTTCTATGTTTCATTGTTGGTATACAAAAATGCCTTTGATTTATGAATATTAAAAAATATTCCTGCCGTTTTGCAAATTTACTTATTAGGTTGAGCAGTGTTTTTGTGGAGTCTATAGGATTTTCTATATACACCACCATGTCTTTTACAAACAATGATAGTTTTGTTTCCTCTTTTCCAATTTGGGTGCTATTTATTTCCTTTTCTTGCCTGATTGCTGTGGCTAGGACTTCCAATAGTATGTTGAATAGAAGTGGTGAGAGTGGACAAACTTCTCTTGTTTCTGATCTTAGTGGAAAAGCTTTTAGTTTTTGGCCAGTGAGTATGAAGTTGGCTGTAGGTCTGTCATATACGGCCTTTACTATGTTGAGGAATGCTCCTTCCATTCCCAGTTTGCTAAGTGTGTTTTTTTTTAAATCATAAACAGCTGTTGTACCTTATCAAATGCTTTTTTCTGCATCTATTGAAATGATCATGTGATTTTTGTCTTTTGTTTATGTGATCTATTATATTTATTGTTTTGCAAATACTATACCATCCTTGAATCTCTGGGATGAATTCCACTTGGTCATGGTGTATGATCTTTTTAATGTATTGCTGGATGTAGCTTCCCATTATTTTGTTGAAGGTTTTAGTGTCTATGTTCATCAGTGAAATAGGCCTGAAGTTTTCCTTCTTTGTGATGTCTTTATCTGGTTTTAGAATTAGGATGATGTGGGCTTCATAAAAAGAGTTTGGGAGTCTTCCATCATTTTGGATTTTTTTGGAATAGTCTGTGAAGGATAGGGGTTGGCTCTTCCATAAATCCTTTGCAGAATTTTCCTGGGAAATGGTGTGGTCAAGGGCTTGTGTGTCAGAAGTTTTTGACTACTGCTTCAATTTCATCCAATGTTATTGGTCTATTCAGGCTTTCTGCTTCTTTTCATTCAGTTTTGGAAGATTATATTTTTCTAGAAATTTGTTCATTTCTAGATTTTCAAATATATTCACATATAATTTTCATAGTAATTTCTTAATAATCCTTTGTATTTCTGTGGTATCAGTTGTAATCTCTCATTTTTCATTTCTGATTATGTTGAGTCCTCTCTCTCTTTTTTTCTTGATAAGCCTGCTTAAAGGCTTGTCAATTTTGTTTATCTTTTCAAAGAACCAGCTCCTTCATTCATTGATCCTTAGAATTGTGCTTTTAGTCTCTATGTCATTTAATTCTGCTCCAATCTTGGTTATTTCCTTCCTTCTACTTGCTCTGGGCTGTCTTTGTTGTTGTTCTTCTAGTTCTTGTAGGTGTGGGGTATGTTGTTTGTTTGAAATGTTTTTATCTTTTTTAGGTAGGCCTATATTGCTATGAACTTCCCTGTCAGGACTGCCTTCACTGTGTCCCATAAGTTTTGGGATGTTGTGAGTTCATTTTCATTTGTTTCTATACAGTTTTTGATTTTTGTCGATCTCATTATTGACCCATTCATTGTTTAATAGCATGTTATTCAATCTCCATGAGTTTGAGTGTTTTGGATTTTTTTCCTTAAAGATGGTTCTAGTTTCAGTCCCTTGTGGTCAGAGAAAGTGCTTCGTATAATTTCAATTTTCTTGAATTTGTTGAGGTTTGTTTTGTGTCCTATCATGTGGTCTATCTTTGAAAATGCTCCATGTACATTTGAAAAGAATGTGTATTTAGTTTCTTTGGGATGAAGGGCTCTATATATATCAGTTAAGTCCATTTTATCTAGGGCATTGTTCAATGCCACAATATCTTTGTTAATATTCTCTTTGGAAGATCTGTCTATTTTTGACAGTGCGGTGTTCAAATCCCCAACTATAATTGTGTTGCTGTCAATATCTTTCTTGAAGTCCTCTAAGATTTTCTTTATATATTTGGGTGCTCCTATGTTGGGTGCATATATATTTACAATGTTTATATCTTCTTGGTGGATTCTTCCCTTGAGTATTATGAAGTGATCCTCTGGG
Organism: Artibeus jamaicensis; assembly: GCF_021234435.1. Taxonomy (NCBI): domain Eukaryota; kingdom Metazoa; phylum Chordata; class Mammalia; order Chiroptera; family Phyllostomidae; genus Artibeus; species Artibeus jamaicensis. Next base: position 839,314 of record NW_026521837.1, read on the forward strand.
CCTCTTTTTATGGCCCCCTTTTTCTTTTCTTTTTTTATTTGAAGTTTATTTTGTCTGATATAAGTATTACTACCACACCTTTTTTTCCCTGTCTATTTCCTTGGAATATTTGTTTCCAGCACTTCACTTTCAGTCTGTGTAGGTCTTTTGTCCTGAGGTGGGTCTCTTGTAGGCAGCATATGTATGGGTTATGCTTTCTTATCCATTCAGCTACTGTATGTCTTTTGATTGGAACATTTAATCCATTTATATTTAAAGTTATTATTGATAGGTACTTATTCATTGCCATTTTTTCATACCTGTGTTCCTTTCTCTCTCACTTTTTTTCTACCTGTTCTTAAAGCAGACCCTTTAGCCTCTCTTGCAGAGCTGGTTTGGAGGAGGTATATTTTGCAGCTTCTTTTGTCTGGGAAACTCCTTATTTGGCCTTCCATCCTAACTGAGAGCCTTGCTGGGTAATGTAACCTTGGTTGCAGACCCCTGGTTCTCATTACTTGGAATATTTTTTGCCATTACTTTCTGGCTTGTAGTGTTTCCATTGAGAAGTCAGCTGCTATCCTTAACGGGGCTCCCTTGTAAGTTACTTCCTTTTTCTCTCTTGCTGAGTTTAAGATTCTCTGTTTTGGAATTTTGCCATTTTAATAATGATGTGTTCTGAAGTGGGCCTCTTTGGGTTCTCCTTGATTGGGACTCTCTGTGTTTCCTGAATTTGTGTGACTTTTTCTCTCATCAAATTAGAGAAGTTATCCATCATTACTTTTTCAAACATATATTCTATTCCTTGCTTTTTTCTTCTCCTTCTTGTATCCCTATTATATGAATATTATTATGTTTCATGCTGTTCTCCATTTCCCTTAACCCTCTTCATTCTTTCTGAGCCTCTTTTTTTCTCTTTCTGGGTGTTTTTTTCTACTTTGTCCTCCAGCTCACTGATTCAATCCTCTGCTTCATCTAGCCTGCTTTTGATGCCTTCCACTGTTTCTTCAGCTCATATATTGTATTCTTCATTTCCTCTTGGCCCTTGCTGATAGTTTCTATTTCCTTTTTCATGTTGATATGATTTTCAGTGAGTCCATTGTAGTTTCCCTGTAGTTTTTGGTAATTCTCTGTGAGCTCACTGAGCTTCCTGATAAGCATTGTTTTGAACTCAATATCTGATAGTTCACTTGCCTCTATTTCATTTAGTGTTTTTTCTGAGGTTTCCTCCTTTCCTTTCATTCTGGGTTTGTTTCTTTGTCTTCTCATTTTTTGTGAGACTCTTCTTGTTAGCCTCTGCTTCTTTTTTAAAAAAATTAATTTACTTATCTTTAGAGGGGAAGGGAAGGAGATAGGGAGAGAAACATCAGTGTATGGTTGTCCTTTGTGCATCCTCTGCTGGGAACTGGCCTGCAGGGAACCGGCCTACAACCCAGGCATGTGCCCTGACTGGGAATCGAACCATGATTGTCTGGTTCGCAAGCCTGAGCTCAATACACTGAACTACACCAGCCAGGGCCTAGCCTCTGCTTCTTAAATTGATCCGTTCTGACTCCCTGGGCTTATGGTGTGAACTTCTATGGTAGAAGACCTGTGAGATTCAGTGGTGCAGTCTCCTTGATCTCCTGAGCTTGCTGGTCTTGGGCTGTCATTTATGTTTGCTCTTTGTATGTTTTGGGTTTGATTGTTATTCACTTTTTCTTTTGTGGGTCCTTCCCTCCAGCTGGTTAACTGAGGGTCACTCTGTCTACCATGTCTTGTGTTCTGTTGTGCAGATGTGGACAGGCTGTGTTGAAGCTGGTTCTTCTGTGTGTATGGGGTTTTGAGACTTCTCTCTCATTGTTTTTCAGTTGTTTGTTCTGGGTAATTTCTCCACCATTTAATTGTATTTCCAGATCAGTCCTGGGTTGAGGTTAGTGTGTCTTTCACTTCCTCCTTCACCTTCTTCTGTTGTTATCTGTCAGTGATTCCTTTGTTCATGGGTTTCCTTTTCCAGCAGGTATCCTGGTGTTCACAGCTCCCACCTACTTGTCTAATTTTTCAATGTCCTCATATTTTTAGTCTCCAGTTTTCATATCTGGTATAATACTGTTGGCTGTTCACTCTGTTTCTTAGAAGATTGGCTAAGTGTTTCACCCATATGCAGGGGGAGATGGACTCTGCTTCCAACCTTCTCACTGCCACCCTCCTTCTCCCCTAGTTTTTCAAACAGGTTTTTTTTAAAAATAATTCTTCTTTCTTCTCCTCCTTCTCTTCTTCCTCTCCTCCTCCTTCTTCTTCTTTTCCTCTCCTTCTCCTCCTTCTCCTTCTTTTCCTGTTATACAGGTGTTATCATGTTTCATATTGTCCTGTAGTTCCCTTAGCCCCTCTTCATTGGTTTTTTTCTTGTTGTTTCCTGGTAATTTTTTTTCTATCTTGCCCTCCAGGTTGCTGGTTCAATCCTTTGCATTATCTAGCCTCATTTTAATTCCTCGTACTGTGTTTATCAATTAAGACATTGTATTCTTCATTTCTTCCTGGCTTGTATCGATAGTTCCTGTGCCCTTTTTCATGCTGCTATAGTTTGCAGTAAGGTCCTTGTAGCTTCCCTCTAGTTTTTGGTAATTTTTAGTGAGCTCATTGAGTTTCCTTATAACCATTGTTTCAGACTCAGTATCTGATAGTTGACTTGCCTCTGTTTCATTTAGCACTCTTTCTAGGTTTTCCTCCTGTCCTTTTGATTGTATTGGTTTCTTTTTGTCTGTCCATTTAGGAAAGACTCTTCCAGTTTGCTTCTGCTTCTTCAGTTAATCTGTTTTAACTCCCTGTCTTTGTGGTGTGAATTTCCATGGGAGGAGAACTGTGGGATTCAGTGGTGCCGTCTTCTTGATCTCCTGAACTTTGTTTTTGAGATGCCCTTTGTACCATTTATGTTGGCTCTCTGGATGTAATTGATGTTAAATATGTTGGGTTGTTCTTTGGTGAGTACTTTCCTCAAGCTGACTGACTGAGAGTCACTCTACCCACCATATTTTATATGCTGTTGTGAAGCTGCTGCCAGAACAAAACCATACAGCCCAGGAAACATACCCATATCTGCAAAAATAAATCCCACCTACAACCCCACTATCAATAGGGAATGAACCAGTATTAATAAAGGTATAAAGAGATCAAGCTCTCATAAGAAAGCAGAGAAAATATCAGATGACCTACTGAAAGAAAAATGATTTTGAGAGGGTAGAGAGAGGAGCACCAAAAAGAGTAAGGAATCAGAGCAACACAAAAAGAGAAAGTAAAATATACATAATAAATAATAAAGTTAATGAAGAAGGTGGAATGAAGTAAGAGAAGAGAAGTGTTTAGTATTAGGTTTAAATGTAAACATTAGGTTTATAGCATAGTATAGTACAAGGTTTAAACCTAATGTTTAGGTTTAAACATTAAGTATGGTAAATAGTTGAAACATGAAAGAAAAATTAAAAAGTAAATAAAAATTAAAATATAGTAACCAAATTGGAGAAGAAGATCCACCACAGCACTTTCTATTACAAATAAGCTAAAATTAATATAGGTGGGGTGGGAATAAGAGGGAACAAAGAAAGAAAAAGTGCTTAAGAGGTGTCTAGAAGAAAGGGAAGTGATTTTGAGATGACGGAGGGAGAGGGAGTACTAAAAGTGAGGAATGAAAACCAGGCTAAGACAGGGACAAATTATAATTTGGTATAAAAAGAAATAGAAAAAAAAAGGCAAGATAAAAGAGTGAAAAAGAAAAAATTGGCTAAGACATGGAAAAATTAAAATTTGAGGTGTAAAAAAGAGTAGGAGAGAGAAATGGTAAAATTTGAGATTTGAAATACAAAGTTAGTGAAGATCTAGAGATAAAGTTGAAAAAAATGCAACAACTACTCTATCCACAACCAGTGAGCAAAGATTGCTAAGGGTGGAAAGAGAACTCAGGTATTTCAAGAGAAGGAAAAGAATGTGAGCTGACCATTGACAAGATAATTGGTTCTGAGAGGCTGGACAGGGGAGAAATAGTAAGAGTGCAGAATGGAAACAAGTTGTAGTGAGAGAAAAAGCAAACTTTTAAACCAAAAATATTAAGATGAAATGAAAAGGTAGTATGGGGTAAGAGAAGGGAGGAACAAAATATATGAATTGAAATAAACTATAATATAAAATCTAGCAACTTGATATATACAAACTTGATGGACAAGAAATGAATATTAAAAATCTATGCAGGAAAGAAAAGATCACAAATCGTGGTGAAGATCATGGTGCATTTTGTCTTGGTAGCATGTAGTATTTACCAACGTTTTTTCTTTCTGGATCTTTCTCTGGTGATGTCAGATGGTAATCCTGTCTGGCCTTAGGCAGTCTCTTCAAGCCTACTAGGGATCTACTATCTGTGGCTGACTCCTTCAGTTGTTAATCTAGTCACTTTGCACTCAGCAGTCAGACTTAAGCAATACAGGGTGGGGCAGAATCCCTCCTGGGGTGGGGGCTTTTGCTTCTCAGGCTACTGTCACTCAGAGGGGAGTGGTCTACTGGAGCCTGATGGCTGCTGTATATGGGGGATGACTCAGTGCTGGAAGCCCTGTGGCTACTCTCTCAGTTCTCTCACCAAATCCTCTGTCCCCAGTCTGTCCTCAAGCATTTCTAGTCCACTCTGACCTCCCTTTGCCTGATCCCAGCGTAAGTGGCTGCAAATAAAAATTTATGTAGTGGCCTTTTAAATGGTTCTTTGGTTCTTGAGCCACCATTCCTGGCAGAGAGCAACCCTACTGCTTTTCATAGCTGGATGTTACATGTACTTTTCAGGCTCTGGTGCTTTAGGCTGGGGACCCCACATTAGGGTTTAGACCCCACAGTTCTCAGGAGGATGCTTAAATTGGCTGCTTAAATATCCCTTCAGCACTTCAGCTGCAGCCTGTGGGTGTCCCGCCAGCCCTCTGGAATCTCCACCATATATTTATTACCAGTCATGTTGTGCTCAAGATGCTTCTTCTGTCTGTGGTTATAAGGCTTCTCTCTCATTATTGTTCAGTTGTTTGTTCTGGATGATTTATACATAATTTAGCTGTAGTTCCAGATTGGTCCTGGGAGGTTAGTGTAACTTCCATTCACTCCTCTGCCATCTTCACTCTCCCCTGGCATTTTTTTAATTTAAAAAGAAATGAACCTTGTTTGTGTGTTTTTGTTGTGAGTGTGTGATCATTTCTTGTGCAGTAATCACTAATGAGATCACCTTCAAAGTAGATAATGAATGAAATTTGTAATCAGTGTTAGGGCAGAGAAGCACTTTGCCAAGGTGGTTGTCAAGACTACTAGATGGTTTCAACCCTTAAACCATAAAATGAGGGAATGACTAGAGGCCTTATTGTTTATATTAGTGTTAATTGATTCTTCAGTTTGCCCATTGTCTCACTGCCCTCTGGAGGAAGGGTATGTAAGAAAACCCTGGGCTAGAATGTCAGGAACACAAGGAGAGAGCTAAAGCTAATGGGGCCAGTGTCACTAACAAGATTGCATAGGAAAAGCAGACCAAGTACCCAGGAAAAGGACTGTGAAGAGCAGGTAGTAGGTCAAGAAAGCTTTTCCTCAGCAGGAAATCAAAGCACTGTGGTTAGAGGCAACACTCCCACCTGAAACATGGTGACTCATCTTTTGCAAGAGGACAGTGAGCGATGCAGTGGAAGAGTTTTATTCCCTCTGATGGCATCATCAGTGTGACCCATGGCTTATTAAGTGCCATGATATTGTTACTTTGTATTAATATTATGGTCTAGTCTCTAAAGAGCTTCTATTTTTCTTCTTAAAATGTGACCATTTTTTTTAAATACAAAAGAGAAAACAACTGGCATTAAGCAGGGAAGAGGCCTGTGAATTTCCTTGATGTAGAGGGGAATACAACATCAGCTGGGAATGGATGCTGGAATATAGTCCATGGGATTGTGTTGTAGTCTTAATTCCATTGCCACCTCCTTCTGTGACAAGTCCCTTAATTTCTGGGCAAGTCCCTTAACCTCTTATGGCTTCAGTTGCCACATTTTAAAAGCAAGGGGTTTGAACAAAATGGTTTTATTGCTTCTTCTGGCTTTAAGTGTTCTGTGCCAGTTTGCCTCCTAAACCAAAGCTTGTGCAGATTCAAGTTGGCAGCTCATCTTATTCCCCTACCTCAAATATGAAGAAAAATATAAGATTACAACAGTTTTTAGACTAACATCTCTCCTATGAGATTCTCTTTGGAGTTATATTAGAAAGAGATGATTCTGGGATTTATACCATAATTTATTATCCACAAATGATAATTTATTCTTTCTATTTCTGTCCTGGTCTTTGTAATTATCATCAAGGTCTGACTTTATATTCATAATAATAATGAAGGAGGAATCCTTTTTATTCCTCATTACTTTTTTCTTTACTCTGCAATTAATTTGCTTAACTTCCTATCTCATCTCATAACACAATGAACACTTTCCAATTTACTGAAATAGTTGTTCCACAGAAAGCCAACATGCTCCAATGATTCTAAGTACTGTTACATCTTCATCGACCTTAGAAAGAAGAGTTTGCTTGTGTGTGAGTGCTGTGTGTGCGTGTTCACGCATCCACACGGAGTTGAGAAACATGAGTTAGGCCAAGAAATGATTAGGTGGCTGGCTTCAGAGAGAACATTTTTAGATTCTATCTGGAACACATTTTATTAAAATTGTAACAAACTTTATAAAATCAGATGTATGGTTCATTAAGGGAACATTACCTTACAATTATGATTAATTAGATTAAACTTATGAAAATGTGTTATTTATTCAAATCAAAAGGGTGGGGGAAGATGATGGATGATGAAAGAGTGTGATAAATGAAGAAAGCAGCTGAACTAAATTGAATGTGTATTCATCCGTTTTCACTTCATAACTAATGATAAATTGAGCATGTCACATTTAACAATACATGTTTGGGCTTAAGCACACAGCTTCAGCTCCTGTTTGCTAATGCCTTGTGATAGGTAGTTGAGACCAAAAACTGAAATTTTAGCTCCTGGACTTTTGTCTGCTTACATCTTTCCTTGGAAAGCACAATGGATACTTAATTAAAAGAATGTATAGAATTTATTTTTTTCATGTTATAAAAACTGTATTTCCTCAGTTCATATAGTTAGGTTATTTAAAGCCAGGAGATCTACCTTATTTCCCCCCAAATGAATGTTTCCCTCCATTTGTGGGCCCAATCAAGTGGCAGAGGTAGAAAGCAACCAGAGTTATAGAAATGATCCATCTCCTCTTTTCCTCCCTCCAAATGCAGCCATCTTTACCTCGGCAATCAATGGAAAGAAACACCCTGAAAAGCTTAGACAATCTGGGAGATTTGAACGTGAGGGGCAAATATTAAACAAGTTACATCAGTTTCCTGAAATCTCAAGTTTTCTAATATTTTAAATCACATTGTAGTTTCTTAAGTACCATCTGAAATTTATGAAGCTGGTGTTGGGGTCAGGGAGAAAGTATGTGGAAAATATTTTCAGTCAGACTGAAATTAGACAAGTTTGCCATGCAGAGTCAAGAATGGTTTATAAAAATAATTCATTTTTGCTAGAAAAGTTCAGAAGGGTTATGATATAGGATATGACACACAAGCAGTATTTCCATGCTCTTTAATTCTCACTGAAATTGGATTAAGACAATTTGAAGAGAGTGATGGTTTCTGAAAAGGTCATACAACCTGTTTTTTTGTTTTCTAAAATGATTTTGGTAAGGTTTCTAGTCAGTTTTAATTTTCTATACCTCATCTCTAAGACTTACCTCAAAATATTTAAGCATTTCTAGCTAAATATTTTCAGGAACAATGAGGCTTTTAAGGGACTGAATCTTTTTTAGCTACTGTTCAGAATATCAGTTGCTTGGGCTGTACACATAGATGTGACTTTTGGGCAAGAATTACCCTGTTCTTTAGAGCAGGGGAGGCATTCTGAAAGATAGAAGGTTAGACAAACTGGGGCCACTAAGGCATTATGAAGGGAATGAATGATGGTGTTGTCAGAAGTAGTTATTCAGTGTTAGTTATATAGCCATGGTTCTTAATGGGCTGTGGGTGAGGGGCGGGAGGTGGTGTCAGGGTGGTGTTAGCAATTTTGCCCCACAAGGGATATTTGGTAATGTCTGGAGACATTTTGGTTGTCACAACTCTTGGGAAGGGGTGTACTAGCATCTAGTGGGTAAAGACCAGGGGGCACTGCTAAACATCCTACTATACACAGAACAGCTCCTTTCAACAAAGAAATATGGTACTCCAATTACCTGTTGGGAGATAAGGCTGAACAACTCTGGCCTAGGGTGAGGCATGAATTTAAAGGACAGCAAATGAATAAGTGAAGATGAGATTTTTAGTGAATTACAATGGTGATGAAAATAAGTCTATATATATTCTTAAAGTGAAACAACAAAAATATCAGCCAATACTATGTGAAATAAACCCTAAATTTAATAACTTGACTTTAACACAACTTTAAGTAGAATATAGAATAAATTGACTTTGATTTGGATCCCAACCAAAGCGATTTAATTCCTGAAGTACCAAAATAATTTTGCTCTGTCTGAATCTTTTTCATAGCATATTCTCTTGGGAGTTCATTCATTAAATTACAGCGAGGCTTTCAGGAGTTGTGATAAGCTCTCCTTTTCCATGAAGATGAATTGGAGGGTAGGCTTTGGTTTTCTGGTTAAATTAAGAATAGAACAGGAACCAGAGTTCAACTTTCCTGAATGTATTGCTTGGTACTCTAAGTTATACCACTTCTCTTTTCCAGGCCAGCACACTACTTCACTTCCTGAAGTGAGAAGATCGTCTTTATCAATGGCAAATTTTCTTGGAATAGATACTTGTTTCTGAGTGAGTTATTAGGAAACCTAAAGCACTGTTAATAAGCAGAATAAAAACAAAGACACTGAAATAGAGAACAAGGGGACAGTGACCAGAGGGGAGAGGGAAGGGAATTTAAGGGGAAAAAAGGGGAGAGATTTGGAGGAACAAATAGGAAGGACACAGGGATGAGAACTAAGGGGGGTGGAAATGGGAGGGAGGTGGGAAGCATGGGGGGGGGCTGGGATGGGAGAAATAGACAAAAAACTGTACTTGAAAAATAACTAAATAAAATAAAAAAATATTACTTTTTTTCAATTCAGCATACAAAATAAAATTTAAAAATCAGTAGAAAAACAAAGTTATAATTTGTTTTCAATTAATAAAGCTGATTATTAAACTAAAAAAAGACAGAAGGAGTATCCAGAAGGTGAGGGAAGGTGGTAAAGGCTTAAATCATGCTAAACTATTCAAAAGCGGAGTTTAGAGGAGGAAACTGTCACGTGTGTCTGAGTTCTGACGTGAAAATATATCTCAGGTTCAGGACAATTCATCTCTCAGGCTTCCCTTGGGAAGAATGTTTACTCAGCTGTGAGAAGAGAGCTTCAGTGAACATCCAAGATAATGAAAGTTTGATAATACTCAATATTCTGGAAAGAATCCGAATCAAGTAGGTTCTTAGTGTCAGAATGCAAAATGATAAACAACCTTGAGAAAACTTCGTGGGGAACAGAAAGCAACAGGATTTGTATCACTGGAGTTTTCTGACTGGGAGGTAAGTATCTTGTCTTTGTTAAGAAGAAGAAAAAACATGTTCAATTCTCCTTTTGGTTTCAATTTATTTTGATATTATTGTGGCAAAATATACAAAACATAGAGTTCACCTTTTTAACCATTTTAAATGTACACTTTAGTGGCATTACTGGATCTGCCTGGGTAGCTCAGTTGGTTAGAGCATCATTCCAATATGCTAAGGTTGCAGGTTTGATCCCCAGTCAGAGCACATACAAGAAGCAATAAATGTTCCATAAATAAGTGGAATAACAAATAGATGTCTTTCACTCTCCCTCCTCCTCAGTCTCTTCCTTTCCCTCTCCCTCCTTTCTCTCTCTCTAAAATCAATAAAAATGTATATATCCATTTCCAAAACTTTTTGTCACTGGAAACAGAAACTCTGACCCAATAAGCAATAGTTCCTCCTCCCCCGTCCCTTGGCAACCTTTAGTCTGCTTTCTCTCACTATGATTTTTGTCTATTCTAGATACTTTTATAAGTGGGATCAAGCAATGTTTGCCCTTCTGTATCTGGCTACAATTCCCTTTTGCATTCTTTGTGCCTAGTTAATGCCAGCAAAAAAGGTACTTGGCAAAGAGATATGGAATAAATAGAAGTCTTAGTTGGAAGATGGGAACAGCACACACCTTCAGGGTTTAACACATTAATTTTTTTGTTTAGTAATAATAATGACAAAGCCTTGTATTTAAATAGTGCTTAATGTTTCTGCAAAGAGTTTTGATAATTAATTTTCATCTGATGCTTGATTATTTGTAGGAAAATGTCACTCTTAAGTTTGGATTTAAGTAAAACATATATCTACAATCATGTTAATTTTTGTAGCTTAATTGTACTTAGAAACATTTTAATTTGCTCCTCCTGAGAATAACCCCATGTAATAGGCTGCTCTGGGGACATGAATGAAATGTATGCTTCATAATCATTTATTGATGAGGTTCAGGCCCACCTTTCCCAAGGAGGAAATTGAAGCTTACAATATTAAGTCGAGGTCCCATGGGAAATTAACAGCAGATCCAGAATTAGAATTCACAGCCTTCAGGTCCCCAAGGCTCCACTGTGCTGAGCTGCCCACCAAATACAACCCTCCTTTTTCCATGTGTCTATTCCCAGTGACCTCTAATGGTGCCCACAAAGCATGAAGCAAAAGTAACCAGTCTTCTGTGAATTCTCCCATCAGCACAAACAGTGCAGATTGTTTTCTTTTGGGGTCAGAGCTTTGCCACCTGCCATTTTGGACTCTGCAGAAAGCTGAAATATATCATTTGAGGGGTTATACACTTTATCTCACCCGTTACTGACTAGTCCTGACTTCTCCCCAGGAGATCAGCTCCCTCTCCTGCCTGATGTTGCCTCCAGGGTCCTTGTTTTCCTGTTAAGCACCAGGTGCCTGCAGGAGATCGGAGGGGACATTTTATTCCACTTACAGATGCAGTCAAAAGGAAAGGTTAAGCAATTAAACTAATGTCCTCTTCATTGCCAACTTTATTTTTCCCTGTTTCTATGATCCCATATTTTTGTGCAGCCTGTGGTTTGACATAGCCTCATTGCACTTCCCCTCTGATATTGTCTCATAAAACTCTCTGTCAGTAATATAATTGCTTGACCATCCTTCCAGGTTATATGTCTCCCTCCCCCACCCCAAAGCATATCAGTAGAAAAAGCATTTAAGTTTGACACTGTGACTTTTCTGGGCTAAGTTCCGTCCTTTTATCACAGAAATGCTTTCAAGTATGCACTATAGTGCACTTACTTTTTTTCTTAATATAACTTCCATCCCACTTTCCTCATCTGCTTGCCAAAGGAAGAAAATAGACTTGTCTGCCTGGAATAATCAAGTGAGACTGTGATAGGAAGAACAAGTCAGGGAATAGTAAGTAGCTAATTTACTGAGGACAATACAATTATCCCAATTCAGACTTTTAAAAAATTGACAGACTTTGGAAAAAAACATTTTAACAGCCAAGGAGATACTTCAGTGACAAGATTTGGGCCTTAGTAGTGACACTGATTTGGAATTGGAACAGAGAAGCAAAAGAAAGGATGAAAGCATGAATGAAGTAGTGTAGGGCAAGTAGTGTAAGGTTTCGTCTATATAAATATGTAACTTTAGGACATGTCATTAGACTTTAGGTGATAATTTAGGGATATCATGTTGATTGCCTGGCCCCTCTTGTCTTAGTTTGACTCCTAAGAGGCAGTTTCCTTATAAATCCTGGGACTCATACAAGAGGATCCTGCATCAGCTGCATTCCCCACAAAATCCTGAGGATTGTGATTTAGAATTATGTCTTTAATCCAGACTCTTTTTATTATCATTAATATTATTTTTTTGGACTCCACTGAATCTCTTTTAAGATCCCAAACCAGCTAGAAAGACTCTCACACACACACACACACCACCACCACCACCACCACCACCACCACCACCATGCCATATCACACACATATATACAAACACATGCACAGACTCCCTAACCCCACCCTGGTGATTTTGACTCATTTGATCTTGGGTGAGGCTTAAGAATCCATATTTAAAAAAATTCTCCAGGTCATGCTAATGATCAAACACATTTGGAAGTGTCTCTCTAAGATCATTTTTACTGTTTGTTAATTGGATGTTCTGCCAATAATGTGTCCCTCGCCCAGTCTATAATCTTCCAGGGTTAGTGTTTTAAAATGATTGAATCACAGTAATTGAGTCACAAAGCTGTTTAAAGGCCTGTTTTCCCTGTTTCAAGGATAAAAATTCAGACTTCTTGGTTTACTATGTTGAGAACTTTATAGTGCTATTCCTGCCAATCTTTTTAGCTTTCTGTCCTGTTATTCTCCTTCATGTACCTGATAGTCTGAATGAACTTATCACTGGCTCTAGCACATCTGGACATTTGGATGCCAAGGCTTTACTAATGGCATTTTCTTTACTTAAAATGTCCCCCCAGTTTCTTCTTCATATTGAGGTAAAACTTCCCTCAGAGGGCACCTCTTGCGCAAAGCCTTTCTTGATTAAGCCAGACATTGTTAGCTGCTCTCAGTGATTCTGAAGTACTTTATGCACACCATTAAAACAACATCTCTCAGATTGTGTGGTAATTTATCTTTACTAGATTTACAAGCTGAATAGCAGCCCTACAACTATGGAATTAAAGAAGAAATCACACTGAGACTGGTAGGATGGGCTGAGAGGCAGAATGGGCTGTTCCCACACACACATATGGCAGATTAAAATTGTGAGGAATATCTTGGGAGTGAGGACCCCCAGCCCAGGGTTCTAGTGCCAGGAAGATAAGTCCCCATAACTTCTGGCTGCAAAAACCAGTGGGGATCAAAGCTGAGGAAGACACAAACTGCTGGAATCTCAGGCAGTTCCTCTTAAAGGGCCCATACATAAACTTACTTTGACTCACTCCTGAGTTCTAATGCGGGGGCAGCAGCTTGAGGAGCACCAGAGGCATATGGGGACAAATTGAAGTGTCTGGCATCAGAGTGAGAGCTGAGGGGGGGCAGTTTTCTCCCAAATAAAAGTGCTGACAGTGGCCATTGTTCATTTTCTGAGCCCACCTCCAGGAGAGCTTGCAGGCTGGAACCAGTGAGTCTCCATCAACCTGACTCACAATGTTTGCCCTACCCTAGTGATTCCCTGAGGACCTGCCCCACCCAACTTTTGAGCAGACCCAAGCTGTTTCCATTGGCTTTTCTGTATGAATGACTTGTCCTGGTTCATGCTTCAGATTTTCCAAAATTCTTTCAAACAAGCAGCATCTGGCCTCAGTGAGCTTCATACTTCTTGCTAAGTATGAAGTATGAATGCTTCTTGCCCCAAGCCTGACACTAGCAGCTTGGAACCTTGGGAAAATCACATGACTGCTATATAAAATGATGATTTAAAACCTTGTTTGCATCACAGGTATGTAATAACAACCAGAAATAACAATAGTTACCACTTATTGAGCACTTCTCGGGTGCCAGGCTCTCTCTAAGCATTTACACATTATTTCATTTGATTCTCATAACACTGCTATGAAGCAAATATCATTATATCTTTCTTTTACTGATGAGGAAGTCAAATCATTTGCCCATGGTCACAAAGTTAGCAAGAACAGGACCAGGATTTGGACCCAGGCCTGTCTAGCTCCAAAATTGTACACAGACCTATTGTGTAAAACTGGGCCTCAAATAAGATAACAGTGCACATGAAAGACTGTACTAATTACATGGGTTGAAGTAACTTGATCATATTGCTTTTGCTTAATGCTTTATTATTGTTTGTAAAAATTGGTTCTTTTGAGACATTTCCATGTCCATATAAATGTCAGCATAAGCTTGTTGATGTCTGCAAAAATCTTGCGGAGAATGTAGAAACTGTATTAAATCCATAGACCAATTTAAGGAGAATTGACTTCTTTAGTATGTTGAGTCTTCCAATTCATGAACAGAGTTTATCTTTCTAAGTATTTAGGTTTCTTTGATTTCTTTTATCAGCATTTTATAATGTTCATCATACAGAGCTTATAATAGTTTTTAAAAGATTTTATGCCTAAGCATTTTATTTTCTTTGGATCAATTGTATTACAAATGATATCGAGTTTTGTATTTAATTTTCCAATTATTTGTTGTCAGTATTTTGAAATGCAGTTGATCTTGTACCTATGACCATACTGAACTCACAGATTAGTTCTAGGAGTTGTTTTCCTAGATTCTCTGGGATTTTCTAATAGATGCTTGTCATTTGCAGACAAAACAGCTTTATTTATTCTTTTCCATTTTTTCTTTGCCCTTTTCTTCTCCCTTCCTTCCTTCCTTCCTTCCTTCCTTCCTTCCTTCCTTCCTTCCTTCCTTCCTTCCTTCCTTCCTTCCGTCCTTCCTTCCTTCTTCTCTCTCCCTCCTTCCCTCTTCCTTCCTTCCTTCCTTCCTTCCTTCCTTCCTTCCTTCCTTCCTTCCTTCCTTCCTTCCTTCCTTCCTTCCTTCCTTCCTTCCTTCCTTCCTTCCTTCCTTCCTTCCTTCCTTCTCTCTCTCTCTCTCTCTCTCTCTCTCTCTCTCTCTCTCTCTTTCTTTCTTTCTTTCTTTCTTTCTTCTTTCTTTCTGGTTTTATTGCAATGACTAAAACATCTACTATTCCAAATACAAATGTCTTGAATTGAATATTTTGGTAAAAATAGTTATCCTTGTCTTGTTCCAGATTTTGAGGGGAAGCATTTAGTCTTTCGCCATTAAGTATAATGTTAACTCTGAGGTTTTTGGAGATGTTCTTTATGCTTAATATCCTGAACCTAGCATCAGGACTGGCTTGTGCTAAACTCAAGGCACATGATTCAATCTGTGTGGAACAGAAAAAGTTTCTATACCTGAAATAAATTCCCCTTGGTGATAGTGTATTATTATTTTTGTATTATTATTGAATTTTATTTACTAATGTTTTGTTAGGACTTTGATGTTATAGCTCAAGAGAACTATTGGTCTTTAGTTTTCTTTTTTGTACTATCTTTGTCTGATTTGGGTATCAGGGTAATACTGGCCTGATAGTGAGTTGGAAATTATGCTCCCTCTTCATTTTTCTGGAAGAGATTGTGTCAAATGAGTGTTAACTTTTTAATGTTTAGTAAAATTCTATAGAAATCATGATGATCTGAAGATTTCTTTTTCAAGAGTCTTAAAACTTTCAATCTGAGTTCTTTGTGATTACAAGACTTTTAGTTGCCTATTTCATGTTAGCTGGTTTTTAGCAGTTTTAATGGCTGCAGGATCTGATGTGATATCCCATTTCATTTTTATGTTTTTTCATTCAGCGTCTTTGGGCAGTTTGTTTAAAAACTTTTATTTTTTTTCTTCCCATGCAGGTCTTAGTTCAAAGTGGACATTTGATTTTTTTTTTAATTGGTAAAAGGCAGCAGCTGGGTTTAAAGTAAGGGAGGAGTGTTGGGAATCTTGCTGACTCCTCTATCCCACTTCCACCTGTCCTTACACTGTGCAGTTTGACAACCACTAGCACTGGACATACATTAAATATTGTCTGCGCTGTGGGTTTCAGACCAAGGGAATTCTCATTATCATTGAAACTATGTTAAGCAAGATTAGATTACTTTTCATGAAACACTTCCAGACTTCAGGATTGTTATATCCCAGGAATATTACTATGAACAATTATCACTGTGTTTTATAAAGAAAAGGAGAAGGTATGGGTTTGACAGAGTCTATTCTGACTATGCTATATACTTGGTATATTACTTAGATGTCCTCTGCAGCAATTTTGTCCCAGGAAGGTGTAATTGAATTATAGCCCCAGTCAATTCCATTGTTTGTGCAAGTTAAAGTTCTTCCCTTCTTTTGCTGATTTCTGGGTTTAATATGGTCTAGACCTTGGTTCATAAATTTGTGCTTACCCCACCTAAATTTTCTTATTAAAAAATTGTAAAAAAATTAGAAGCAAGACAAAGAGTGGGTGGTATGGCCTTTCAGTGTTCTCTCAGAGTGTTTTGTATAGGCCATTTTGGTAATTTGATCATTTAGGGCAGAGGTTGGCAAACTTTTCCTTAAAGGATCACATAGTAATTATTTTAGACTTGCAGGCTATACACTTTCTGTCACAAGTACTCAACTCTCTTGTTGTAGCTTGAAAACAGCCACAGGAAATATTTAGCCAAATGGGCATGGCTATGCTTCAAAAAAATTTTTTTAAATTTATAAACTAGGTGGCTAACCTGCAGGCCATGGTTCTGTCATCTTCTCATAGTGAATGTACCAGTATCATTTTTCTGCAGGTATCTGTCCAATTTTCTCAACACCATTTATTGAATAAACTATCTTTAACCCATTGTATATGCTTGCTTCCTCTGTTGGTGATTAATGAACTATAAAGGTGTGGGTTCCTTTCTGAGCTCTCCATTCTGTTCCATTCATCTATGTGTCTGTTTTGATTACTAGAGCCTTATAGTATAGTTTCATATTAGGTAACATGATTCATTCAACTTTGTTCTTCTTTCTCAGGATTGCTGTTGCTGAGTGGGGACGTTTGTGGTTCCATATAAATTTTTGAAATATTTGTTTTAGTTCTATGAAATATGTTATTGGAATATTGATAGGAATTGCATTGAATCTATAGATTGCTTTGGGTAGCATGGGCATTTTAATGATGTTAACTCTTCTTATCCATGAACACAGTATATGCTTCCATTTATACATATCTTCTTCAGTTTCTTTTCTCAGCTTCTTATAATTTTCTGAGCATAGGTCTTTTACCTTGGTTTGGTTTATTCCTAGGTATTTTATTCTTTTTGTAGCAATTGTGAATGAGATTGTTTACTTAATTTCCCTTTCTGTTAGTTAATTATTGGCATTTAAAAATGCAACTGAGACTTCCACCAAGATGGAGGCATAGGTGGAAACATTGTGCCTTCTCACACAACCAAGTGTAAAAACAACAAAGTTTTAGCAATAAAAACGCAGCTAAATCACAGAAAATTGAACTATATGGAAGTCTGACAACAACGAACCATTCAGCCAAACTGGTAAGAGGGGTAGAGCCAGCAGCAGAGCGGGGTTGGGCAGGAAAGATCCACCAGACCAACCCGGACCCAGGCACGTGACCTAGGTGCACAGGCAGCCATGGGCAGATACCAGGTGTGGAGTAGCAGCAGGCAGGCGCACTGAGGGCTGACCGAGGTCACACATTCGCGCACAGATAAACCAGCAAAGGAGCAAGCAGTGAGACGGACCGTGTAGGCCCCAGTGGCAGGAAGCAGCAGAGGGGTCTGCTATTGTCCCTCTCTGACCCTGCCCCCACATATAGCATCACAAACCAGTGACCTGGGTGGTCCTGCCCTGGTGAACACCTAAGGGTTCCCTCCTCATACGTAATAGGTGAGAACAGAGCAAAATATTATGGCTCAAGAAGAACTTAAAGCCCCAGAGCCCATAACTCTAGGCGACCAAGAAATAGCCAAACTTTCAGATGCACAGTTCAAAACACTGGTGATCAGGATGTTCACAGAACTGGTTGATTTTAGTCACAAATTAGATGAAAAATGAAGGCTACACTTAGAGAAATAAAGGAAAATGTATAGAGAACCAATGGTGATGGGAAGGAAACTGGGATTGAAATCAATGGAGTGGACCAGAAGGAAGAAAAAAATGACCAAACAGAAAAATATGAAGAAACAAGAATTCAAAAAAATGAGGAGAGGCTAGGGAACCTCCAGGACATCTTTAAATGCTCCAACATCTGAATTATAGGTGTACCAGAAGGGAAGAAGAACAGCCACAAGTGGAAAACTTATTTGAACAAATAATAAAGGAGAACTTCCCCAATCTGGCAAAGGAAATAGACTTCCAGGAAATCCAGAAAGCTCAGAGAGTCCTAAAGAAGTTGGACCCAAGAAGGAACACACCAAGGCACACCATAATTACATTAGCCAAGATTAAAATGAAGGAGAGAATCCTAGAAGCAGCAAGAGGAAAGGGAACAGTCACTCACAAAGGAGTTCCCATCAGACTGTGAGTGGATTTCTCAAAAGAGACCTTACAGGCAAGAAGAGACTGGAAAGAAGTATCCCAAGTCATGAAAACCAAAGACCTACAACCAAGATTGTTCTATCCAGAAAAGCTTTCATTTAGAATGGAAGGGCAGATAAAGTGCTTCTCAAATAAGATCAAATTCAAGGAGTTCATCATCACCAAGCCCTTATTATATGAAATGTTAAAGGGACTTATCTAAGAAAAAGAAGATAAAAAAGATAAACAGTGAAAGGACAGCAAACTCACAGTTATTAAGAACCACACCTAAAACAAAAGCAAACTAAGAAGACAGCTAGATCAGGAGCAGAACCATAGAAATGAAGATCATATAGAGGGTTAGCAGCAGGGGAGTAGGAGAAGGAGAGGGGGGAGAAGGTACAGAAAATAAGTAGCATAGATGGTAGGTAGAAAATAGATAGGGGGGAGGGCAAGAATAGTAGGGGAAATATAGAATCTAAAGAACTTGAGACATGGGGTCATAAACTAAAGGGGGGAGTGGTGGGGGAAGGGATGTGCTGGGTGGAGGGGAATGAAGGGGGGAAATAGAACAACTGTAATGGCGTAATCAATAAAATATATTAAAAATGCAACTGACATCTGGATGTTAATTTTGTATCCTGCTACTTTGCAGAATTCATTTATCAGTTCTAGCAGTTTCTTGGTGAAACCTTTGGGGTTCTCTATGTACAGTATCATGTAATCTTCAAATAAAGGCAGTTTTATTTTTTCCTTTCAAATTTGGATGTCTTTTTTTTCTTCTTCTTGTCTGATGGCTGTTGCCAGGACTTCCAGTAATATTTTGAATAAGAGAGGTGAAAGTGAACATCACTGTTTTGTTCCCAATCTTAAGGGGAATGCTTGTAGTTTTTGCTTGTTGAGAGTGAATCTGGCAGTGGGTTTATCATATATGGCCTCTGGGTCATCTTCTTACACTACACACGAGAATAAATTCAAAATGAATCAAAGACTTAAATGTTATACCACAAACCATAAAAATTCTGGATGAAAACATAGGTAGCAAAATCTCAGACATTGCTTGTAGCATTTTTTTTAATCGGATTTATCTTCTGAGGCAAGGGAAATGAAAAAGAGAAACAGGCAGGTATTTTACTTATGCTAAGTGAAATAAGCCAGTCAAAAAAAGACAAAAGCATATGATTTCACCCATATGTGGAATCTAATGAACAAACTGAAGTAACAGAGAAAACAGGGAGACTCAGTGTAATAGGGATTAAGATGACAGCTAGTGGGAGGGGGGTGGGGGTATAGGGATTGGGCAAAAGAGAAAAATGACTCATAGACATGGACAATAGTGTAATTACTGGAGGGAGGAGAGTACAAGGGGAATAAGTGGTAATGGAAAAAATACAATAAAGATATTTTTAAAAGGTGAATATGCATTTCTTAACTTACTATTTGCTCTGATTCAGAGCCCAGACAGTGAAATTAATGTTAGCTTCTGAATTTTTTTCTAGTAGAAATGCAAATTATTTATATCTGAAGGTTATGCTTTAATAACTCCGTAGGATACTAATTAGTTTTGTATCCAATCTAACAATTTATTCTAACATTCTCTTTCACAGGGCTACAGATATCCAATTTCCCCAACTTCCTGAAACTAGCTATCTACCCTCCTTGGCTCCTCAGTAAGTTGAATGAGCTATCAACATGTACTTTATGAGAATAAAAAAAACCTTCGGAAATAATATTTTTACATACCAAACCTAAAGTTCACCCTATTTCAGTGGTTTTCCCTTCATCCTCATAAGATCACATTCAATTGAGATCTAAGGGTTTTATCATCATTGACTAAATATTTGAAGAGTTGTTACAAGATAGGGAGTCACTGCAGAGCACATAGCCTTTTACCATCTGCTCATTTCTCCCTCCTTTCCTCTTCCTTTCATCTCTCTTATTTTCTTTTTCCTGGAATTTTGATCCTTTTTCTCCACATATGTAAATTCTCTTTTGTATAGAGTAGCTCAGTTGAATGAAAGCTTTTAAACTATCATGAACTTTCTTTATATAGTACTGTGAGATTATAATTTTTTCCTCCTTCTCTATAAGAAAATTTTGTTTTTGAAATAAACTCTTGATTACTTTGTATATTTTTCATTTTTTCCTTTCATAATAGTAATGTTTTAATGAATGGGTATTTGGGAGCAGAACACAGCTTTATGTGTAAGTGTAATTATTCTAGCAGTGGTTGAAGCAGCTTTTCTCAAAGTTATTTTTTCTTTTCTAAAATTTTCTTCAGTAGTTTTTATTTTTCTTATATCAATTATAGAATAACCTACTCAACCTCTTTTCATTTTCAGTCATCTCATTTACATGATTTACATTCAGTGTGTTAATTTAGTGAGAAGAAGGAGTATTCACCAACACTGGGATTCCTCACTACACACATGCCTGAATGACCAGAAGTAGTGAAACAATCCAATTGAAATGGGCAGAGGACCTGAACAGACACTTCTCCGGAGAACACACACAAATGGTCAACAACTATATGAATAGATGCTCAACTTCATTAGCTTTAGGGAACTAGAAATCAAAACTATGATGAGATACCACCTCACATCTATTAGAATGGATATTATCAACAATACAAGAAAAGTGCTGGAGAGGTTGTGGAGAAAAAGGAACTAACATCCACTGCTGGTAGGAATGTAAACTGGTACAGCCACTGTGGAAAACAATATGGAGGTTCCTCAAAAAATTAAGAATAGAGTTACCATATTATCCAGTAACTCTTCTTCTGGGTATTTAGTAAAAATTTTGAAAATATTTATTTGCAAAGGGGGGTTACTGGATATTTTTATTGCATATCCTATATTTATTGCAACATTGTTTATCGCAACATTAATCATGGTGGCCAAGACATGGAAATAACTAGTGTCCTTTGATAGAGGATTGGATAAAGAAGATTGGCACATATATACAATGGAATACTACTCAGCCATAAGAAGAGATGAAATACTGCTATTTGCAATAACATGGATGGAACTTGAGAATATCATGCTAAGTGAAATGAGTCATTCAGAAAAAGCTAAGAACC
This sequence comes from Artibeus jamaicensis, assembly GCF_021234435.1. NCBI lineage: Eukaryota > Metazoa > Chordata > Mammalia > Chiroptera > Phyllostomidae > Artibeus > Artibeus jamaicensis. Next base: position 860,486 of record NW_026521837.1, read on the forward strand.
ATATAATTTACTTAAGTGTAGGATATAGAAACCGAAACTTGTAGACACAGATAACAGTATGGTGGTTACTAGAGGGAAGGGAGGCAGGAGGTTAGTAAATGGTAGAAGGGGCCAAATACATGGTGACAGTAGATGATTTGACTTTGGGTGGTGGACACACAGTGCATTATATAGGTTTCAAGTGTACATTTCTATGATCATGTATCATAGAAATGTACACTTGAAACCTATATAATTTTATTACCCAATGCCACCCCAATAAATTTAAAATATTTTTTGGTATGTGGTGAGAACACAAGATTTTTTGTCTTACCAGATTTCAAGTATAAAATATAGTATTAAATATCGTCAAGAATGGATCTCTTGACCTTATTCTTCTTGCATAACAAGTAGTGTATTCTTTGATCAATATCACCCCAATTTCCCAACACCCCTCAAATCCTGGAAACTACCATTCTACTCTGTTTTTTTTTAAATGAGTTTAACTATTTTAGATAATGCAGGATTTGTCTTTCAGTATCCAGCTTATCCTACTTAGCATAATGTCCTTCAGGTTCATTTATGTTGTCACAAATGATAAGACTTCTTTCTTTTTTAAGTCTGAATATATTTCTGTGTGTTTGTGTGTATTAATGAAATTATCTTGGTGGTTGTGGATAATGCTATAATGAACATGGGAGTTAAGGTATGTCTTTGAGGTAATGAAATAATTTCATTGGTGTATATACTCAGAAGTGGGATTGTTAGATCATATGGAGTTTTATTTATTTATTCTGTCACCGTTTATCCCCCCACACCCTCTTCCATCTCCACTGACCCTCTTTTCCTCCCACAATCACCATACTGTTTTCAGTGTTCACGAGTTCTTTCTCTTTTTTTTTTTTGCTAAATCCCTTACCCATGGCCCCTGCCCCTAAGCTGTCAGCCCACTCTCTATGAATGGCTCTATTTTGCTTGTTAGTTCAGTTTGTTTATTAGATGCAACATATGAATGAAATAATTTGTTTTTTTTCTGATTGTTTTATTTCTCTTTGCATAATGTTCCCAGGTCCATTCATGCTGACACAAAGGGTAAGATTTTCTCCTTTTTAATGGCTGAGTAGTATTCCATTGTGTAAATGTACCATAGCTGTTCTATTCATTCTTCTGTTGATGGACACTTGGGCTGCTTCCAAATCTTGGCTATTGTATGCATCAAGACAAGATGTTTATTGTATGCATCAATAAACATAGGGTTGCATATATAATTTTGAGTTAGTGTTTTGTGTTTCTTTGGATAAATTCCCAGGAGTGGAATCCTGGGTCATAAGGCAATTCAGGAAGTTCTTAAAGTTTTATTTTTAATTTTTTGAGGAACATCCTTACTGTTTTTCATAACAACTCTACCAATTTATATTCCCCACAACAATGTACAAGAATTTTCTTTTCTCCATATCCTCACAGCATTCATCATCTTTTGTCTTTTTGATAATAGCTGTTCTAACAGGTATAATATTTCTCTGATGATTAATGATGTTGAGCATCTTTTCATTTATCTATTGTCCTTTTGTGTGTTTTTGAATAATTTTTATTTAGATCTTTGCCCACTTTTGAATTGGATTATTTATTTTTTATTTACTATTGAGTTGTTTGAGTTCCTTACGTATTTTGAATATTAACTCCTTACTAGATATATGGTCTGAAAATCTTTTCTTTTATTATGTAGGTTGCCCTGTTACTCTATTGATTGTTTCTTTTGCTGTGAAGATCTTTTTAATTTGATGCAGTCCCACTTGTCTATTTTTGCTCTTGTTGTTTGTGTTTTGGGGGCCATATCCAAAAGTTCATTGCCCAGATCAGGAAGGTTTTTAGCTCAGGAAGTTTTTTCCTATGTTGTCTTTAGTAGTTTTATTGCTTCAGTTCTTACATTTCATTCTTTTATCCATTTTGAGTTGCTTTTTGTATATGGTATGAGATAAGGGACAATTTCATTTTTCTGCATATAGAATCTAGTTTTCACATCACCATTTATTGGAGAGACTACTCTGTCCTCCTGTGTGTTTCTGGTACTCTTGTTGAATAAGGATGGGGTGGTTTGAGGGGTTGGGTGAAATAGGTGAAGGGATGAAGTGAAAAGAAAAAAAAAGAACCTCATGGACATAGATATTGGTATTGTGATTACAAGAAGGAAAGTAGAGTAGGGGGAGGTAGAAGACAGTGAAGGTGTGGGCAAATGGTGATTGAAGCAGACTAGACATTGGGTTGTAAACACACAATACAATATACAGATGATATAGAATTGTGCACTTGAAACCCAAATAATTTTATTAATCAATGTAACCCAAATAAAGTCAACACAAATATTTTAAAAAGAGAATAAGGATTTATCTTTTGGTGTGGATTTGCTTCTGGGTTCTCCATTCTCTGCTGATAGTCTGTGCTGTGGTCTGAATGGTTTTGCCATCACCCTTTCATAAGCTGAAATTCTAAACCCAAAAGATGATAATATTAGGAGATGGAACCTTTGGAAGTTGCCAAAGTGATGATGGTAGAGCCTTTATGAATGGATTAGTGCTTTTTAAGGGAGGCTCCAGAGAGATTTGGAGCCCCTTCTACATGTGGAGACATAGTGAGAAGTTAGTGGAGAAAAGTCATACCAAAAAAGATCATGTCAGTATCTTTGGAATTTCCAGCTTCCAGAAATATGAGAAATACATCTCTGTCATTTATAAAGCTACCCAGTTTGTGGTATTTTGTTAAGATCATCAATATGTCTGTTTTTATGCCAGTACCATACTGTTTTGTTTACTGTAACTTTATAAATCTGGAAGTGTTATATACCTCCTGTTTTGTCTTTTTGCTCAAGATTACTTTGGCTATTTGTAGTCATTCAAATTTATGATTGTTTTTCTTTTTCTGTAAAGAATGACATTGAAGTTTTGATAGGAATTGCATTGAATCTGTAGATCATCCTGGATGGTATGAACATCTTAACAGTATTAGTTTTTGCAATTCATGCACATGTGATATATTTACATTTATCTATCTCTTTTTTAATTCCTTCATCGGTGATCTATAATCTTCAGAGTATAAGTCTTTCTACTTTTTATTATATGTTTATATACTTTTAAAACAAGGCAAATACCCCTGTAACTATGAACCTGTTTAAGACATAGAAGTTCATCAGCCACCTCAAAAGATACCCTTACATATTCATCAGGCTATGTAGGAACAGTGCTTAAGGCCCACAATATTTTCATGTGGAAAAAACTAAGGGAGTCCAACAGTTTCCCTTAAACAACTCAAACACACACTTACTCAGACATACTCCCTCTGAGTACCAGGAGAGCAGCTTGAAAGGCACCTGTGGCATACAGAAAGGAGCTGAAGCATTGGCATCAGGGAAAGAACTTGGGAACAGCTTTCTCACAGACAGAAATGCAGTTGGAGGCTATTGTCCTCTTTCAAAACCCTCCCCACACAGAGCCACAGAGCTGGCAGGTGGGTGTCATATCTGAGACTCCATCAACCTTTGAGACCCTGACCTACCCAACTTGTAGGCCCATCCAAACTGTTAACAGAGACTTTTCCATATGAATGGCTGGTCTTGGCTCATGCTTCACAACTTCCTAAATTTTCTCAAACAAGCAATAGCTGGTCTCAATAAGCCCCTCTTACTAAGTGTTCTCAGACTAGTCACTAGCAGCAGCCAACCTAGATTCACAGCTTGGCTTTGCTTGGGAATCTCCAAGCTCACCACAAGTAGCAGTCAGCTCAGATTGCTTTATAGCTCATGCAAGATGGCCGTGGGCAGAACACAGGTAGAGGCTGACCTTGCCTGCACCACCTGGGGAACCCCAGAGCTTTTACAACCAGTGGACCACTATACACCACATCAGGGCACCACCACCCTTCCCCCGAACAGCTGATCCTCCACAGAGGGTGGAGGTTGGTGGTCAGTTGTCACAGTCAGTCCTTGCAGCTGACTGGCCTGGGTAAATCCCTCCCATTGACCTGCCAATAACAATCAAGGCTCAATGACAAGAGGAGCATGTACTCAGCCACACCTCAAGTACCCAGCTTGGGTGATGGGGAAGTAGGGTCCTGTAGGGTCACTGGACCCTACAGGACATGCATATAAATTCCTTGGCTACTCCATTTCCTATACTGTACATAACAACCCCATGGCTATTCAGTAACCACCTATTTGTACTTCTTAATCCCCTCACCTTTTCACCCAGTGTCCAACACCTCCCTCCCATCTGGCACCCATCAAAATGCTCTCCATATCCATGATTATGTCTCTGTTCTTCTTGTTTGCTTAGTTTGTTTTTTCAAATTCAATTTTGATAGATTCACATTTATTGCCATTTTATTGTTCATAGCTTTGATCTCCTTTTTCCTAAAAAGGCCCTTTAATATTTCATATAATGATGGTTTGGTGACACATCATAATTAAAATGCCAGCAGTTAAAGGTAAATAGAGGATCTTAAAGGCAGCCAGAGAAAAGCAGTTAATTACCTACAGAAGAGTTCCCATAAGACTGTCAGCTGATTTCTCAAAAGAAACTTTGCAGGCTAGAAGGGATTGGCAAGAAATAGTCTAAGTCATGGAAAGCAGGGACCTATAACCAAGATTGTTCTACCCAGCAAAGCTGTCATTTGTAATCAAAGGGCAGATAAAGACCTTCCCAGACAAGAAAACACTAAAAGAGTTCATCATCACCAAAATCATCATTATATGAAATATTAAAGGGCCTTTTTAGGAAAAAGGAGAAGACCAAAACTATAAACAATAAAATGGCAATAAATGTGTATCTATCAAAAATTGAATCTAAAAAACAAACTAAGCAAACAAGAAGAACAAATATATAATCATGGATATGGAGAGTATTTTGATGGTTGCCAGATGGGAGGGAGGTGTTGAATATTGGGTGAAGAGGTGAGGGGATTAAGAAGTACAAATAGGTAGTTACTGAATAGCCATGGAGATATAATGTGCAGTATAGGAAATGGAGTAGCCAAGGAACTTATATGCATGACCCTTGGACATTAACAATGGTGTGGGTATTGCTTGAGGGAGTGAGGTGTGTGGGTAGTTGGAGGCAAAGGTGGATAAAATTGGACAACCACAATAGAATAATCAATAAAATATAATTAGAAAATGTAAAAAGAATAAAAAAATCAGTGTGAAAAAAAAATCACCTGGTTGCCTCCCATACATGCTCCAGCTGGGGATGGAATCTACATTACAGGTAGGTGCCCTGACTGGTGCTCAAATCTGTAATGTTTTTGGTGCACAGGATGACACTCCAACTAAGTTACCTGTCATGGCTGAAAAATTTTAATGTATGTTTTGTATTTTGTAAAGTTTCTTATTTTTACCTGTTGCTGTACCCTTTCTCATACTCTAGTCTCTAGGCCTATTATATTACTTATATCCTGCTTGCCAAGCATGCTAGGCTATAATATTTTTTAGTTTCTCCACTAGCCATTTTTTCTACTGCCAGGAGTATTCTCTTCCAAGTTCACATGTCTAATATTTTCTAATTTTTCTAGGTTGGTTAGTATCATCTCCTTAAGAAGGACTTTCTAGCCCTGACTGGTGTGGCTTGGTGGGTTGAGTGTTGTCCAGTAAACTGAAAGGTTGCCAGTTGGATTCCTGGTCAGGACACGTACCTGGGTTGTGGCTGGGTCCCAGGTGGGAGCATGCAAGAGGCAACTGATAGATGTTTGTCTCACACATTGATGTTTGTCTCTTTCTCTTTCTCCTTTCCATCCCCTCTTTCTAAAAATAAAAATAGAACTTCCTAAAACTCCAAATATTTTACTTCTTCATGCCTCTGTTCTACTCTATGTCAATTCTTATCATATACTTATTTATTTAGAGTTTTCCCCTTCTTCTGGTTAGTGAGTACTTTGGGACAGGGATTTGTCTTTAATTTCCAAGAACTTAACAGAGCTTGTTATACAAGTGGTACCCACTGTTTATTTGCTGATTGGATTAGTGAAAAATGTCTTATAACTCCTACTGTTATCCAAGCTCTGAGAGGATGAATGTACTTTTTTCCTGCCTTTTATTTTAGTGTTTTTTTAATTTTACTGTTGTTCAAGTACAGTTGTCTGTGAATATGCTTTTATATTTTTTCTTCCCAAGCAGTATTGTAAATATCTTTGTAGCCAACAATTTTAAATATTTTTGTAGCCAATTTTAAATATTTTAGATATTAATTATATTATATGTATCTTAAACATTTTCAATATATAATTTTTGTATATATAATTATGAATGTAAGTTTAGAAAAGTAAAGTTATTTATGATTTTAGAAATCTGGTTTCTAGACTAAGATCCTTGAACTCTCATGAATTCAAATGTAATAACAGGCAACACTGAATTATTTTCACAACTATAAAAAAGTGTAAAAGAAATTAATTATAAAACTCAATAATATTGTTCATATTAACTGAAATATTGGATTATTTGCTTTTAACTGTAATTTTGTCATTTGGTAAATCAGAAACTCAGAGTGATAGTTGTAATCATTCACTAAATAAATATTTAATGATTACAACTTGTAACACTGAATCTTTCACAACATGTTGCACATGGGAGGATTATTTAAGAGATTATTATCAGTGGAAGAAAATTATATTTATGAATATATTTTTGTTACATTTATATTTCTATGATGATGTTTCTGTTTATCTTGAAAGTTTAGCATTGGAACATATCTCAGTAGTTGAGGATTCTGATGAGCTGGTTTCTAATGATTTATTTGAAATTATATGGTTAAATTTCTTAGGAAGATAGATCAAGTCCACCAATTAAATTTTTAAAAATAGGCAGACTTTCCCTGTAACTTTATAGTGAGTTTACGTGTTTTCCATGAATTACTTGGACTTCCTGATGTGCTTTAAAGCATGAAGTTCATCCTTCAACATCCCAAATTACAAAAATATGCCTATGGATTTCCTAAGAAACTTCTTCCTTATCCCTGAATAAGACCAAAGGGATAGATATTCTGGTTGTTCTTCAGAAGCTCATTTAAACTAGCATACTAATTTTGCTTTAGGCTGATATGGAAAAATTTGTATTCAGCTTTGTATAAATCTTAAATAGTAAATAATTTGTACAGTGATCATTTTGATACCTTTATCCACAATGTGCATAGTATAAACACCTAGAATATTTGATAATATAGGCTTTAAAAAATATAGCGATTTCTATGCCAAAGACCAAGTAATCTCTGTTACAGAAAACCAATTTCCTTCCCTAAATATTTTATTGACTGGGACTATGGTGCATTTCTTTGGATTTCTGTGAGCCATCCCAGAAACTTTATAATAAATTACAATTTTTACTTGTTTGAGAGGAATTCTGCAGTACTGATACTTAGGCCTAGGCATGATGTGGTATAGGGTCATCATGAATGGTATGTTTTAGACAATGAACATTGTATAACCTACAAAACTGTACAGGACAACCTGTTCTAGTGTTTTTGGGCCCCTCTTCTCCTGAAGACTTCCTGATAATTTTCTAGGACACTTTTAATTTGCATTAATTATTTGTTAAAACTTTCAGTTATTTAAACTTTGCAATGTTTATAATGTCCAATAAATACAATTTTGCTTTATGTGAACATGGTGAACACACATAAAGGAAGGAATCCTTTCCTTTAGGAGATACTCTTTCTCATTCTGTCTTCTAGGTGACAGTCATTGCTGCCATATATTAGTACAATATAACTCTACCTCCTGATTGTGTTGATTAGTCTAGTGGTTGGAATCTGATCCAAGGTGGACCATTTAGAACTTTCTCTTTTGTGACTGACAATTCTGGTGACTTTGTTTCCTACCATATTGATCAGAAAAGTATAAGAAGTGAGTCTAGAGAGAGGGCAAGTGATAATTATAGCAAATACAAACAAAATCACATAGAATAGAGATGAAGGGAGACAACTGAGTGTTCTGAAGGCCTGATTCCATGTACTTCTTTTTAAAATTTTTTAAAAAATATATTTTATTGATTATGCCATTGCAGTTGTTCTATTTCCCCCCTTCATTCCCCTCCACCCTGTACACCCCTCCCCCACCATTCCTTCCCCCTTTAGTTCAAGAACACGTGTCTCAAGTTCTTTAGATTCTATATTTCCCCTACTATTCTTACCCTCCCTCTATCTATTTTCTACATACTGTCTATGCTACTTATTTTCTGTACCTTCTCCCCCCTTCTCCTTCTCCCACTACCCTGTTGCTAACCCTCCATGTGATCTTCATTTCTATGGTTCTGCTCCTGATCTAGCTGTCCTCTTAGTTTGCTTTCGTTTTAGGTGTGGTTGTTAATAAGTGTGAGTTTGCTGTCCTTTCACTGTTCATCTTTTTTATCTTCTTTTTCTTAGATAAGTCCCTTCAACATTTCATATAATAATGGCTTGGTGATGATGAACTCCTTGAACTTGATCTTATCTGAGAAGTACTGTATCTGTCCTTCCATTCTAAATGAAAGTTTTGCTGGATAGAGCAATCTTGGTTGTAGGTCTTTGGATTTCATGACTTGGAATACTTCTTTCCAGCCCCTTCTTGCCTGTAAGGTCTCTTTTGAGAAATCCACTGACAGTCTGATGGGAACTCCTTTGTAGGTGACTGTCCCCTTATCTCTTGCTGCTTCTAGGATTCTCTCCTTCATTTTAATCTTGGCTAATGTAATGATGATGTGCCTTGGTGTGTTTCTTCTTGGGTCCAACTTCTTTGGGACTCTCTGAGCTTCCTGGACTTCCTGGAAATCTATTTTCTTTGGCAGATTGGGGAAGTTCTCCTTTATTATTTGTTCAAATAAGTTTTCCACTTGTGGCTGTTTCTCTTCCCCTTCTGGTACTCCTATAATTTGGATGTTGGAGCATTTAAAGATGTCCTGGAGTTTCCCTAGCCTCTCCTCATTTTTTTGAATTCTTATTTCTTCATATTTTTCTGTTTGGTCATTTTTTTCTTCCTTCTGGTCCGCTCCCTTGATTTGATTCCCAGTTTCCTTTCCATCACTATTGCTTTCCTGTGCATTTCCCTTCATTTTAATTAGTTTAGCCTTCATATGTTCCTCTAATTTGTGACTAAAATCAGCCAGTTCTGTGAGTATCCTGATCACCAGTGTTTTGAACTGTGCCTCTGATATGTTGGCAATTTCTTGTTCGCTTAGATTTATGGGCTCTGGGGCTCTGAGTTCTTCTTGAGCCATGTGTTGATCTGTTCATGCCTTTTACATATGAAAAGTGGAGCCTTAGTTGTTCACCAGGGCGGGGCCACCCAGGTCGCTGGTTTGTGACACTGTATGTGGGGGTGGGGTCAGAGAGGGAGCAATAGTGGTTCCCTCTGCTGCTTCCTGCTGCTGGGGCCTGTGGTCTGTCTCAATGCTCACTCTTTCACTGGTTTATCAGTCTAGCTGAGTGGTTCGTTGTTGTCGGACTTTTTATTGTTCAATTTTTTGTAGTTTGGCTGTGTTTATTGTTGTTAAAACTTTGTCATTTTTAGATTTGGTTGTGCAAGAAGGTACAGTGTTCCCACCTACACCTCCATCTTGGCAGAAGTCCTTTATGTACTTCTAAATAGCTGGTGCATTTCTTCGGGTTTCTGTGGGCCGTCCCAGAAACTTTATAATAAATTACCATTTTTACTTGTTTGAGAGGAATTCTGCAGTACTGATACTTCAACCTAGGCATGATGTGCCCCTCTCCAAGGCCTTATGGTTTAGAGGGATTTCTTCCAGCTCTACCCCCCTCACTGGGGCAAAGAGTCTGTGGAGTCAATTGGATATGCTCACAAAGAGCCACTTCTGTATTCTAGATCATGCACTAGGTATAAGGGATCCTGGACTTCCTGCTCAAATAGTCTCTAAACTACTTCCAGGATCAGTGTTAGCTTCTTCCCTGGTCCATGTTCCTGTGGGCAGACTGTACATCCAGTGTTACCTCCCCAGACTCCAGGGGTAGCTATAGGATGGCTGTTCATGATGGGGTGCAAACTGAGGTTAGATTAGCAGGTTGGGGCATTCACTTGTATGTACAATAAGCCCCTTAAGGTGCAGAAGGGAGCCTGTGGCAAGAAAAAAGGGAGCATGCCACTAGTCTGTGTCCAAGGCCTGGGCACCAAAGACTGCCATATTCATATGTAGATCTCCCAGAACTCTGAGAATTTTGTGTTTGGGGATCTGACCTTCCAGGAACTTATGAAGGTATGTTTGAGAATATAGAAGGATAGAACATATATTTTTTTTAACAATTAGTTAGCTTGATTGGAAATTCTAAATATTTACACCTGTAGTATGTGGGGTTTCATTTGTACTCTGTTCCAGGCTCTGTAATTGTTAGAGGTGAGCCTGGCCAAACAAGCCAATATGAAGTTTTAACTTTTATAGTTTTATAGTAATTAAATTAAAGCTTCACAGTACCAAAGAATTTCTAATAAGATTCTTTTAATAGCACAGACTGGTAAAAAGATTACTGATTTAAAACTTGTATTAACTAGCTATTACTGCAAAATATTGCTCTACATCGAGAGCTTACAATTACAAACATTTATTCTCTCCAGTTTCTGTGAATAAGAAATCTGGGAGCAGCTTAACTGGGTGGTTCTTCTTCAGAGGCTCTTATAAGATCGAAGTCAAGAAGTTGGCCAAAGTTATAGTTATTTTGGGCTTGACTGGGGCTAAAAGATTACTTTTGAGCTTACTCACATGGCTGTTGGTAGGCCTTAGTTTCTTGCCACATGGGCCTCTCCATGGGTAACCTCATGAGATGATAGCTGGCTTTCCCCAGAGTGAATGATGAAAAAGGAGATATGTGTGTACACACACACACACACACACACACACACACACACACACACACACGGTGGGCAGAGAGGGAGAGAGAGAGAGAGTATGAGAGAGAGAGAGAGAAATGAGTGAGGAAGATACCTTGAAATGGAAGTTGCAGTTTTTAAATAACTTAATCTCTAGATTAGGTAATCTCAAGACTACCAGAAATAGTCTTGACTCAATTTCTTCATCTCATTAGCCTTCTTTTGGTTCTTGGACCCACTAATTCTGTCTCAGCGTCAGGGCCTTTGCATTTGTGGCTTCTCTTTGGTATGTTTTTCCTATTAATTTGCCTTGGCTGATCCTCTCTTTTAGATTTCAGCTTAAAGGTCACCACTATAGAGAGACCTTCACTGATCACTCAACATAGAATAGTTATCTCATCATTCTCTATTTATTCTGTCACATTATTTTAATTCTAGGTACCCAAAACTTAAATATATGTTGAATGAATGGGACTTAGTAATTATATGACCTTGGGGAAAAGATAAGTTCTCTAAATCTTAGTAGCTTTATTTGTATTTAGTAATCCCTAACCCCAACCACTACAAAGGCTTTTGTGAAAAATCAAATGAGCTAGAATTTTCTACAGCATTATTGTTGGTTAATTTTATTTCTTTTTTTTCCCTTGGGGCAGAAAAACTGCCCAGGAATATATTTTCCTATTTTACTTTTTAGGTTTCCCTTATCGAACTGTTTTGTAGAAATATGCTGTTCACTTTTTTCATTTACTCTTTCACTATCCTCAAATTTACTTCCCTGTAAATGTCTTAGAGGATTTATTTTGAATTAAAGTTAGTATTTCATGTGTGTAAAGCATTCAGTTGTGAGCAAGTTTTATTCATATGTAAGATGACATTGTGGTTTCAGATCATAACTAATTGTAACAACCCATTGAACATGGGAGGTAGTATGTGCTGTTTAGAAGTTACTTACGCACAAAAGAACAAATACCCATGAATCAAAACAAACCTTTAATAATGTCCAATTGGAGTTCTGGTCATGTTTGAGCCATTCAGAGTCTAATCAGTAAAACCCCCTTGAGTCAATAATTGCCTTCTCCTCAAATCATTGCAGGTATCTATTATGCTGCACATTATCCACATAGAAATGAGCATATGGTTACTGAACACATAACAAAGCTGAATCTGTTAGAGAATGTTTCCTTTAGGATGCCTTAAAATGTTCTTGAGCAGAATGTTATGTGGGCTGCTCACTATCCCTTCTGTTCCTGGGGTCATAGGGGGAAAACACTAGTCTTTGGTATTAAGAACAGTAAATAGTGCACTGAAACAAACTGAAAAACTCAGACTTTATTTATTTAGAGAGAATCATAATTATCTTCCATGATGAAAACAGCAATAGATGGAATTTCTTTAAAGAATATTTCCATCTATTCTTTAAGGGGGAAAATTTTTTCTCTCTGGAAAGCATTTCAGGAAACTCAAATTTGGGGGAAAGGCTATTTATTTAATATATTTTATTGATTATGCTATTACAGTAGTCTGATTCCCCCCCTTTATTCCCCTCCACCCTGCACTCTGCCTCCCAACTGCATTCCCCCACTTTAGTTCATGTCCAGGGGTCATACATATATGTTCTTTGGCTTTCCCATTTCCTGTACAATTCTTACCCTCCCTTTGTCTATTTTGTACCTACCATCTGTGCTACTTATTGTCTGTACTTTTTCCTCCTCTCTCCCCCTCCCACTCTCCTGCTGATAACTCTGTATGTGATCTCCATTTTTGTGTTTCTGTTCCTTTTATACTTGTTCACTTACTTTGTTTTTGCCTTTTTTTAGGTTCAGTTGTTAATAGTTGCAAGTTTGTTGTCATTTTACTATTTACATTTTTATCTTCTTTTTCTTTTGATTTAATTAAAACAAATTTATTGATTATGCTATTACAGTTTTCCCAATTTTCTGCCTATTTCCCCCCTCCCCCCTACCCCCATAACCCTCCAGCATTCCCTCCCTTAGTCCATGTCCATGAGTTGTACATATTAGTTCTTTGAGTCCTGTGTTTCCCATACCATTTTTATCTCTGTCTACCTTATGCCTACTAACCATGCTTCTTCTTCCCTGTACCCCCATTCCTCCTTCCCCCCCATTCCTCCCCCCCATTCCTCCTTTCCCCCCATTCCTCCTTTCTCTCTTCCCACTGAAATCCCTCTGTGTGATGTCCATTTCTCTGATTCTGTTTCTGTTCTGGTTGTTTGCTTAGTTGTCTTCATTGTTCTTCTTTTCTTTTATATTCATTTGTTGATAGCTGTGTTTGTTGTCATTTTATTGTTCATATTTTTTATCTTATTTTTCTTAGATAAGTCCCATTAACATTTCACATAATAATGGCTTGGTGATGATGAACTCCTTTAACTTGACTTATCTGGGAAGTACTTTATCTGTCCTTCCATTCTGAATGAAAGCTTTGCTGGACAGAGTAATCTTAAATATAGATCCTTGTCTTTCATGGCTTCAACTACTTCTTTCCAGCCCCTTTTTGCCTGCAAGGTTTCTTTTGAGAAATCAGCTGAAAGTGTAATGGGCTGGTAGTGTAAAGATTTACCTCCTTTGTAGGTAACTCTTTTCTTTTCTCTTGCAACTTTTAAAGTTTTCTGTTTGTCTTTAAGTTTGGGTAACTTTATGATGTGCCTTGGTGTGTTCTTATTTGGGTCCAAGTTCCTTGGGACTCTCTTGGCTTCCTGGACTTCCTGAAAGTCTATTTCCTTCACTAGATTGGGCAAGTATTCCTTCATTATTTTTTCAAATAAGTTTTCAATTTCTTGCTGTTGTTCTTCTCCTTCTGGCACCCCTAAAATTTAGATATTGAAACATTTCATGTTGTCCTAGAGGTTTGTAAGAGTCTTTTCACTTAAAAAAAATCTTGTTTCTTCATTTTGATCTGGGTGAATGTTTATTTTTTCCTTTTGTTCCAAATCATTGCTTTGAGTCTTGGTTTTCTTCTGGCTACTGTTGGTTCCTTGAATATTTTGCTTTATTTCATTTTGGGTATTTTTCATTTGTTTTTTAATTTTTTGACCCAGCTCAAACAGTTCTGTGAGCATTTTGATTACCAGGGCTTTAAATTCAACATCAGAGAGGTTAGTCATCTCCTCCTTGCTTAGCTCTCTTTCTGAGGCTCTACTCTGTTCTTTCATTTTATTTTTATTTTTTAAATTGTTGCTCAAGTGCAGTTTTCTGTGCTTTACTTCCATCCCAGCCAACCCTAGTGCACTGTTGGTGGGATTGCAGAGTAGTACAACCACTGCGGAAAATAGTATAAAATTTTCTCAGAAAACTAAAAATAGATCTGCCTTTTGACCCAGTAATTCCACTGCTAGGATTATATCCTAAGAATCCTAAAACATCAATTTCAAAGAATCTATGCACCACAATGTTCATAGCAGCACAATTTACAATAGTCAAGTGTTGGAAGCAACTTAGGTGCCCATCAGTAAATGAATGGATCAAAAAACTATGGTACATTTACACAATGGAATTCTATGCAGCAGAGAGAAAGAAGGAGCTCCTACCCTTTGCAACAGCATGGATAGACCTGGAAAGCATTATGCTGAGTGAAATAAGCCAGGTGGTGATAGACAAATATCATATGATCTTACCTTTAACAGGAAACTAAACAACAAAACAAACAAGCAAGCAAAATATAACCAAAGACACTGAAATAGAGAACAGGGGGACAGTGACCAGAGAGGAGAGGAGAGGGAATTTCAGGAGAAAAGGGGAAGAGTTTATAGGAACAAGTATAAGGGACACATGGTCTGTTCTTTCATTTGGGCCACATTTCTTCATTTTGGTGCAGCTGACAGGTTGTAAGGGGGTGCGGCTTTAAGTATTCCCCCATGCAGGGCAACACTCTTTGCTATACAGTGGCTTTGCCTGTTGGGGAAGGACTGAACAGGGAATGGTGTGGCTCACCTGCATGTCTCTAGTACACTTTTCAATGCACTCTTGGAGTTTCTTGTGGGGCTGGGAGCTTCTCCTACTGCAGCAACCCCAGCCATAGCTCACAGTCAGCTCTGGGTTCCCTTAAATCAGCCCCTCCCACATAGCCCTCTGTGCTGGGCAGCCAGCCCCACCCACAATGTCCTTGTTACTGTGGTTTTTCTTAGGTGGCTGGCCGGTCCTGCTGCCTTATTGGTCTGGTTGTTCTGGTTGACTTTTTCTTCAATTACTTGGTCATTGGAGTTCCATGCAGTTTGATTTTCTGGCACTTTTGGTTGTTTATTGATTTCAGATTGGTCATTGTCCTCCTTTTGGTTGTGCAAGGAAGCAAAGGGTCTCTGCCTATGCCTCTATCTTCTCTCGAACTCCTCTGAGTCTGTATCTTCTTTTTCTTAGATAAGTTCCTTTAATTTTTCATATAATAAGGAATTGGTGATGATGAACTCCTTGAACTTGACCTTATCTGGGAAGCACTTTATCTGCCCTTCCATTCTAAATGATAGATTTTCTGGATAGAGTAATTTTGGATGTAGGTCCTTGCCTTTCAAAACTTTGAATTCTTCTTTCCAGCCTCTTCTTGCCTGCAAGGTTTCTTTGGAGAAATCAGCTGACAGTCTTGTGGGTACTCCTTTGTAGGTAACTGTCTCCTTTTCTCTTGTGTCTTTTAAGATTCTCTCCTTATCTTTCTTCTTGGGTAATGTAATTATGATGTGACTTGGTATGTACTTCTTTGGGTTCAAATTTGGGACTCTTTGAGATTCCTGGACTTCCTGGAAGTCTATTTCCTTTGCCAGATAAGGGAAGTTCTCCTTCATTATTTTTTCAAATAAGTTTTCAATTTCTTGCTCTTCTTCTTCTTTTTCTGGCACCCCATATGATTAAAATGTTGGAACATTTAAAGTTGTCGTGGAGGTTTCTAAGCCTCTTCTCATATTTTTTGAATTCTTGTTTCTTCATTCTGTTCTGGTTGCCTGTTTCTTTCTTCCTTCTGGTCCAAACCATTGATTTGAGTACCAGTTTCTTTCCTGGTACTGTTGGTTCCCTGTACATTTTGGGAAAGGATTTTTAAAAGTGGATAAGTCCTTGATATGCAGTTTGTTCCTAACATTTTGTAATAAAGAAAAGACATTTGACATGGTCAAAAAAAGGAGAGTGGAAGAGTTTAGAAAAGGGGAGTAGAGTAAAATTTTTATTAACTTGAACTGGGCTAATTTCTATTCTGAATTGACTGGATTTTCTGAGTTTTTACCCAACTTTAAAAGAAACTGATGAATTCTGACCTTTTGCTACAACATGGACAGAGCTGGAGACTATTATGCTAAGTAAAAATAAGCCATGCAGTGAAAGACAAATACCACATTATCTCACATATAAATGGAATGTAATGAACAAAATAAACTAAGGAGCAAGATAAACCAGATGCACAAAACATGGAACAGACTGACAGTTGTAAGAGGAGAGGGAGGAGGTGGGGACTGGTAGAAAGAAGGTGAAGGGATTAGTCAGAGAACATATAAAAAATATTGAAATTACCCATGGTCATGGACAACAGTGTGGGGATTGGTTGTGAGAGTGGGGTGCAGGCTGGGTTTAGCAAAAAGCTAAAAATGAAACTGCCTTTTGTTTTTGTTTTTTTTTAAGTTTAAAATTAATTGTTTATTTGTTTTTTTAAATTACACTATTCTGTCTTTTACTCCCATCCCAGGCCACCCCCCTGTGCCCCCCACCTCTCTCCCATTTGCACCCCCCTTAGTTGTTGTCCATGTGTCCTTTATACTAGTTCCTGTAAATCCTTCCCCCTTTTCCCCTGAAATTCCCTCCCCTCTCCTCTCTGGTCACTGTCAACCTGTTCTCCATTTCAGTGTCATTGTTTTTGTTTTGCTTGCTTGTTTGTTTTGTTATTTAGCTTCCTGTTAAAGGTGAGATCATATGGTATTTGTCTATCACCACCTGGCTTATTTCACTTAGCATAATGCTTTCCAGTTCCATCCAAGCTGTTGCAAAGGGTAGGAGCTCCTTCTTTCTTTCTGCTACATAGAATTCCATTGTTTATATGTACCATATTTTGATCCATTCATTTACTGACGGGCACCTAGGTTGCTTCCAACACTTGGCTATTGTAAATTGTGCTGTTATGAGCATTGGGGTGCATAGGTTCTTTTGGATTGGTGTTTCAGGGTTCTTAGGATATAGTCTCAGCAATGGAATTGCTGGGTCATAAGGCAGGTCCATTTTTAGTTTTCTTAGAAAATGCCTTTTGACCCAGCAATTCCCTTGCTGGGATTATA
Organism: Artibeus jamaicensis; assembly: GCF_021234435.1. Classification (NCBI taxonomy): domain Eukaryota; kingdom Metazoa; phylum Chordata; class Mammalia; order Chiroptera; family Phyllostomidae; genus Artibeus; species Artibeus jamaicensis. The sequence goes on from NW_026521837.1 coordinate 877,560, forward strand.
CCCTAAGAACCATGAAACACCAGTTCAAAAGAACCTATGCACCCCAATGTTCATAGCAGCATTATTTACTATAGCCAAGTGCTGGAAACAGCCTAAGTGCCCACCAGTAAATGAGTGGATCAAAAAACTATGGTACAGGACTTTTTAAAGATGGCGGTGGACTAGGACGGAGCAGATACCAGTTCCTAGTACAAAAGAGACAGAAACCTATCTGATCGGAGGAGGTGAGGCCAGCAAGCCAGCAGTTGCCAAGCATGTATGAAAATAAGAGACCAGAAACCTCATCACGGAGGAACCAGACGGTAGGGAAACAGCAGCGGTACAGTAGTCTGTGGGACGGAGCAGGGAGAAACAGCCGGTGCAGGGTAGGGGAACCAGCGCCCAGTGGCGAGAGCCCAACAGCTCCTGGGACAGCCTTCAGCGCCCAGACGGCTCCCTCCCTGGGATTTTTCTGCCAGGCAGGCCGAGTGGCCCAGGCAAAGAGGTGTGGAAGAAATTTCAGCCTGTGCGCAAGTTGGGGAACTAGTCGCTCCACATGCAGTGTGTCTGGGCGGGTGCCTAAGGGCACCTAGGCCAACGTTCAGCGCCCAGAAAGCTCCTTCCCTAGGATTTTTGGGCCAGGGACCTGCCAAGTGGCCCAACCAGAGGGGAGCAGAGGTGATTTCAGTCTGTGCATAGCTCGGAGGTCCAGCGCCTGGTGGGAACTGTGTCTGGGAAAGTGCCTAAAGGCGCCCGGGACAGCGTTCAGCACCCGGACAGCTCCCTCCCTGGGATTTTTCTGCCAGGCAGGCCAAGTGGCCCAGGCAAGGAGGTGTGGAAGAAACTTCAGCCTGTGCGCAAGTTGGGGAACTAGTCGCTCCACACGCAGTGTGTCTGAGCAAGTGCCTGAGGGCGCCTAGGCCAACGTTCAGTGCCCAGAAAGCTCCCTCCCTAGGATGTTTGGGCCCGGACCGGCCAAGAGACCCAACCAGAGGGGAGCAGAGGAGATTTCAGCCTGCACACAGTTCTGGGTCCAGCACCCGGCTTGGTGCTGCTACATCCCTAGGTTGTTTTTTTTTTTTTTTTTTTTTTGCCAGAGGTTGGCCAGGGGACCCAGACAAACACAGGAGCAGAAGGGATACACACCATGCAGCATGCCATGACGTGCACAAGGAGTTCCTAGGTCGGCGCCCAGTCCTCAGATCAGCTCCCGGCTTCCAGTCTACCCCCCTCAGACTATCGGGAAGCCCCGGGCACTGAGGGGTCCTGGGAAAAGAGATGTGACCCTCAACCCCCTCCCTTTCTGGCCAAGCAAGGTGGGGGGCCAGGAGAGACTTGTTTGATAGAGTTTACAGAGAGGGTGCTGAGGACAAAGGGCCCCAACCAAGGACTCTGTGGTTGCCAGCCCAGGAGAACTCAGGGGTGCAGCCTGGGGCTCTGAATCCAGTAGACACGGCAGCCTGGTCTGCTTCACACCCAGCTGGGCAGCAAACCCAGGATTGGGCAGAGGGTCTGGGGCTTCCCAACTGAACGGGGGCAGGCCTGTGCTCAATCCCGAGGGAACCAGGCAACTAGGCCGATGCAGGTGCCTGCAAACACAGCAAACCAGACTATGGCAGTAACCCCTGGGAGGGGAGCATTGCGAGAAAGTCCTAGTTCCCCATTGTAGGGAGCTGGGGGAGAGGCGCCAAGTGTCTGGATCCTGAGAGGGGCTGGCTGAAAAAATCACAACAACCGACCCTCAGCCAACTGCAACCAGAAAAACCGGTTCGGCTAGTTTGAAGCCAACAAGTGACATTTCCTTTTCTGAGGTTGTTTTTGAGAGATTATTTTTGTTTGTGCGTTTTTTGTTTTTTTACTTTACTTTATTTTATTTTTATTCTTTCTTTTTTTTTTTACCTTTCTCCCTTCTCCATTCCTTTTCTTTATCTTTTTGCTTTTTTAAAGTAATCTGTTATTTCTTTTAAACTTTATTACTGCTTCATCTTTCCATACTTTTGTCCTCTTTTCCCGGATTTCCTGTTTTATTTCTTCTTCTTTTCTTTCTAAACTTATTGCTCTTTCTTCCATTCCCCTACCATCTTTTTCTTTCTTCTTTTTATTTCTTTCCTTATCATTTCTTTCTTTTACCCACAAGAGTCACAATCAACTTGAAAATATGAAAAGACCAGAGCTGGACCCATAGAAAAGGCCTCCCAATAGTAGAGTCAGAGAGACAAATTGCACATTGTTGTAGGAGAGAAGCCAAAAGTTGCTGCATATTTGAGCAGGTGGAAGCAGAGAACAACAGGATAACCAAAAGAGGCTGCACCATTGAAATTCACAGGCATTCCACCACAAAAGTTCATACCATAAACCCAGGGTGTCAAAACAGATTAATCTAAGAAGCTGAGGCTAACAAGTAGAGTCTCACAAACAATGGGAAGACAGAGAAACAATCCCCAAATGAAAGGAAAGGAGGAATCCTCAGAAAGAATGTTAGATGAAATAGAGGCAAGTCAACTATCAGATACTGAATGCAAAGCACTGGTTATTAGGAAGTTCAAAGAGCTCACAATCAGCTACCAGAAACTACAGGGAAGCTACAATGATCTCACTGTGAACTATATCAACATGAAAAAGGAAATGGAAATTATTAGCAAGGGCCAAGAGGAAATGAAGAATACAATTTCTGAATTAAAAAACACAGTGGAAAGCATTAAAAATAGGGTGGATGAAACAGAAGATCGGATTAGTGAATTGGAGGACAAAGTAGAAAGCATCTCACAGAAAGAACAGGAAAGGGAAAAGAGGCTCAGAAACAATGAAGAGAGATTAAGAGAAATGCAAGACAATATGAAACGTAATAATATCCAAATAATAGGAATACCAGAAGGAGAAGAAGAAGAACAAGGGATAGAAAACATATTTGAAAGAGTAATGAGAGAAAATTTCCCTAATTTGACAAAAGAAAAAGTCACACAAATCCAGGAATCACACAGAGTCCCATTCAAGAGGAACCCAAAGAGGCCCACTTCAAGACACATCATCATTAAAATGGCAAACTTCCAAGACAAAGAGAGAATCTTAAAGGCAGCAAGGGAGAAAAGAGGAATAACATACAAGGGCATCCCAATAAGGTTAGCTACTGACTTCTCAATGGAAACACTCCAAGCAAGAAGAGAATGGCAAGAAATATTCCAAGTAATGAGAAACAGAGGTCTACAACCAAGGCTACTTTTCCCAGCAAGGTTCTCAATCAAGATAGAAGGCCAAATAAAGAGCTTCCAAGACAAAAGAAGGCTAAAAGAATTTGCTGCCACCAAGCCAGCTCTACAAGAAATACTAAAAGGTCTGCTTTAAGGAAAGGAAGGAAAAGAGACAGACAGGAACTCAGGTACAAAAATGGCAATGAATAAGTACCTATCAATAATAACCTTAAATGTAAATGGATTAAATGCTCCAATCAAAAGACACAGAATAGCGTCATGGATAAGAAAGTATGACCCACACATATGCTGTCTACAAGAGACCCACCTCAGGACAAAAGACCATCACAGATTAAAAGTAAAAGGATGGAAACAAATTTTCAAAGCAAATGGACAAGAAAAAAAAGCTGGGGTAGCAATTCTCATATCAGACAAAACAGACTTCAAAAAAAGAGCCATAAAGAGTGACCCAGAAGGTCACTTCATAATACTCAAGGGAAGAATCCACCAAGAAGACATTAACATCATAAATATATATGCACCCAACATAGGAGCACCAAAATATATAAGGAAAATCTTAGAGGAATTCAAGAAAGATATAGACAGCAACACAATTATAGTGGGGGATTTTAACACCCCACTATCAAAAATGGACAGATCTTCCAAACAAAATATCAACAAAGATATTGCGGCATTAAACAACACCCTTGATGAAATGGACCTAACTAATATATACAGAGCTCTTCACCCCAAAGAAGCTAAATACACATTCTTTTCAAATGCACATGGAACATTCTCAAAGATAGACCGCATGATAGGGCACAAAACAAGCCTCAACAAATTCAAGAATATTGAAATCATACCAAGCATTTTCTCTGACCATAAGGGACTGAAACTGGAAACCAACCCCAAAGGAAAAAACCCAAAACACCCAAAATCATGGAGACTAAATGGTATGCTATTAAACAATGAATGGGTCAAGAATGAAATTAGGGAAGAAATCAAAAAGTTTCTGGAAACAAATGAAAATGATCTCACAACAACCAAAAACTTATGGGATACAGCCAAGGCAGTCCTGAGAGGGAGGTTTATAGCAATACAGGCCTACCTAAAGAAAACAGAAACATTTCAAACAAATGACCTTACTCTACGCCTGCAAGAACTCGAGGAACAGCAACAAAAACAGCCCAAAGCAAGTAGAAGGAAAGAAATAACTAAGATCAGAGCAGAACTAAATGACATAGAGACTAAAAGTACAATTCTAAAGATCAATGAATCCAGGATTTCTTTGTTGAAAAGATAAACAAAATAGACAAGCCTTTAAGTAGGCTCATCAAGAAAAGAAGGGAACGGACACAAATAAACACAATCATAAATGAAAGAGGAGAGATTACAACTGATACCACAGAAATAGAGAGGATTGTAAGAAATTACTATGAAGAACTGTATGCCAAGAAATTTGAGAACCTAGGGGAAATGGACACATTTCTAGAAAAATATAATCTCCCAAAACTCAATGAAAAAGAAGTAGAACACCTGAATAGACCAATAACAGCAAAAGAAATTGAAGCAGTAATAAAAAAACTCCCATCACACAAAAGCCCCGGACCAGATGGATTCACAGGAGAATTCTACAAAGCATTTAAGGAAGAGCTAACCCCCATTCTTCACAGACCATTCCAAAAAATCCAAAAGGATGGAAAACTCCCAAACTCCTTTTATGAAGCCAACATCATCCTAATTCCAAAACCAGATAGAGATACAACAAAGAAAGAAAACTTCAGGCCAATATCGCTGATGAACAGAGACGCTAAAATCCTCAACAAAATATTGGCAAATCGCATCCAACAATATATCCAAAAGATTATACACCCTGACCAAGTGGGATTCATCCCAGGGATGCAAGGATGGTTCAACATTCGCAAAACAGTAAATGTAATTCATCACATAAACAAAAGCAAAGACAAAAACCACATGATCATATCAATAGACACAGAAAAAGCTTTCGATAAGGTACAACACCCATTTATGATAAAAACACTCAGCAAAATGGGAATAGAGGGAACATTCCTCAATATAATAAAGGCCATTTATGAGAAAACTACAGCCAATATCATACTCAATGGACAAAAACTAAAAGCTTTTCCACTAAGATCAGGAACAAGACAAGGATGTCCACTTTCACCACTTCTATTCAATATAGTATTAGAAGTTTTGGCCACAGCGATCAGGCAGGAAAAGGAAATAAAAGGCATCCAAATAGGAAAGGAGGAAACAAAATTGTCACTGTTTGCAGATGACATGATAGTGTACATGGAAAATTCTATAGACTCTACCCCAAAACTGCTCAAACTAATTAATGAATTTGGCAAAACAGCAGGATACAAAGTCAATCCAAAATCAAACATTTTTGTATACAAACAATGAATCAGCAGAAGCAGAAATCAAGGAAAAAATCCCATTTGATATAGCAAAAAGAAAAATAAAATATCTGGGAATAAACCTAACCAAAGAGGTAAAAGACCTGTGTGCAGAAAACTACACAGCACTGAAGAAAGAAATCAAGGAAGACACAAACAAATGGAAACATATACCGTGTTCATGGATTGGAAGAATTAACATCATCAAAATGTCCATACTACCCAAAGCAATATACAGATTCAATGCAATACCGATTAAAGTACCAATGGCGTATTTCACAGACATAGAACAAACACTTCAAAAATTTATATGGAATCATAAACGAGCCCGAATAGCAGCTGCTCTTTTGAGAAAGAAGAACAAAGTAGGAGGGATCACAATACCTGATATCAAACTGTATTATTACAAGGCTGCTGTAATCAAAACAGCCTGGTACTGGCATAAAAACAGGCACATAGACCAATGGAACAGAACAGAGAGCCCAGAAATAAACCCAACCCTCTACAGTCAATTAATACTCGACAAAGGGGGCAGTAACATAAAATGGAGTAAAGATAGCCTCTTCAACAAATGGTGTTGGGAGAACTGGACAGCTACGTGCAAAAAAATGAAACTTGAGCACCAACTTACACCATACACCAAAATAAATTCAAGGTGGATAAAAGACTTAAATATAAGCCATGACACCATTAAAGTCCTAGAGGAGAACATTGGCAAGGAAATCTCAGATATTCCATGCAGCAACATTTTTACTGATATGTGCCCTAGAGCAAGGAATATAAAGGAAAGAATAAACAAATGGGATCTCATCAAAATAAAAAGCTTCTGCATGGCTAAAGAAAACAGTATTAAATTAAAAAGACAACCAACTGTATGGGAACACATATTTGCCAATGATACCTCAGACAAAGGTTTAATCTCCAAAATATACAAAGAACTTACACGACTCCACTCTAGGAAGACATCGAACCCAATTAAAAAATGGGAAAAGGACTTGAACAGACACTTCTCTAAAGAGGACATACAGAATATCCAGAGACACATGAAGAGATGCTCAATATCGTTAGCTATCAGAGAGATGCAAATTAAAACCACAATGAGATACCACTTTACACCAGTCAGGATGGCTATCATAAACAAAGCAACAAACAACAAATGTTGGAGAGGGTGTGGGGAAAAGGGGACCTTAGTTCACTGTTGGTGGGATTGTAGACTGGTACAACCATTATGGAAAACAGTATGGAATTTTCTCAGAAAAATAAAAATGGACCTGCCTTTTGACCCAGCAATTCCACTGCTAGGATTATACCCCAAGAATCCTAAAACATCACTTTCAAAGAACCTATGCACCACAATGTTCATAGCAGCACAATTTACAATAGCCAAGAGTTGGAAGCAACCTAGGTGCCCGTCAGTAAGTGAATGGATCCAAAAATTGTGGTACATATACACAATGGAATTCTATGCCACAGAGAGAAAGAAGGAGCTACTACCTTTTGCAACAACATGGATGGAACTGGAAAGCATTATGCTGAGTGAAATAGGCCAGGCAGTGAAGGACAAATACCATATGATCTCACCTTTGACAGGAAGCTAAAGAATAAAACAAACAAGCAAACAGAATAAAAGCAAAGACACTGAAATAGAGAACAAGTGGGCAGTGACCAGACGGGAGAGGGAAGGGAACTTAAGGGGAAAAAGGAGGAGGGATTTTGAGGAACAAGTATGAAAGACACAGAGATGAGGACTGGGGTGGGGGGGAAATGGGAGGGAGGGGGTGACCGGGAGAGGGGGTGGGGTGGGATGGGAGAAATAGATAAAAAAAATGTACTTGAAAAGTAACTAAATAAAATTTAATATTAAAAAAAACCAAAACGTTATAGAGGGAAAAAAAATCAGCATCGTATTAAATCAATATTGAATCTTAAAAAAAATGTAGTTGAAAAGTAATTAAATAAAATTTAATATTAAAAAAAAACTATGGTACATTTACACAATGGAATCCTACACAGCAGAAATAAAGAAGGGTCTCCTACTTTGGCAACAGCATGGATAGAACTGGAGAACATTATTCTAAGTGAAAAAGCCAGGAGGTGAAAGACAAATACCATATTATCTTTACCTATAAGTGGAATCTGTTCAACAAAACAAACAAGTGAGCAAAATAGAGTCAGAGATATAGAAGTAAAGAGCAAACTGACAGTGACCAGAGGGGATGTGGGAGGGGAATAGTGGGGGAAAGAAGGGGAAGGGGTAAGCAAAGGAACATGAATAGAGGAGTTATGGGCATAGAAAATGGGGGGATTGACTGTGGGATTGGGGCACTGGGTAAAAGTGAACAATGGGGAAAAAGGCAGAAAAACTATAACTGAACTACAATAAAAATTGTACATAATGACATAGAGTGAATAAATGTGTGTTATTTCAAAAATAAAGAATTATATTCTTGGTGTATATTGACTTTTTGGTTAAAAAATAATTGGCATGAACAGTGATGAAATTTCCAAAATAGCCACCCATGTTAGTGATCTATGATCGGGCATTGATTCTGCTTTCTGTGTTGAGACATCTAGTTTGAAGCAGGAGGAAACACTGTGTCTGGTCTCACTCTGAAATTCATGGAGCTCTCTGCTTGATATAATATAAAAAGACCTTTATTATTCAACTTGTGTATTCATCTGTGCAACCACATCTCCTTAGGGAAATGCTTGAAAATGGGATTTTTGTGGCCTTCTCTCCTGTTTGACTGGCCTTCCCCCCTCCCTTTCCCCATGCTCATCCAGGTATCTCTTAGTTTTCTCCTTCAATAACACCATTCTGGCTGCACTGAGAGTGCTTTTTAATGTAGGGGATGTACTTCAGACATAACACCAGGTCACTTTCTGAGTAACATTTTATGGGATTGATTAAACTTGAGCACCATAACTGTGGACTTTACAAGCCAGAAAAGAGACTCAGAGTGTTATGCTCTAGACAATTTGTGCCCCACAATTTTGAAAAATCAAATAGAGAAAAGCGCTCTATGTGTTTTTAAAAAGAAGCTGTCATCTATTTTTGAGTCTTCTATATTTAAAAGACCTCAATGTTTAAAATGAAATAATATCTTTTATACTAATGAAGTTAAGTTATAATAAATAAGTATATATAAGAAGGACTTTTTAATTGTAGGGGTGAAGATAAAGACTTAAATTGGTTTCTTCATGGGCTCCAAATCTAACTGCATAATTTTTTTCTGCTGAAACATGAAGATACTTTTGCTCTTGATAAAGTTTTCAAGGTTGTAAGATGATGCAGAACTAATCTTTTTATTACAGAAATACATCTTTTGGACTAAAATGCAGTGGAATCATGGATCAAAGGTAAAATAAAAAAACTGTTTTGGAATTTGGAAATCCAAATCATTGACTTTATCTGTACACAAAGATATATCGCCAGTGGCTCAGTGATGTGGGTTCATAGTTATAGAAACTTACCAAGGAAAGGAGAAAAAACTGAAATAGGAAAAAATCCAGCCTTAATGCATAGGGTTGGTTTTTGTACTGTGTCAATTTAGCTAGGTTGGAACTATGTCTCAGAATTTCTTTTCTTCCATAGCTCTGGATTAGAGTTGACTAGTAGAAACCTGAGGGTCAGTGTTGGCAGGAGGAAGTACCACTTTGAATGGCAAAGCTTGTCTACATTGTTGCTTGTTTGCTGGAGGTGCTGTGCAGGTGGCTGGTCTGACACCTCAGTTTCTTGGAGTTGCAGCTGAGCCCACAGCTCCTCCAGCTCTGGCAGTATCAGCAACTTCAGTTTTTCTGAGTCCTAGACCAGGCACATGTGAGAAACTCCATGATAGGTCACCTACATTAGTGGGTTAGAAGAGGTGAGAATCAGATACTGATTCCAGTTTATTCTTGCTTTCCCCAATTTGCATCCAGCTTTTTTCTTGACTGCCTTTCTTACTGACCTACAATAACTTCCGACTCCACACCCAAGCTCACAGCCTTCCAGAAGCCTCTTTGTCTTGGGCAATGAATGCTATTAATCTTGAGTTATTTGTCTGAAAAATATTGCCATCTCAATTAACTTAATTTTTACTTCCTACTTTTCCCCTTAAATTTCACTTTTGCCACTAGACTTTAGAAGAATAAAGCATGAAAAGCCTGTTGAAAAAATTTTCTAATATATACGATCTGATTAAACTTTGTAATAAGAGTAGAGCAATCTGAAGTCAGTATATTAAATGATTTTCAAATTGCAATGTGCTGCACTTTTCAGTTACATACATAAGAAAATAAATCAACCTCTGTCTTACCAGCATTGGGGGAATCTTTCATGTGTGATCATTGTATTTTAAAGTCAACAATATACACACAATCTTTTTTATTTAATTATTGTTCAAGTACAGTTTTCTGTCTTTTATTCCCAGCCCAGCCCACACCCCCAGTGCTCCCCACCTCCCTCCCATTTCTACCCCCCTTAGCTGTTGTCCATGTGTCCTTTATACTAGTTACTCTAAATCCCTCCTCTTTTCCCCCTGAAATTCCCTGCCCTTTCCCCTCTGGTCGTTGTCCCCTGTTCTCTATTTCAGTGTCTTTTTTCTTATTTTGCTTGCTTGTTTGTTTTGTTGTTTAGATGCCTGTTAAAAGTGAGATTATATGGTATTTGTCTTTCACCACCTGGCTTATTTCACTCAGCATAATGCTTTTCAGTTCCATCCATGCTGTTTCAAAGGGTAGTAGCTCCTTCTTTCTCTCTGCTGCATAGAATTCCATTGTGTATATGTACCATATTTTGATCCATTCATTTACTGACAGGCACCTAGGTTCCTTCAAACTCTTGGCTATTGTAAATTGTGCTGCTATGAACATTGGGGTGCATAGGTTCTATTGGGTTGGTGTTTTAGGGTTCTTAGAATATAATCCCAGCAGTGAAATTGCTGGGTCAATGGCAGGTCGATTTTTAGTTTTCTGAGAAAATTCCATACTGTTTTCCATAATGGTTGTACCCGTCTGCAATCCCACCAACAATGGATTAGATTCCCCTCTTCTCCACAACCTGTCCAACGCTTGTTTGTTGCTTTGTTTATGATGGCCATTCTGACTGGTGTGAAGTCATATCTCACTGCGGTTTTAATTTGCACCTCTCTGATAGCTAGTGATATTGAGCATCTTTTTATGTGTCTCTGGATCTTCTGTATGTCCCCCTTGGAGAAATGTCTGTTCAAATCCTTTGCCCACTTTTTAATTGGGTTGCTTGTCTTATTAGAGTGGAATCGTGTGAGTTCTTTGTGTATTTTGGAGATTAAACACTTCTCTGAGGTATCATTGGCAAATATGTGTTCCCATACACTTGGTTCTCTTTTTATTTTAATATTGTTTTCTTTAGCCATGCAGAAGCTTTTAATTTTGATGAGATCCCATTTGTTTATTCTTTCCTTTATGTCCCTTGCTCTAGGGGACATATCAGTATAAATGTTGCTGTGTGAAATATCTGAGATTTTCTTGCCAATATTCTCCTCTAGGACTTTAATGGTGTCATGGCTTATATTCAAGTCTTTTATACACATTGAATTTATTTTAGTGTATGGTGTAAGTTGGTGCTCAAGTTTCATTTTTTTTGCACATAGCTGTCCAGTTCTCCCAACACCATTTGTTGAAGAGGCTACTATTGGTTCATTTTATGTTGCTGCCCCTTTATAGAATATTAATTGGCCATAGGGATTTGGGTTTATTTCTGGGCTCTCTGTTCTGTTCCATTAGTCTATGTGCCTGTTTTTATGCCAGTACCAGGCTGTTTTGATTACAGTGGCCTTGTAATACAGTTTGGTATCAGGTATTGTGATCCCTCCTACTTTGATCTTCTTTCTCAAAATTGCAGCTGCTATTCAGGGTCATTTATTGTTCCATATCAATTTTTGAAGTGTTTGTTCTATGTTTGTGAAGTATGCCATTGGTACTTTAATATGTATTGCATTGAATCTGTAAATTGCTTTGGGTAGTATGGACATTTTGATGATGTTAATTTTTTCAGTCCATGGACATGGTATATGTTTCCATTTGTTTGTATCTTCATTGATTTATTTTTTCAGTGTTGTGTAGTTTTCTGCATACAGGTCTTTTACCTCCATGGTTAGATTTATTCCTAGGTATTTTATTTCTCTTTTTGCTATATTAAATGGGATTTTTTCTTGATTTCTGCTTCTGCAGTTGCATTGTTGGTATACAAAAATGCCTTTGATTTCTGGATATTGACTTTGTATATGGCTGTTTTGCCAGATTCATTTATTAGGTTGAACAGTTTTGGGGTAGAGTCCATAAGATTTTTCATGTACACTATCATGTCATGTGCAAACAGTGACAGTTTTGTTTCCTCCTTTCTGATTTGGATGCCTTTTATTTCCTTTTCTTGTTTGATCACTGAGGCTAAAACTTCCAATACTATATTGAATAGAAGTGGTGAAAGTGGATAACCTTGTCTTGTTCCTGATCTTAGTGGAAAAGCTTTTAGTTTTGCCCATTATGATGTTGTCTATAGGTCTCTCATATGTGGCCTTTGTTATATTGAGGAATGCTTCCTCTATTCCCACTTTGCTGAGTGTTTTATAATACATGGTGTTGTACCTTATCAAAAGCTTTTTCGGCATCTATTGGTATGACCATGTGATTTTAAGTCTTTGCTTTTGTTTATGTGATGTATTACAGTTAATGATTTGCAAATATTGAACCACCCTTCCATCCCTAGGATGAATCCCATTTGGTCATGATATATGATCTTTTTAATATATTGTTGGACACAATTTGCCAATATTTTGTTGAGGATTTTAGCATCTATGTTCATCAGCGATATTGCCCTGACGTTTTCTTTCTTTGTTGTTATCTTTTTCTGGTATTGTAATTAGGATGATTTTGGCTTCATAAAAGAGTTTGGAAGACTTCCATCATTTTGAATTTTTTTGAATAGTTTGTGAAGAATAGGGGCTAGCTCTTCCTTAAATGCTTTGTAGAATTCTTCTTGAAACCATTTGGTCCAGAGCTTTTGTGTGATGGGAGATTTTTGATTACTGCTTCAATTTCATTTGCTGTTATTGGTCTATTCAGGCTTTCTGTTTCTTCTTTCTAAAAAATTTTTTTAAAAGATTTTATTTATTTATCTTTAGAGGGGAAGGGAAGGAGAGAAAGAGAGAAGGAGAGAAATAGCAATGTTGGTTGCCTTTCACGCGCCCCCTGCTGGGCACTGGCTGCTACCCATGCATGTGCCCTGACTGGGAATTGAACCATGATCCTTTGGTTCACAGGCCCATGCTCAATCCACTAAGCTACACCGGCCAGGGCTGCTTATTCTTGATTGAGATTTGGGAGATTATATTTTTCTAGAAATTTGTCCATTTCACCTAAGTTTTCAAATTTCTTGGCATACAGTTCTTCATCATAATTTTTTACAATCCTTTGTATTTCTGTGGGGTCAGTTGTAATCTCTACTCTTTCATTTCTGATTGTGTTTATTTGGGTCCTCTCTCTTTTTTTTTTTATTGATGAGACTACTTAAAGGCTTGTTGACTTTGTTTATTTTTTCAAAGAACCACCTCCTGGATTCATTGATCCTTAGAATTGTGCTTTAAGTCTCTATGTCATTTAATTGTACTCTGATCTTGGTTATTTCCTTCCTTCTGCTTGCTCTGGGCTGTCTTTGTTGTTGTTCCTTAAGTTCTTGTGGGCATAGGGTTAGGTAGTTTGTTTGAAATGTTTCTATCTTGTTTAGGTAGGCCTGTATTGCTATAAACTTCCCTCTCATGACTGCCTTTGCTGTGTCTCATAAGTTTTGGGTTGTTGTGAGTTCATTTTAATTTGTTTCCAGATACTTTTTTATTTCTTTTCTAATTTTACTCTGGACATACTTATTTTTTAATAGCATGTTATTCATTCTCCATGATTTTGGGTGTGTTGGGTCTTTTCTTTTGGGGCTGGTTTCCAGTTTCAGTCTCTTGTGACTGGAGAAAATTCTTGGTATGATTTCAATTTTTTTGAATTTGTTCAGGCTTGTTTTGCATCCTATCATATGGTCTATCTTTGAAAATATTTCATGTACATTTGAAAAGAATGTGTACTAGGTTCTTTGGGATGTAGGGTTCTATATATATATCAGTTAAGTTCATTTCATGTAGGATGTTGTTCAATTCCACAACATCTTTGTTAATATTCTGTTTGGAAGATCTGTCCATTTTTGTCAGTGGGGTGTTAAAATCCCCAACTATAATTGTGTTGCTGTCAATATCTTTCTTGAAGTCCTCTAAGATTTTCTTTATATATTTGGGTGCTCCTATGTAGGGTGTATATATATTTGCAATTTTTTTGCTTTTATTTTTTAAAAATATATTTTATTAATTATGCCATTACAGTTGTTCTATTCCCCCCTTCATTCCCCTCCACCCTGCACAACCCCTCCCTCATTGTTCCCCTTCTTTAGTTTATGACCACGTGTCTCAAGTTCTTTAGATTCTATGTCTCCCCTACTATTCTTGCCCTCCCCCTATCTATTTTCTACCTACCATCTATGCTACTTATTTTCTGTACCTTCTCTCCCCTTCTCCTTCTCCCACTCCCCTGTTGCTAACCCTCCATGTGATCTTCATTTCTATGGTTCTGCTCCTGATCTAGCTGTCTTGTTAGTTTGCTTTTGTTTTAGGTGTGGTTGTTAATAACTGTGAGTTTGCTGTCCTTTCACTGTTCATCTTTTTTATCTTCTTTTTTTTAGGTAAGTCCCTTTAACATTTCATATAATAAGGGCTTGGTGATGATGAACTCCTTGAATTTGGTCTTATCTGAGAAGTACTGTATCTGTCCTTCCATTCTAAATGAAAGTTTTGCTGGATAGAGCAATCTTGGTTGTAGGTCTTTGGATTTCATGACTTGGAATACTTCTTTTTTTATTTTTATTTTTTAAATATTAAATTTTATTTAGTTACTTTTCAAGTACATTTTTTTTCTCTCTCCCCCCCCGCCCGGTCTCCCCCCTCCCTCCCATTCCCCCCCCCCCCAGTCCTCATCTCTGTGTCTTTCATACTTGTTCCTCAAAATCCCTCCTCCTTTTTCCCCTTAAGTTCCCTTCCCTCTCCCCTCTGGTCGCTGCCCACTTGTTCTCTATTTCAGCGTCTTTGTTTTCATTCTGTTTGCTTGTTTGTTTTATTCTTTAGCTTCCTGTCAAAGGTGAGATAATATGGTATTTGTCCTTCAATGCCTGGTCTATTTCACTCAGCATAATGCTTTCCAGTTCCATCCATGTTGTTGCAAAAGGTAGTAGCTCCTTCTTTCTCTCTGCGGCATAGAATTCCATTGTGTATATGTACCACAATTTTTGGATCCATTCATTTACTGACGGGCACCTAGGTTGCTTCCAACTCTTGGCTATTGTAAATTGTGCTGCTATGAACATTGTGGTGCATAGGTTCTTTGAAAGTGATGTTTTAGGATTCTTGGGGTATAATCCTAGCAGTGGAATTGCTGGGTCAAAAGGCAGGTCCATTTTTATTTTTCTGAGAAAATTCCATACTGTTTTCCATAATGGTTGTACCAGTCTACAATCCCACCAACAGTGAACTAAGGTCCCCTTTTCCCCACACCCTCTCCAACATTTGTTGTTTGTTGCTTTGTTTATGATAGCCATCCTGACTGGTGTAAAGTGGTATCTCATTGTGGTTTTAATTTGCATCTCTCTGATAGCTAACGATATTGAGCATCTCTTCATGTGTCTCTGGATATTCTGTATGTCCTCTTTAGAGAAGTGTCTGTTCAAGTCCTTTTCCCATTTTTTAATTGGGTTCGATGTCTTCCTAGAGTGGAGTCGTGTAAGTTCTTTGTATATTTTGGAGATTAAACCTTTGTCTGAGGTATCATTGGCAAATATGTTTTCCCATACAGTTGGTTGTCTTTTTAATTTAATACTGTTTTCTTTAGCCATGCAGAAGCTTTTTATTTTGATGAGATCCCATTTGTTTATTCTTTCCTTTATATTCTTTGCTCTAGGGCACATATCCGTAAAAACGTTGCTGCATGGAATATCTGAGATTTTCTTGCCAATGTTCTCCTCTAGGACTTTAATGGTGTCATGGCTTATATTTAAGTCTTTTATCCACCTTGAATTTATTTTGGTGTATGGTGTAAGTTGGTGCTCAAGTTTCATTTTTTTGCACGTAGCTGTCCAGTTCTCCCAACACCATTTGCTGAAGAGGCTATCTTTACTCCATTTTATGTTACTGCCCCCTTTGTCGAATATTAATTGACTGTAGAGGGTTGGGTTTATTTCTGGGCTCTCTGTTCTGTTCCATTGGTCTATGTGCCTGTTTTTATGCCAGTACCAGGCTGTTTTGATTACAGCGGCCTTGTAATAATACAGTTTGATATCAGGTATTGTGATCCCTCCTACTTTGTTCTTCTTTCTCAAAAGAGCAGCTGCTATTCGGGCTCGTTTATGATTCCATATAAATTTTTGAAGTATTTGTTCTATGTCTGTGAAATACGCCATTGGTACTTTAATCGGTATTGCATTGAATCTGTATATTGCTTTGGGTAGTATGGACATTTTGATGACATTAATTCTTCCAATCCATGAACACGGTATATGTTTCCATTTGTTTGTGTCTTCCTTGATTTCTTTCTTCAGTGCTGTGTAGTTTTCTGCACACAGGTCTTTTACCTCTTTGGTTAGGTTTATTCCCAGATATTTTATTTTTCTTTTTGCTATATCAAATGGGATTTTTTCCTTGATTTCTGCTTCTGCTGATTCATTGTTTGTATACAAAAATGTTGACTTTGTATCCTGCTGTTTTGCCAAATTCATTAATTAGTATGAGCAGTTTTTGGGTAGAGTCTATAGGATTTTCCATGTACACTATCATGTCATCTGCAAACAGTGACAATTTTGTTTCCTCCTTTCCTATTTGGATGCCTTTTATTTCCTTTTCCTGCCTGAACGCTGTGGCCAAAACTTCTAATACTATATTGAATAGAAGTGGTGAAAGTGGACATCCTTGTCTTGTTCCTGATCTTAGTGGAAAAGCTTTTAGTTTTTGTCCATTGAGTATGATATTGGCTGTAGGTTTCTCATAAATGGCCTTTATTATATTGAGGAATGTTCCCTCTATTCCCATTTTGCTGAGTGTTTTTATCATAAATGGGTGTTGTACCTTATCGAAAGCTTTTTCTGTGTCTATTGATATGATCATGTGGTTTTGTCTTTGCTTTTGTTTATGTGATGAATTACATTTACTGTTTTGCGAATGTTGAACCATCCTTGCATCCCTGGGATGAATCCCACTTGGTCAGGGTGTATAATCTTTTGGATATATTGTTGGATGCGATTTGCCAATATTTTGTTGAGCATTTTAGCGTCTATGTTCATCAGCGATATTGGCCTGAAGTTTTCTTTCTTTGTTGTATCTCTATCTGGTTTTGGAATTAGGATGATGTTGGCTTCATAAAAGGAGTTTGGGAGTTTTCCATCCTTTTGGATTTTTTGGAATGGTCTGTGAAGAATGGGGGTTAGCTCTTCCTTAAATGCTTTGTAGAATTCTCCTGTGAATCCATCTGGTCCGGGGCTTTTGTGTGATGGGAGTTTTTTTATTACTGCTTCAATTTCTTTTGCTGTTATTGGTCTATTCAGGTGTTCTACTTCTTTTTCATTGAGTTTTGGGAGATTATATTTTTCTAGAAATGTGTCCATTTCCCCTAGGTTCTCAAATTTCTTGGCATACAGTTCTTCATAGTAATTTCTTACAATCCTCTCTATTTCTGTGGTATCAGTTGTAATCTCTCCTCTTTCATTTATGATTGTGTTTATTTGTGTCCATTCCCTTCTTTTCTTGATGAGCCTACTTAAAGGCTTGTCTAATTTGTTTATCTTTTCAAAAAAACAAATCCTGGATTCATTGATCTTTAGAATTGTACTTTTAGTCTCTATGTCATTTAGTTCTGCTCTGATCTTAGTTATTTCCTTCCTTCTACTTGCTTTGGGCTGTTTTTGTTGTTGTTCCTCGAGTTCTTGCAGGCATAGAATAAGTTCATTTGTTTGAAATGTCTCTGTTTTCTTTAGGTAGGCCTGTATTGCTATAAACTTCCCTCTCAGGACTGCCTTGGCTGTATCCCATAAGTTTTGGGTTGTTGTGAGATCATTTTCATTTGTTTCCAGAAACTTTTTGATTTCTTCCCTAATTTCATTCTTGACCCATTCATTGTTTAATAGCATACCATTCAGTCTCCATGATTTTGGGTGTTTTGGGTTTTTTCCTTTGGGGTTGGTTTCCAGTTTCAGTCCCTTATGGTCAGAGAAAATGCTTGGTATGATTTCAATATTCTTGAATTTGTTGGGGCTTGTTTTGTGCCCTATCATGTGGTCTATCTTTGAGAATGTTCCATGTGCATTTGAAAAGAATGTGTATTTAGCTTCTTTGGGGTGAAGAGCTCTGTATATATCAGTTAGGTCCATTTCATCAAGGGTGTTGTTTAATGCCGCAATGTCTTTGTTGATATTTTGTTTGGAAGATCTGTCCATTTTTGATAGTGGGGTGTTAAAATCCCCCACTATAATTGTGTTGCTGTCTATATCTTTCTTGAATTCCTCTAAGATTTTCCTTATATATTTTGGTGCTCCTATGTTGGGTGCATATATATTTATGATGTTAATGTCTTCTTGGTGGATTCTTCCCTTGAGTATTATGAAGTGACCTTCTGGGTCACTCTTTATGGCTCTTTTTTTGAAGTCTGTTTTGTCTGATATGAGAATTGCTACCCCAGCTTTTTTTTCTTGTCCATTTGCTTGGAAAATTTGTTTCCAGCCTTCACTTTTAGTCTGTGATGGTCTTTTGTCCTGAGGTGGGTCTCTTGTAGGCAGCATATGTGTGGGTCATACTTTCTTATCCATGACGCTATTCTGTGTCTTTTGATTGGAGCATTTAATCCATTTACATTTAAGGTTATTATTGATAGGTTCTTATTCATTGCCATTTTTGTACCTGTGTTCCTCTCTGTCTGTCTCTTTTCCTTCCTTTCCTTAAAGCAGACCTTTTAGTATTTCTTGTAGAGCTGGCTTGGTGGCAGCAAATTCTTTTAGACTTCTTTTGTCTTGGAAGCTCTTTATTTGGCCTTCTATCTTGATTGAGAGCCTTGCTGGGTAAAGTAGCCTTGGTTGTAGGCCTCTGTTTCTCATTACTTGGAATATTTCTTGCCATTCTCTTGTTGCTTGGAGTGTTTCCATTGAGAAGTCTTGGCTAACCTTATTGGGACGCCCTTGTATGTTATTTCTCTTTTCTCCCTTGCTGCCTTTAAGATTCTCTCTTTGTCTTGGAAGTTTGCCATTTTAATGATGATGTGTCTTGAAGTGGGCCTCTTTGGGTTCCTCTTGAATGGGACTCTGTGTGATTCCTGGATTTGTGTGACTTTTTCTTTTGTCAAATTAGGGAAATTTTCTCTCATTACTCTTTCAAATATGTTTTCTATCCCTTGTTCTTCTTCTTCTCCTTCTGGTATTCCTATTATTCGGATATTATTACGTTTCATATTGTCTTGCATTTCTCTTAATCTCTCTTCATTCTTTCTGAGCCTCTTTTCCCTTTCCTGTTCTTTCTGTGAGATGCTTTCTATTTTGTCTTCCAATTCACTAATCCGATCTTCTGTTTCATCCACCCTATTTTTAATGCTTTCCACTGTGTTTTTTAATTCAGAAATTGTATTTTTCATTTCCTCTTGGCCCTTGCTAATAATTTCCATTTCCTTTTTCATGTTGATATAGTTCACAGTGAGATCATTGTAGCTTCCCTGTAGTTTCTGGTAGCTGATTGTGAGCTCTTTGAACTTCCTGATAACCAGTGCTTTGAATTCAGTATCTGATAGTTGACTTGCCTCTATTTCATCTAACATTCTTTCTGAGGATTCCTCCTTTCCTTTCATTTGGGGATTGTTTCTTTGTCTTCCCATTGTTTGTGAGACTCTTCTTGTTAGCCTCAGCTTCTTAGATTAATCTGTTTTGACACCCTGGGTTTATGGTATGAAATTTTGTGGTGGAATGCCTGTGAATTTCAATGGTGCAGCCTCTTTTGGTTATCCTGTTGTTCTCTGCTTCCACCTACTCAAATATGCAGCAACTTGTGGCTTCTCTCCTACAACAATGTGCAATTTGTCTCTCTGATTCTACTATTGGGAGGCCTCTTCTATGGGTCCAGCTCTGGTCTTTTCATATTTTCAAGTTGATTGTGACTCTTGTGGGTAAAAGAAAGAAATGATAAGGAAAGAAATAAAAAGAAGAAAGAAAAAAATGGTAGGGGAATGGAAGAAAGAGCAATAAGTTTAGAAAGAAAAGAAGAAGAAATAAAACAGAAAATCCGGGAAAAGAGGACAAAAGTATGGAAAGATGAAACAGTAATAAAGTTTAAAAGAAATAACAGATTACTTTAAAAAAGCAAAAAGATAAAGAAAAGGAATGGAGAAGGGAGAAAGGTAAATAAAAAAAAGAAAGAATAAAAATAAAATAAAGTAAAACAAACAAACAAACAAAAAAAACCAAAAAACAAAAAACGCACCAAAATAATCTCTCAAAAACAACCTCAGGAAAAGGAATGTCACTTGTTGGCTTCAAACTAGCCTAACCGGTTTTTCTGGTTGCAGTTGACTGAGGGTGGATTGTTGTGATTTTTTTCAGCCAGCCCCTCTCAGGATCCAGACACTTGGCGCCTCTCCCCCAGCTCCCTACAATGGGGAGCTAGGACTTTCTCGCAGCGCTCCCCTCCCAGGGGTTACTGCCATAGTCTGGTTTGCTGTGTTTGCAGGCACCTGCATCGGCCTAGTTGCCTGGTTCCCTCGGGATTGAGCACAGGCCTGCCCCCGTTCAGTTGGGAGGCCCCAGACCCTGTGCCCAATCCTGGGCTCGCTGCCAAGCTAGGTGTGAAGCAGACCAGGCTGCCGTGTCTACTGGATTCAGAACCCCAGGCTGCACCTCTGAGTTCTCCTGGGCTGGCAACCACAGAGTCTTTGGTTGGGGCCCTTTGTCCTCTGCACCCTCTGTGTAAACTCTATCAATCAAGTCTCTCCTGGCCCCCCACCATGCTTGGCCAGAAAGGGAGGGGGTTGAGTGTCTCAGCTCTTTTCCCAGGACCCCTCAGCGTCCTGGGCTTCCAGATAGTCTGAAGGGGGTAGACTGGAAGCCGGGAGCCGATCTGAGGACTGGGTGCAGACCTAAAAACTCTGTGTGCTCGTCATGGCACGCTGCGTGGTGTGTATCCTTCTGCTCCTGTGTTTGTCTGGGTCCCCTGGCCAACCTCTGGCAAAAAAAAAAACAAAAAAAACCCAAATAAACAATAACAACAACAACAGAGAAACCTTTCCCTTGTTGGTTTCAAACTGTCCAGACTGGTTTTCCTCGTTGTAGCAGGATCTCAATGTGTGCTGGGATGCCGGCGCAAGTGCGCACACCAGCCGGGCTACCAGCTTGGGGTGTGGGCGCCTGCACACTTGCTGGGAGCACTAGCCAGGCTACCGGATTGGGGTGTGGGTGCCTGCGCTCTTGCCGGGCACACTCCCGGGCTGTCCGGGACTGCGCAACCAGCGCTTCCCGGTCCGCGCCGCCCCGAGCACTTCCCGGTCCGCACCGGCCCCAGTACTTCCCGGTCCTACTGGCCTCAACCTAGAGTTCTCTGTGCCCCTGCTCGCGCGGGAAACCGTCTGGCGCTTCTAGGACCAGTAGCCCTGGCTCAAAGATCCCTGCGCCAGTGCGCGCCAGAGTCCGGCTATGCGTGCGAGCAGGAAGTCGTCAGGGAGCGTCTTTGTCCTGCGGCGCCTCTCTGAACTCTCTGCACCTGCGAGCTCGTCCTTCTGGGACTGGCGTAACCGGCAGCGGGCTTCCCAGTACCCTGGTGGTGGCTCAAAGGCCTCCGCTTCCAACAGACCTTCTGGGACCCTGAGTAACCGGCAGGGCGCTTCCCATTCGTGTGGCTAGTCCCCAAATGCCTCCACTTTCCCCCTGGCTCGCTGCAAGGCCGGATAGGAAACAAGCCAATCTGCCTTGGCAGGAGAACACCTCAGTCCACTTTCAATAAAACAAAACAAAACAAAACAAAACTTTCCGGACATCCTGTCTCTCATTCCTGCTCAGTCCCCAACCAAGCCCGTGAGGCTAATGCGTCTCTGGATTCCTCCCAGGCTTGCAATCACAGAGTCTGGAGTTGAACCGGGCCCTGTGTCTTTGTACCCCTCCCCAAAAATGCAAGCCGGCAAGCAGACGGGTCTCTGCCTGGTGTTGTCCAGTTTTGCTTATACAGGAAGCAGGGGAGCTGCTGGCCCACGCTGGTGGCCACTGGAGCCGCTGGGTGCCCAAGCTCCTGTGGTAGACCTCTCTGGTGTTGGTCTCAGACCGATGGTTCTGGACCCCGGCTGTAGATGCAGCACCCGGGCCACCTGGCCTGGGGCGCCAGCCCCCGCCACTGCTTTGTCTTTACTCTGGTCCCCAAAGCCCCACTGACCTGCCGCTTTCTGGTGTTTCAGCGTCCAACAGAGTCTCTGTTCTTTCAATTTCACAAATGCTGGATAACTGATGGATTAGTGCGCTGCTTTTCTATGGATCTGCCAGGATTTTCACCCACGAGTGCGGGAGCTAGAATCCGCTCCCTCTTACTCCGACGCCATCTTCCCCGGTCTCACTGAAAATTGTTTTATATATATATTTATTTATTTATTTAATCACTTGTCATTTTCATTATACAGTGTTACTTTTAGCCATTCTTAACAGACTCTTTTGCCCTCTTTGCAAAGCCACAAAGCAAAAAAACCAGCATTCCACTGTGGGAAACTTACCCTATAGGAATACAAGTACACAAAGATAAGGGTGTTCGCTGTCTGTTTACACAACAGCAATGTATCTGGTCATTTAAAAAGAATAAAGAAAATATATGTAGAGGACTTCTGCCAAGATGGAGGCATAGGTGGATATGCTGTGCCTTCTCACACAACCAAGTTTAGAGACAACTAAATATTAGCAAAAGAAAACACAGCCAGAACACGGAAAATTGAACTTTTCGGAAGTCCGTTAACAACAAATTCTTCAGCCTGACTGCTAAGGGGCAAAGCCAGCGGCTGGTGCAGTGGGATTGCACAGGAAAACTCGGTCAGATGGACTCAGGCCCGAGGAATCCAGGCGCAGAGTTGGACCTAGTGAGAGACCCAGTGAGCGACCACGGGGAAACAGCGAGGGAGCAGGGCCGCAGGTTGACTGTGGTCGTGCATTTGTGTGCGGATAGACAAGCGAGAAAGTGGGCGATCGGACCGGGACCCAGCGGGTCCCCACAGCAATCGGCCGGGAGGGCGCAGCCATTTCCCTGCTCTGACCCCACCTCCACATACAGCGTCATAACCCAGCCACTCTGAGTGGCCCGGCCCAGGTGAACCACCTAAGGCACTGCTCCTCACCCAGCTGTGACAAACAGTAGAGGGGGTCGCCATTTCCCCGCTCGGACCACGCCCCCACATACAACGTCACAACCCAGTGACCTGGGAGTCCAGGGCACTGCTCCTCATACTTAACGGGCATGAACAGACCAAAAATGGCGCAAGATCTGAAAGCCCCAGAGCCTATAAATCTAAGCAATGAAGAAATAGCAAAACTCTCAAATGCACAGTTTAAAACACTGGTGATCAGGATGCTCACAGAACTGGTTGATTATAGCCACAAATTAGACAAATATATGAAGGCGAAACTAATTGAAATGAATGGAATTGCACAGGAAACCAATAGCGATGAAAAGGAAACTGGGATTCAAATCAGTGGAGTGGACCAGAAGAAAGCAAATAATGGCCAAACAGAAAAGAGTCAAGAAGCAAGAATTCAAAGAAATGAGGAGAGTCTTAGGAACCTCCAGTACATCTTTAAATGCTCCAACATCCGAATTATAGGGGTACCAGAAGGGGGAAAGGCACAGCCACCAGTGGAAAACTTATTTGAACAAATAATAAAGAAGAATTTTCCCAATCTGGCAAAGGAAATAGACTTCCAGGAAATCCAGGAAGCTCAGAGAGTACCAAAGAAGTTGGACCCAAGAAGAAGCACACCAAGGCACATCATCATTACATTAGCCAAGATTAAAATGAAAGAGAGAATCCTAGAAGCAGCAAGAGATAAGGGGACAGTCACCTACAAAGGAGTCCCCATCAGACTGTCAGTGGATTTCTCAAAAGAGACCTTACAGGCAAGAAGGGGCTGGAAAGAGGTATTCCAAGTCATGAAATCCAAAGACCTACAACCAAGATTGCTCTGACCAGCAAAACTTTCATTTAGAATGGAAGGACAGATAAAGTGCTTCTCAGATAAGACCAAATTCAAGGAGTTCATCATCACCAAGCCCTTATTATATGAAATGTTAAAGGGACTTATCTAAGAAAAAGGAGATAAAAAAGATGAACAGTGAAAGGACAGCAAACTCACAGTTATTAACAACCACACCTAAAACAAAAGCAAACTAAAAGGACAGCTAGATCAGGAGTGGAAACATGGAAATGAAGATCTCAAGGAGTGTTAGCAACAGGGGAGTGGGAGGAAGAGAAGGGGGGAGAAGGTACAGAAAATAAGTAGCATAGACAGTAGATATAAAATAGATGGGGGGCAAGAATAGCATGGGAAATACAGAATCTAAAGAACTTGAGACACATGGTCATAAACTAAAGGGGGGGTAATGGTGGGGATGGGGAGTAGGGTGGAGGGGAATGAAGGGGGGAATAGAACAACTGTAACAGCATAATCAATTTAAAAATTTTTTTAAAATAAAATAAAATAAATATTCCATCAAAAAAAGAAAATATATGTATACTATTACCTCATTTATTCTTTTAAATGTTCATAAGTGCATATAATCTTTCTAGAAGAATTAGGGGGACAGGAGAAAGGGACTCACAGTTTCAACTTATTACATTCTGTATTATTGTGAGTTTTTACCATAAATAACACAACTTTAACTTTTAACTAGCTAAAAGAATTCCTTCAAGGTATTGTGATATGTAAATATCTGAATTCAAAAGATCCCTTCAGGCCATGAGTCCGGTGTCTAAGGTGAGCAGCACGAGGTCAGCCTTATCCCCTAAAGAGTACTACTTCAATAACGTTTTTTTTTTTTCTGTCTGGTTCTGCAAAATGCTCCATGGACAATAGAGATCCTTGGACTTGAGGATGTTGCCTCTATCTGACTAATCAACCTTGATGATGATTAGTCAGATAGGATGTAAGTATCTTTTTCTTTTGTCTGTTATAAAAAGGAAATCAAAGCATCAAAGATGCTTCCAAGGGACAAAAGTGAAGCTCCTAGCTATGATCCAGTCCTTAGAGTCCGAATCATAGAGGTCCACCCACCTGGCATGGGCTCTGCAATCAGAAAGTTCTCAGCTCTTTTGCTGGCCATGCTACAAATTAGTTGAACAATCCTGCACAATGTAATGACTTTCTCTATGTTTAAGTCTCATCACCTGTAATATAGTCAGCATAATGTTATCTACTTTATTTGGACCTTGTGAGGATTAAGTTAGTAAGTGCATGGAAAACTTTTAGCACATACCTGAGCAAATCCCATGATTCTACTAGCCTCAAACAGCCAGCTAAGTGCAGTCTTTTTCTATGACATTATAAAGCCCTATTCTGGGTTTATTTTAGCCTATGTACATGTATCAATACTGACAGTTTAGAGTACACTTGCTTTGCTCTCAAGGTCAGAGTAAAGAGAAAACAAAATGAGACCCCCAATCATTAGCCATTATAGAACCTGGTCAACAATTTAAGTCAATAAATATTTATTGAAAGTCTACTTTGTACAAAACACTCTGATTGGCTGAAAAACACTTTTAACTACACCATTTCCTTCTACCCAGGAGATAAAATACTTAAAATAAAGACAAGTCAAAAGTGATTATTCTTCAATAGAAGACCAAGCAGTATGCTTATAAAAGTGTAGAGAAGGGAAATTAATTCCAAATGAGAGAAATTCATGTTCCCTCAGACTTTTTGGAGGCAACAGGATTTAGATTAAGCTCTACAAAAAGAAAGCTTTGAAGGAAACATTATATATGTTTGAAGTGTACACTTCTATGGTACATAATTTGTATATTGCATTGTGTGCCCACCACCCAAATCATCTTCATTCACCATATATTTGGCCTCCTATACCTTTTACTACCCACCCAGCCCCCTTCCCTCTGGTAGCCACAATTTCTTCACTCATTTACATGTTAATGGACATTTGGGTGGTTTCATTTCAGGTTATTACATATAAAGCTGACATGAACTTCTGTACAAATCTTTGAATGGACATTGCTCCCACTTTCATTGGATTAATACCTAGGAATAGAATGGCTAGGTCATATGGTAATAATATGTGTAACTTTCAAAGAAAATGCCAAACTCCAAAATGACTGTATCATTTTACATTTCTGCTAGTACAGTATGACAGTTGCTTCACATTCTCACCAATGTTTGACATGATCATCTTCAATTTTAGACCTTTTAAAAGGTGTGTACTGGTATCTATTGGGGTTCTAATTTGTATTTCCCTAATCACTAAGGATGTTGAGTGAGCATCTTCTCATATGCTTATTTTCCACCTATATATATTCCCCAATAAGGTTCTTGTTCAAATCTTTTGCCCATTATTTTATTAGGTTACTTATCATCATCATCATCAGAGTTCTCAAAGTTCTTTATATATGCTGGATATGTCTTTATCAATTATTTAACTTGCAAATATTTTCTCCCAGTCTGTGTTATCTTTCCATTCTCTGAACAGTGTTTCATGATGAGAAATACCTAATTTTGATGAAGTTCAATATATCATTTTTTATTTTATGTATCATACTGTTGTGCTGTTTTTAATAAATATGTCTAATGTGCAATCCCAATTATTTCCTATTTTTCTTCTATAAGTTTTATTGTTTTATTTTTAATATACTTTAATAATTGTGCTATTACATTTGTGCCATTTTCCCCTCTTTATTCCCTTCTGACCTGCAGGCCTCCTCCTACCTGCATTTCTCCTCCCCTTAGTTCATGTCAGCGGGTCATACATATAAGTTAATTGGCTCGTACATTTCCTATACTATTCTTAACAATCCCCTGACTATTTTCTACCTACTATTTATAATACTACTCCCTCTACCTTTTCCCCCACTCCCCCCCCATTACCCATTTCTGCTGATAAGTCTCCATTGATCTCCATTTCTGTGATTCTGTTCCTGTTCTAGTTGTTTGCTGAGTTTGTTTTTGTTTCTGTTTTAGGGTCAATTGTTGACAGTTGTGAATTTGTTGTCATTTTACTGTTCATAATTTTCATCTTCTTTTTCTTAGATAAGTCCGTTTAACATTTCATATAATAGGAGATTGGTAATGATGAACTCCTTTCACTTGACCTTATCTGGGGAGCACTTTATCTGCCCTTCCATTCTAAATGATAGCTTTGCTGGGTAGAATAATCTTGGATGTAGGTCCTTGCCTTTCATGACTTTGAATACTTCTTTCCAGCCCCTTCTTGCCTGCAAGGTTTCTTTGGAGAAATAATCTGACAGTCTTATGGGCACTCCTTTGTAGGTAACTGTCTCTTTTTCTCTTTCTGCTTTTATGATTCTCTCCTTATCTTTCATCTTGCGTAATGTAATTATGATGTGTCTTCATGTGCTCCTCCTTGGGTCCAACTTCTTTGAGACTCTCTGAACTCCCTGGACTTCCTGGAAGTTTATTTCCTTGCTAGATTGGGGAAGTTCTCCTCCATTATTTTTTCAAATAAGTTTTCAATTTCTTGCTCTCCCACTTCTCCTCTGGCACCCCTATGATTCAGATGTTGGAGCATTTAACGTTATCCTGGAAGTTCCTAAGACAGTCCTCATTTTTTTTTATTCTTCTTTCTTCATTCTTTTCTGGTTGAATGTTTATTTCTTCCCTCTACTACAAACTGTTGATCTGTGTACTGGTTTCCTTCCCATCATTGTTGGTTCCTGAACATTTTTCTTTATTTCACTTTTCATGGCCTTCACTTTTTCATCTGACCCTACTCAACTATTTCTGAGAGCATTCTGATTAGTGTTTTGAACTGTGTATCTGATAGATTGTCTATCTCCTCATCACTTAGCTGTATTTTTTCTGAAGCTTTGATCAGTTCGTTTATTTGGGCAATATTTTCTTCATCTAGGCACTCCTGTTATGTAGTAAAGGGTGGAGCCTTAGGTATTCACCAGGGTGGGACAACCTACATTGTTGTGTTGTGGTGCTACATACATGGCAAAGGGGTCCAAGGAGGAACAATGCCACTTGCTAAGCTCTTTGATGGCTTTCAGTCACTTCCTCGGGTACTCACAAGCAAATTGAGCCCTTCTGGTGCTGATTCCTGGGTGGGTGGTTTTATGTACATTTTAGGACCCTGTGAGTCTCTTCAACAAACTTTCATGTGAAACTGGGCATTTCTCCCTCTGCCACAACTCCCACAGGTTTTTTCAGTCAGAGGTTTTGAGGTTTTATGTCCCTGTGCTAGAACCCTGTGTTGTGTGGTCTGTCTCACTCCCCAGTTTTTCCTCCCAGTTCATCCACAGGCATATGTGGGACCACCTTCTCTGACAGCTTCCACCTCATCTGCCCCAGTCTTTCAGCTGCTGCCATGCTTCTCTGCCCAGCTGCCTGTCTCTGCCCTTCCAACCAGTCTGGATGAGTGTTTCTTCTTTAACTTCTTGGTTGTCCTACTTCTATACAGTTCAATTTTCTGGCAGTTCTGATTGTTTTTATTATTGTTGTTATTATTATTATTGTTTTGCTTTTAAATTTATTGTTGTCCTTCTTTTGGTTGCTCAAGAAGGTACAGTTTATTTACCTATACTTCCATCTTGGCCAGAAGTTGCTATAAGTTTTATTGTTTCAGGTCTATAATCTATTTTAAGTTAATTTTGGTTTATGGTACAAAATATGTATTCAAGCTTATTTTTTAACATGTGAATATCCAATTGATCCCCCAACATTTGTTGAAAAGACTGTCCTTTCTTCACTGAATTGCCTTTGTAATTTAGAGAAAATCAATTAAACCTTTATGTGTGGGTTCATTTCTGTATATCTGTTGTGATCCATTGACTTATATGTCTATCTTCACACCAATACCACACTTTATTGATTAACGCGGTTCACAATATGACTTCCAATGAGGCAGGGTAAGTCTTCCAACTTTATTCTTTTTCAGTGTTACTTTGGCTAGTCTAGGTCCTCAACATTTCTATATGAATTTTAGAATCCACTTGTCAGTTTCTACAATTTGCCTATTGGAGATTTGAATGGGATTGTGTTGAATGTATATATCTGGGAATGAAGATATACATTCTCTTCATATTAAATATTCTAATCTATAAACATATCTTACATTTATATATGTAACTTTTTATTTTCTCAGCATGGTAGTTTTCAGTGTTTAGATTTTGCACTACTTTGTCAGATTTATCACTAAATATGTCATATATTGTATGCTGTTTTAAGTGGCATTTTTTAACTTTTATTTCCAGCTAGCCTATAGAAATGCATTGATTTTTGTACATTAATCTTGTGTCCTGAAATTCTGCTAAGTTCACTTAATAGTTCTAGGAGTTTTTTGTACTTCCATAGGATTTTCTACATAGATAGTTATGTTATCTGTGATTAAACACATTTTTATATTACTTCTTTTTCCATCTGGCTGTCTTATATTTCTTTTCCTTGACTGACTGCAATGTCAAAAACCTCTCATATAATACAAATAGATATAGAAAAAGTGGACATCCTTGTCTTGTTCTTGATCATATGTTGGGAACCGCTCTGCCTGGTTTCAGGAGTTGTAACTGCCAAGTTGTAACTGTCCCATGGCCAAGACTAAGTGAGCAACCTCCTGAATTCAAGCCACAATGAGACAAAGCTTGTCTCTGCTTCCTCCCCTGCCCCCAGTGCATGGTCAGTTAGTCAGAGATGGGTATGACTCTTCAGAGGAGGAGCAACCTAAGCCAGACATGATTACTTAGGAGGCCATCATGGAAGGACACGGGGGGCTGCAACAAAGAGGAAGTGATGGACCCTGGGCCCCCAGCTATTCGGACATAGCCTGAGTCCCCATGTCCTCTGGGAGAAGCGCTTCCTGGCTCTAATCCACTTAAGCCTGAAAACCTGTGATGGGGGAAGTGGTGTAGCCCCTCGCCTGGCTAGAGTGGGATCTGGGGTAATCAGGAAGAAGAAAGAATTCCTAAAAGTCCTGTGAAGTCTGCTTTGCTAAGAGTGCTTTCATTCATATGATAAAGATCCAAGCAGGAAATGAGTATGTCTTTCAAAGTTTCTGCAACCCCCTTACCTGACAGACACTGACTCAGACTAAGCCCTTAGATTTCTTTGAAATGTTATCTACTGTTTGATCCTTACTGCCAGTACTCCTGTGCATTATAATCTAATAAAAGCCATTGAGGAAGGGGCTCCTGGCCTTTCTCCTCTGAGAGATTGGCCACCTCTCCTTTCTAAGCAGATCATGTGTTGGTAGTGTTACTTTCATCCATGGCAGACGGGTGGGGGGGACTTGCTGGCAAAGTTGGCCCCACAATCATAAGGTGAAAACACTTACTTTTTTCACCATTTTGTATTATATCAATGGTAAAGTTGAAAAGGTACCTTTTATCAAGTTAAGGAGGTTTCCTTATATTATTAGTTTACTCAAACTAGTAAAAAGTTTACTCAAACTTTTTATCAGGAATACATGTTGGATTTCCTCTGATGCTTTTGCATCTATTGGGATTATCACATGATTTTTATTTATTTCTCTGGATATTACAGAAAGAAATATCTTTCTGTATTCTTATATTACAGAAAGAAATATCTTTCTGTATTCTTATATTACAGAAAGAAATATCTAGAGAAATAAATAAAAATCATGTGATAATCCCAATAGATGCAAAAGCATCAGAGGAAATCCAACATGTATTCCTGATAAAAAGTTTGAGTAAACTTTTTACTAGTGAATTAATTAATGGTGAATTCCATTAATTAATTTTCAAATGTTATTCCCAGCTTGCATTCTGGAAATAAACTCCACTCGATCATGATATGTTATCCTTTTTACATATTACTGCATTCAATTTGCTAAAATTTTATTAGACATTTTTGCAACTAGTTTCATGAGAAAATTGATCTATAGTTTCTTTTGTTATGTTTTTAGTTTTGATATCAGAGTAATACTGTACTCATATAATGAGTTGGGAAGTACTTCTTTTAATTTTGTATCATTATCATCACTTATTCCTTAAATGTTCAGAAGAATTGACCAATAACATCATCTGGGGTTGAAGTTTTTCTTGGCAAAAGGTTTTGTTTTAAATTACAAATTCATTTTTTAATAGATACATAGTTGCTCAGGCAATGTATTTTATCTTGAATAAATTTTGGCAAACTGTCTTTCAAAAAAGTCCATTTTATGTAAGTTTTTTAATTTGCTGAAAAATATTTTTCATAATGTATGTTTTTATTTTTTACTATCTGCTATATCTATAGTAATATCATCATTTGTCTCATTCCTGATCTTGACAACTTGCATCTTCTCTAATTGTTTTTCTTGTCATTCTGGCTAGAGGTTTTACCAATTTTATCTTTAAAATTTTTTTCTATTGATTGTCTATATATTTTTTCTTTTTTTAAAATTGATTTTCACTTGGACTTTGTGATAGTTTTTTGTATCAACTTTACTGGTATAAAATATGCCCATATAGCTGGTAAACTATTACTTCTGGGTATATCTTTGAGGGTGCTTCTAGACAAAATTAGCATTTGAATCAATAAAGTGAGTGAAGATCACCTTCACCAGTTCAGGTGGACATCATCCAATCTGTTGAGGGCCTGAATACAATACAAAGACAAAAGGAAAAAAATTGCCCTCTGGTTGAACTAGGACTTTGATCTCCTCCTACCCCTAGTCATCTGTACTCCTTGTTCTCATGCCTTCAGACTCAGACCAGGACTAACACCATCAGCTCCCAATTTTCAGGCATTTAGACACAGGCTGAATTATACCACTACCTTTTGTTCTATTTCTCTGGAAAACTCTGTCTAATATACACAGTCATTGTTCTTTCCTTTGTACTGTTCACTTTGAGGAATTACACCAAATTCACACTCTACTTCTAGTTCCTTAAAGTAGCAAGGGACATCATTAATTCGAGACTTTCTTCTTTTCTTTTTTTATTTTTTATATTTACTTTTGTATTGCTGTTCAAGTACAGTTGTCTTCATTTCCCCCTCCACTCCTCCCCTCACCCCAGCCATAGCCACTTCCCACCCTTGATCCTACCCCCCTTTGGTTTTGTCCATGTTCCCTTTATACATGTTCCTGAAAATCCTTCCCCTTCCCCCCCCATTATTTCCTTCCACCTCCCTCGGATTACTGTCAGTTTGTTCCTAATTTCAGTGTCTCAGGTTATATTTTTCTTGCTTATTTGTGTTGTTGATTAGGTTCCACTTAAAGGTGAGATCATATGATATTTGTCTTTTACCATCTGGCTTATTTACTTAGCATAATGCTCTCCAGTTCCACCCATGCTGTAACAAAGGGTAGGAGCTCCTTTTTTCTGCTGCATAGTATTCCATCATGTAAATGTACCATCGGTTTTTGATCCATTCATTTACTGATGGGCACTTAGGTTGCTTCCAGCACTTGGCTATTGTAAATAGCACTACTATGAATATAGGGATGTATAAGTTCTTTTGAATTGGTTATTTGGGATTCCTAGGCTATATTCCCAGCAGTGGAATCCCTGGGTCAAAAGGCAGTTCCATTTTTAGTTTTATGAGGAAATTCTTTACTGTTTTCCACAGTGCCTGCATCGGCCTGCATTCCCACCAACTGTGCACTAGGGTTCCCTTTTCACCACATCCTCATAATCACTTATTGTTTGCTAATTTATTAATAATGTTCCCTTTGACTGGAATAAGGTGATATCTCATTGTGCATCTCTCTGATGGCTAGTGATGTTGAGCATCTTTTCATATGTCTATGGGCCACCTATATGTACCCCTTGGAGAAGTGTCTATTCAGGTCCATTGTTCATTTTTTAATTGGATTGTTTGTCCTCCTGATGTTGAATATGAGTTCTTCATATATTTTGGAGATCATACTCTTGCCTATCATAACGATCTGCTTTGACTTATTGTCTTCATGCATAACCTTCTGTGGTAGGAGACCAGTGAGACCCAGTGGTGAAGTCTCATTGATCTCCTGAGCAGGATGCTCCTGGGATACCCTTATTCCATTTATGTTGGCTCTCTTGTAATTGGGTTTTAGTTGTTTGGGTGCCATTCTTTAGTGGGTTCTTCCCTTGGCTGGTTGACTGAGAGTCATGCTGCCCACAATGTCTTATATGCTGTTGCACAGGTGCTGTCCGAACAAAATAAAACAACCCAGGAAACAAAACCCACACTCATAAATATAACCTCAACTCACAACCACACTTTCCACAACAAATGAGCAAATATTAATAAAGGCAGAAAAATATTAAGATTATTATAAAAAAAGAAAAATGAATGTGAGATGATTAAAGAAAGAAATATGATTTATAGAGGGAGGAGAAATAATAAGAGAAGGAAATAGAATCAAAGCAAAGAAAAAAAAGAAAATTTACACCATACACTAAAAAGGGGGGGAAGAAAGCAAAATGAAATAAGAAAAAGGAAGAATATACTATGAGATTAAAAAACTTTTTAAATAGTGAAAAATAGACATAAAACTGAAAAAAAAATCCACCATAGCAATATCAATGACAAATGAGCAAAGGTTAATACAGATGGAAAGAGAGTGAGAAGGAAAAAAGAAAGAAAAAAAGCTTATAAGATGTCTAAAGGAATGAAAAGTGATTTTGAGAGGATAGAGGGAGAAGAAATAAGAATACTGAGGAATGAAAACAAGGCTAAGGGTGGGGGAGAGTAAAATTTAATACAAAAAATAAGAAAGAGCTGGAGGAAGAAAAATGGAGTAGAAGAGGGGAACAGTAAAATCTGAGATTTGAAACACAAAAATAGTGAACATATAGGAAGAAAAATGAAGAAATGCTACAACAACCACCATATCAACAACCAATGAGCAAAGATTAATAAAGGTGGAGCAATGAGGATACTATAAGAATGGGAAAAAGAATGCGAGGTGACTAGTGGCAAGAAAAAATGGTTTTGGAAGGCTAGAGGAAGGAGAAAGTAAGAGTGCAGAATAGAAACAAGTCATAGAAAGAGAATATACAATTTAAAACAAAAATACGAAGAGGAAGGAAGAAGGCAAAATGGAGTGAAAGAAAGAAGGAGCAAAATGTGAGATTTGAAATAAACTAAAATTAAAAATAGTGAAATAATAAGAACAAACTTGAAGAAAAAGTGTCAAAAACCTATGCAGGAGAGAAAAATAGTGCAAATAATAAAGAAGACCATAGTGGAATTCATCTCAGCAGAGTGTAGAGTTTGCCACTGTCTTCTCTTTCTGAACCTGCCCTGGTAATGTCAGATGGTGTATTAGTATAGCCCTAGGCAGCCTGTTCAAGGCTACTTGTGATCCACAGTCTGTGGCTGTGTCCTTCAGGCTTGGTTGGTCCCTACTCTTCTGCCTTGCTGGCTTTCCATCAGCACAAGGCCCAGGAGTGGTTCTTCTAATGTCTGAGAGCACTGCTAGTACCACCTCCTCCTGCTTCCAGAGGAGGCTTCTGGTGCAATCAAGAGGGTGAGATCCCTGGCTCACCCCCAGCAGGCACTGTTCAGTCTTCAGGGAAGGTGGTGTTTCCCTGCTCCCCTGCCACATGCCTTGGTCTGTCTCAGATTACTTCCAATAATGTATAGTTTCTGATGAATTAGCTCTCTATTTCCAGTGAGGGGCCAATCCGTGCAAAAGGGGCAGCTCTTTCCTGCTTGGTGTTGATGGCAGCTCTGTGTAAGAGCCAAGACTGGGCAGAGTCCTGAACAGCCTTTGTTACCTCTGTCTCTAGTCTCTGCTCTGCTCTGCTGGTTTTTGTGGTTCAGGTTCTAAGGAACCAGTGTAGTTTGTAGTGTCTGATAGAAGTTCAGAAAGGGCCCTTTTGGGACTTTTCCTTTCCCCTGCAGATAAGGCACTGAGCAGGGGGTCCCTGAGCCTGGCCTCACTGA
The DNA here is from genome assembly GCF_021234435.1 of Artibeus jamaicensis. NCBI lineage: Eukaryota > Metazoa > Chordata > Mammalia > Chiroptera > Phyllostomidae > Artibeus > Artibeus jamaicensis. The sequence continues at coordinate 912,293 of NW_026521837.1, forward strand.
TCTTCAGAGCCTGCAATCTTGCAGGTAACTGTTGGGCCTGCCTGCCAGTGAGGGGACATGCATTCTGCTCCTGGCAGTCCAGTTCCCAGCCTGCTGCTATCACAGGAAACTCAGGCCTGAAATCTCCACTCTGCACAGGCTCCTGCTTACCAGCCATGCTGTGTCAAGTCCCACAGTCCTTTCAGTGTGACTCTATCTGTTCTTCCTGTGCAGCTGGACTCTGTGGGGTTGAACTGCGCTTTCACTGTGGTTTCTTCTTTGGCAGAGCTTCTGTGCTTACACACACATGCCAAGCAGAGAGTCCTTGCTGAGTCTCAGGTCTTGCCTCAGCTCCTCTTTTAAGAGTCGCTATGTAGCCCCTCACTGCAGCACCAAACCCTGGGCCTATCCTCTGTGCATTCCACCTTCCCCAAAAGCACAAACTCTCTGAGACAATGGACTGATTACAGCCTACCATGTGCCTCTGACAGTTTTAGATAGTTTCTCTCTAGAACTCTCCCAGATGGCACTACAGCTATGTGCATGCTATTCGCTGTGTGTATGTAGCCTTAGTCTCCCAGACTTTGTATATCCTACCAAGACTCTCCCAGTTAGGGTTGGTGTTTTCCTTTGTGGGACTAAGGCCCTGTTCTGGGAGGGAAGAGCCAATAAGCTGCATTTTCTGACTGATCTCTCTCTTCTGCTGCTGGTGCCTCGCACAGGGTACCTGCCCACTCAACTTTAAAAAATCTGTTACCAGATGGTGCAAAACATCTTCTGTACTCCTTGGCTTCAAAAATTCATATCAGCTGAGATTCTGATGACTTTTCAGGTCACTTGACAAAAGATCAGCCAAAAATCCATGCTGGGGGCACAATCAAGTGGGTTCAGCCACCGCCTACTCAGCTGCCATCATCCACTCTCTTCTAATCTTTGTTTTTAAAATACAAGCAAGCCTCAGGTAGCATAGTTCAAATATACACATATTTCAATTATAATTGTTTAGTTATATAATAGCAGTTCCTCAACAACACAGCTTAAATTTTACTTACAATGTATATGAACCACGGATCATTGTATAACCCACAAACTTTGCTACCAGCTATTCACTCCATGAATCATTGTGTAAACAGTTAGTTCTTAACAGTGAAACAATAAGCAGATGTGCTAACTCCTTATCTCCTAGTGATAAACCCATATAACATTAAAAAAGACATGGATAATCAAAGAAAAGAATTGGCCCCAAACCCTGCACATACAGCAGAGAAATTTTAAAAAAGATAATATTGGAATGATAACAATTTACATTGATCATAAATGGAAAAAAATAACTAACTGTGGGAATGTGGAGACTCTAAATACACAGCAAGAAAAATTTAGTATATGTGAACATATTTAAATAAATGAGGGAAGTGATTCCGATGAAAAAAAAGAGTGTTCCAGAGGAAGTGATGCTACCAAAATTGTCGCATTAAAGGAACTCTTGGAAATATTTAAGAATATGGAAGTTACAAAATACAAAATATTAGAAGTTTACCTAAACTTCTAATAAATATGAAAACTCATCAAGACAGAGAAATGATGTTCATCCCATAGAGTAAATTATATGACAAGAAGAAGAATGCAAGCACTACTAACACTACTCTTAATAACTTCATGACAAAAATAAAACACTTTAATTCTCAATGTTTCTAATGTTTTAAATTAGTGTCCTAACTAAATATTTGTTTTATATTTTTATTATCCTATACTTTTATAGCTGACAATAAAAGCATTTCAAATATTTTGTCAAAATTCTTAAAGGTCATGGAACAATGGTGTTTTCCCCCATTGGTTATAAGATTGTTTTGCATGGCTTATCTGATCATTTTTACAGTCTCATGCTACTGCGCAAACCAAGGATTACCTATGTGTTTTCGCTGGGTATAAAATTCTAAGTTGACAGGATCTGTGGTTTTTTTTCTTTCATTACTTTAAAACTGATTCACTATCTTCTAGCTTGCATTGTTTCTAATAAGAAATCTATCATCCTTATATTTGTTTCTCTGTATGTTATGTTTCTCTGTCTGAGTGTGTGCATGTGTGTGTGTGTGTGTGTGTGTGTGTGTGTGTGTGTGTTTTCATGGCTAATTTTACTGATACTGATCCACGTGTTATAAATATAAAAATGCACTGGATAGAGTCAGTGAGAAATTAAGCAAACTTGTGCATAACCACATCTTGAAAATTTTTGTGCCATATGATTATGTTTGGGAAGAGAACAAAGATAGTCCAGAGATTCTATGTTAAGGCTCATATGAAAAGCAACAAACAACAAAAGATATTAACCATTGTTCTTTCCCCAAGATAGCATATTTTTCTTTTCTGTATTTATTTTCTCACTGTTGAAACCAGAAAAATAGAGGTTAAAATAGGGACCACCCTAAAGAGATTTGGACTGGAGACAGAAACTACAAGGAAAGAACACAGGGAGTGGAGAAGGCAGAACTACAAAACCAATGAGGCTAGGATGCTGGGAAGATGGCGACAGATGGAGCATCGTGAAAATCCTGGCAGATCTATAGAGAAACAGCACAATAAACCATCGGTTACCCAGCATTTATGAAATTAAAAGACCAGAGATTGTGACCAATGCTGAAACACCAGACGACAGCAGAGTCAGCTACTGGAGCTGGGACTCACGCGGCCCCTGTGCTGCCGCCAGAGCAACAGGCCTGGGAGCCAGGGAGTCAGGTACAGGAGCCGGACACTCCAAGCCCCTGTGACAGTCCTGGGAGACAGAGGAGTCAGAAACCAGAGCTGGGACATTCTCGGCCCCTGTGCCAATGCCATAGCTACCGGCCTGGGCAACGGAAGGGTCAGTTGCAGGAGCTGGGACACCAAAGGCCCCTGTGACACCGCCATAGAGACAGGCCTGGGCCCTGAGGAACCAGCTATGGTTGCCAGGACGTTCTCAGCCCCTGTGCCACTGCCGTGGCAATGGGACTGGACGCCGGGGAGTCAGGTACGGAAGCTGGGACACTCCAAACCCCTGTGGTGGCCCTGGGCAGCAGAGGAACCTGCTACGGGAACCGGGTTGTTCTCAGCCCCTGTGCCGCTGCCATAGCAACGGGACTGGACACTGGGGAAACAGGTACAGGAATTGAGACATTGTAAGCCTCTGTGGAACTGCCATAGAGACAGAACTAGATGCCAGGGAGTCAGGTACGGAATCCGGGACACTCCAAACCCTGGTGACGGCCCTGGGCAGCAGAGGAGCCAGATACGGGAGCCGGGACATTCCCAGCCCCTGTGCCGCTGCCATAGTAACTGGCCTGGGTGCTTGAGGAGGTGGCTACTAGAGCTGGGACATTCAGCACTGGTAGGCGACCAATGCAGGGACCAGCGTGAGGACCAGCGTGAGTGTAGGTGGAGACGAAAAACATCAAGAAACTTCAAGGAGTCTGCACTACTGAACTTCACAAGGATCATACCACAGAAGTTCACACCATAAAACCAGGGTTTCAGAACAGATCAACTTTAGAAGCAGAGACTAACAAGAAGAGTCTCAAACAATGGGAAGACAAAGAAACAATCCCCAAATGAAAGAAAAAGCAGAAACTTCAGAAAGAATGTTAAATGAAATAGAGGCTGATCAACTATCAGATAGTGAATTCAAAGCACTGGTTATTATGAAGTTCAAAGAGCTCACAGTGAACTACCAGAAACTACAGGGGAACTATAATCATCTCTCTGCAAACTACAGCAACATGAAAAAGGAAATGGAAACTGTCAGCAAGAGACAAGAGGAAATGAAGAATACAATTTCCGAATTGAAGAACACAGTAGAAAGTTTCAAAAGTAGGATAGATGAAGCGGAGGATAGGATTAGTGAGTTGGAGGACAAGGTAGAAAGCATCTCACAGAAAGAGCAAGAAAATGAAAAGAGGCTCAGAAAGAATGAAGAGGGATTAAGAGAAATGCAAGACAATATGAAACATAATAATATCCGAATAATAGGAATACCAGAAGGAGAAGAAGAAGAACAAGGGATAGAAAACGTATTTGAACGAGTAATGAGAGAAAATTTTCCTAATTTGATAACAGAAAAAGTCTCACAAATCCAGGAATCACAGAGAGTCCCAATCAAGAGGAACCCAAGGAGGCCCACTTCAAGACACATCATCATCAAAATGGCAAAATTCCAAGACAAACAGAGAATCTTAAAGGCAGTAAGGGAGAAAAAAGAAATACCATACAAGGAGCCCCAATAAGGTTAGCTACTGACTATTCAATGGAAACACTTCAAGCAAGAAGAGAATGGCAAGAAATATTCCAAGTAATGAGAAACAGAGGTCTACAACCAAGACTACTTTACCCAGAAAGGCTCTCAATCAAGACAGATGGCCAAATAAAGAGCTTCCAAGACAAAAGAAGTCTAAAAGAATACGCCTCCACCAAACCAGCTCTACAAGAAATACTAAAAGGACTACTTTAACGGAAGGAAGAAAAAGAGGGAGACAGAGAGGAACTCAGGTACAAAAATGGCAATGAATAAGTACCTATCAATAATAACCTTAAATGTAAATGGATTAAATGCTCCAATCAAAAGACACAGAATAGCTCAATGGATAAGAAAGCATGACCCACACATATGCTGCCTACAAGAGACCCACCTCAGGACAAAAGACCATCACAGACTAAAAGTGAAAGGCTGGAAACAAGTTTTCCAAGCAAATGGACAAGAAAAAAAAGCTGGGGTAGCAATTCTCATATCGGACAAAAGAGACTTCAAAAAGAGGGCCATAAAGAGAGACCAGAAGGTCACATCATTATACTCAAGGGAAGAATCCACCAAGAAGACATTAACATTGTAAACATATATGCACCAAACATATGGGCACCCAAATACATCAAGAAAATCTTAGAGGACTTCAAGAAAGATATTGAGAGCAACACAATTATAGTAGGGGATTTGAACACCCCACTATCAAAAATGGACAGATCTTCCACACAAATTATCAACAAAGATATTATGTCATTAAACAACACCCTAGATGAAATGGACTTAACTGATATATATGGAGCCCTTCATCCCAAAGAAGCTAAATACACATTCTTTTCAAATGCACATGGAACATTCTCAAAGATAGAACACATGATAGGACACAAAACAAACCTCAAAAAATTCAAGAATATTGAAATCATACCAAGCACCTTCTCTGACCACAAGGGACTGAAATTGGAAACCAACCCGAAAGAAAAAAACCCAAAGCACCCAAAATCATGGAGACTGAATGGTATGCCATTAAACAACGAATGGGTCAAGAATGAAATTAGGGAAGAAATCAAAACATTTCTGGAAACAAATGAAAATGATCTCACAACAACCCATAACTTATGGGACACAGCCAAGGCAGTCCTGAGAGGGAAGTTGATAGCAATACAGGCCTACCTAAAAAAAGATAGAAACATTTCAAACAAACAACCTAACCCTACACCTACAAGAACTTGAGGAACAACAACAAAGGCAGCCCAGAGCAAGCAGAAGGAAGGAAATAACCAAGATTAGAGAAGAATTAAATGACATAGAAACTAAAAGCACAATTCTAAGGATCAATCAATCCAGAAGTTGGTTCTTTGAGAAGATAAACAAAATAGACAAGCCTTTAAGTAGGCTCATCAAGAAAAGGAGAGGACACAAATAAACACAATCAGAAATGAAAGAGGAGAGATTACAACTGATACCACAGAAATAGAAGGGATTGTAAGAAATTACTATGAACAACTGTATGCCAAGAAATTTGAGAACCTAGGGGAAATGGACACATTTCTAGAAAAATACAATCTTCCAAAACTCAGTGAAAAAGAAGCAGAAAATCTGAATACACCAATAACAGCAAAAGAAATTGAAGCAGTAATCAAAAAACTCCCATCACACAAAAGCCCTGGACCAGATGGTTTCACAGGAGAATTCTATAAAGCATTTAAGGAAGAGCTAACCCCTATTCTCCACAGACTATTTCAAAAAATCCAGAAGGATGGAAAACTCCCAAATTCTTTTTATGAAGCCAGCATCATCTTAATTCCAAAACCAGATAGAGACACAACAAAGAAAGAAAACTTCAGGCCAATATTGCTGATGAACATAGATGCTAAAATCCTCAACAAAATACTGGCAAATCGCATCCAACAATATATCAAAAAGATCATACACCATGACCAAGTGGGATTCAACCCAGGGATGCAAGGATGGTTCAACATTCGCAAATCAGTAAATGTAATACATGACATAAACAACAGCAAAGACAAAAATCACATGATCATATCAATAGATGTGGAAAAAGCTTTCTATAAGGTACAAGACCCATTTATGACAAAAACACTCAGCAAAGTGGGAATACAGGGAGCATTTCTCAAAATAATAAAGGCCATATATGAGAGACCTACAGCCAATATCATACTCAATGGGAAAAAACTAAAAGCTTTTCCACTAAGATCAGGAAAAAGACAAGGATGTCCACTTTCACCACTTCTATTCAATATAGTATTGGAAGTTTTAGCCACAGCGATCAGGCAAGAAAAGGAAATAAAAGGCATCCAAATAGGTCAGGAGAAAGCAAATCTGTCACTCTGCAGATGAAATGATAGTGTACATGGAAAATCCTATAGACTCTACACAAAAACTGCTCGAACTAATTAATGAATTTGGCAAAACAGCTGGTTACAAAGTCAATATCCAGAAATCAAAGGCATTTTTGTATACCAACAATGAATCAGCAGAAGCAGGAATCAAGGAAGAAATCCCATTCAATATAACAAAAACAAAAATAAAATATCTGGGAATACACCTAACTAAGGAGGTAAAAGACCTGTATGCAGAAAACTACACAGCCCTGAAGAAAGAAATCAGGGAAGACACAAACAAATGGAAACATATACCGTGTTCATGGATTGGAAGAATTAACATCATCAAAATGTCCATACTACCCAAAGCAATATACAGATTCAATGCAATACCTATTAAAGTACCAATGGCATATTTCACAGACATAGAACAAACACTTCGAAAATTTATATGGAACCATAAACAACCCCAAATAGCAGCTGCTTTTTTGAGAAAGAAGAACAAAGTAGGGGAGATCACAATACCTGATATCAAACAGAATTACAAGGCCACTGTAATCAAAACAGCCTGGTACTGTCATAAAAACAGGCACATAGACCAATGGGACAGAACAGAGAGCCCAGAAATAAACCCAACCCTCTACAGTCAATTAATATTTGACAAAGGGGGCAGTAACATAAAATGGAGTAAAGATAGCCTCTTCAGCAAATGGTGTTGGGAGAACTGGACAGCTACGTGCAAATAAATGAAACTTGAGCACAGACTTACACCATACACCAAAATAAATTCAAGATGGTTAAAAGACTTAAATGTAAGCCATGACACCATTAAAGTCCTAGAGGAGAACATCGGCAAGAAAATCTCAGATATTTCACGCAGCAACTTTTTTACTGATATGTCCCCTAGAGCAAGGAATGTAAAGGAAAGAATAAACAAATGGGATCTCATCAAAATAAAAAGCTTCTGCATGGCTAAAGAAAACAGTATTAAATTAGCAAGACAACCAACTCTATGGGAAAACATATTTGCCAATGATACCTCAGACAAAGGTTTAATCTCCAAAATATACAAAGAACTTACACGACTCCACTCTAAGAAGACACCCAACCCAATTAAAAAATGGGAAAAGGACTTGAACAAACACTTCTCCAAGGAGGACATACAGAACATTCAGAGACACATGAAGAGATGCTCAATATCGTTAGCTATCAGAGAGATGGAAATTAAAACCACAATGAGATACCACTTTACACCAGTCAGGATGGCTATCATAAACAAAGCAACAAACAACAAATGTTGGAGGGGTTGTGGGGAAAAGGGGTCCTTAATTCACTGTTGGTGGGATTGCAGACTGGTACAACCATTATGTAAAACAGTATGGAATTTTCTCAGAAAAATAAACATCCACCTGCCTTTTGACCCAGCAATTCCACTGCTAGGATTATATCCTAAGAATCCTAAAACATCAATATCAAAGAACCTATGCACCCCAATGTTCATAGCAGCACAATTAACAATAGCCAAGTGTTGGAAGCAACCTAGGTGCCTATCAGTAAATGAATGGATCAAAAAATTGTGGTACATATACACAATGGAATTTTATGCAGCAGAGAGAAAGAAGGAGCTCCTACCCTTTGCAACAACATGGATGGAACTGGAAAGTATTATGCTGAGTGAAATAGGCCAGGTGTTGAAAGACAAATACCATATGATCTCACCTTTAACAGGAAGCTAAACAACAAAACAAACAAGCAAGCAGAAAGAAAAACAAAACAAAGACACTGAAATAGAGAACAAGGGGACAGTGACCAGAGGGGAGAAGGAAGGGAAGTTAAGGGGGAAAAGGGGGAGGGATTTGGAGGAACAAATAGGAAGGACACAGGGACAAGAACTAAGGGGGGTGGAAATGGGAGGGAGGTGGGGAACAAGGGGTGGGGGAGGCTGGGATGGGAAAAATAGACAAAAAACTGTACTTGAAAAATAACTAAATAAAATTAATTTAAAAAAAAAACAGTGGGGCTGAACAAGTAGAGGACCACCTGTTCAAGTGTCTAGATTAAAACTTTTCCATTACTCAAAACCCAGAAAGCTTAGGTCATGCTCGCGCCACCGGAGTAGCCAGTAGCTAACAACCACATTTGCTTCTATTCAATGCTTGCTTGCTTGCGCCGCCCAAGTAGCCAGTAGCTAACAGCCACATTTGCTTCTATACAATGCTTGTTTGCTCGCGTGTATAAAAAGACTTAGCTGTAAGCGTTTAGGGTGGCTCTCGTTTGCAGCTCTTATGAGCACCGTGTCTCCGGACACTCTGAGGGTCCGCCCCTGCGCAGGTTAAAACTTTGGCCAATAAAATAACATCTCTGAATCCTGAAAGTTTCTGACAATTTGTCTCTCACGTTGGTGGATGCAACACTCACCTGAGGAATTTCTTATTCCTTTTAGAGAGAGAGAAAAGGGGGGAGAGGGAGAGAGACATAGATTGGTTGCCTCATAGGCTCCTCAACCATGAATCAAACTCACAACTTATGTATGTGCCCTGACATACCACAACTTTCAGTGTATGGGACAACACTCCAACCAACCTAGCCACCTTCTTCAGGGCACAAAATAACATATTTTATTACATAATTTTATGTGGAAGTTTAAAAATATCTTATTGTATTTATTGGGATTACATTTGTCAATAAAATTATATAGGATTTAAGTGTACAATTTTATAATATGTCATCTGTATATCTTATTGTGTGTTCACAATCCAAAGTCGAATCTCCTTCCATTGCCGCTTATCCCCTCTTTACCCTCTTCTACCTGCCCTTTCCCAAATTTTCCCTGGGTAACCACCATAAAATTATCTGTGTCTACGGGTTGCTTTTTTTTTATTTTTTACTTAATCCCTTCACCTATTTCACCTATTCTGCCAACGCCGATTTCCATCTGACAATTGTCAGTCTGTGTTCTGTGTCTATGAGTCTGTTTCTTATTTGTTTGTTTATTTTGTTCACTAGGTTCCATATAAATGAATACACATGGCATTGGTTTTTCTCTGACTGGCTTATTTCTCTTAGCATAATATCCTCTTGATCCATCCATACGACCCTGAAAATATCTGATCTCATCTGGATGACTTTAAGAGTTGCTCTTTTTCACTAGTTTTTATAAAATATGCTTATTATATTCATTTGTGTAGTTTTCTACATGTTTCTTGTGGTTGTAAAACTTACTGGATCTATGGGCTAAAAATTCTCTTGAATTTAGAAAGCTTTGACAACTATTTCTTCAAATATTTCTTTTGCTCCCCTCACTTTCAGGTACTTCCATTTCATGAATTTTTAGCTGCTTGAAATAATCCCAGAGCTCAGTGATGCTTTTTAAATTTATATATTTTATTCTAGTTTAATTTTTAATTTAATTATTGTTCAAGTACAGTTTTCTGTCTTTTACTCCTATTCCAGCCCCCTCCCAATGATTCCCACCTGTCTTCCATTTCCACCCCCTTGACTTGTTGTCCATGTGTCCTTTATACTTGTTCCTGTGGATCCTTCCTTTTTTCCCCTGAAATTCCCTCCCCTCTCCTCTCTGGTCACTGTCAACCTGTTCTCTATTTCAGTGTCTTTGGTCATATTTTGCTTCCTTGTTTGTTTTGTTGTTTAGGTTCATGTTCAAGGTGAGATCATATGGTATTTGTCTTTCACCACCTGCCTTATTTCACTCAGCAAAATGCTTTCCAGTTCCATCCATGATGGTGCAAAGCGTAGGAGCTCCTTTCTTTCTGCTGCATAGAATTCCATTGTGTAAATGTACCAGAGTTTTTTAATCCATTCATTTACTGATGAGCACCTAGTTTGCTTCCATCTTTGGCTATTGTAAATTGTGCTGCTATGAACATTGGGGTGCATAGGTTCTTTTGGATTGGTTCTTCGAGGTTCTTAGGATACAATCCTAGCAGTTGAATTGCTGGCTCAAAAGGCATATTCATTTTTAGTTCTCTGAGAAAATTCCATACTGTTTTCCATAATAGTTGTACCATTCTGCAGTCCCACCAACAGTGCACTAGGGTCTCCTTTTCCTCACAACCTCTCCAACATTTGTTGTTTGTTGCTTTATTTATGATGGCCATTCTGACTGATGTAAAGTGGTATCTCATTGTGGTTTTCATTTGCGTCTCTCTGATAGCTAACCATATTGAGCATCTCTTCATGTGTCTCTGGATCTTCTGTATGTCCTCCTTGGAGAAGTGTCTGTTCAAGTCTTTTGACCACTTTTTAATTGTGTTGCTTATCTTCTCAGAGTGGATTCATGTAAGTTCTTTGTGTATTTTGGAGATTAAACCCTTCTCTGAGGTATCATTGGCAAATATGTTTTCCCATACACTTGGTTCTCTTTTTATCTTAATACTGTTTTCTTTAGCTGTGCAGAAGCTTTTAATTTTGATGAGATCCCATTTGTTTATTCTTTCTTTTATGTCCCTTGCTTTAGGGGACATATCAGTAAAAATGTTGCTGCCTGAAATATCTGAGATTTTTCTGCCAGTGTTCTCCTCTAGGAATCTAATGGTGTCACAGCTTATATTTAAGTCTTTTATCCACATGGAATTTATTTTGGTGTATGGTGTAAGTTAGTGCTCGAGTTTCATTTTTTCCCACATAGCTGTCCATTCTCCCAACACCATTTGTTGAAGGGGCTATTTTCATTCCATTTTATGTTGCTGCCCATCTTGTTGAATATTAATTGACTGTAGAGAATTGGGTTTATTTCTGGGCTCTCTGTTCTGTTCCATTGGCCTATGTGCCTGTTTTTATGCCAGTACCAGGTTGATTACAGTGGCCTTAGAATACAGTTTGGTATCAGGTATTGTGATCCCTCCTACTTTGTTCTTCTTTCTCAAAATTTCAACTGTTATTCGAGGTCGTTTATGGTTTCATATAAGTTTTTGAAGTATTTGTTCTATGTCTGTGAAATATGCCATTGGTACTTTAATACATATTGCATTGAATCTGTATATTGCTTTGGGTAGTATGGACATTTTGATGATGTTAATTTTTTTCAATCCATGGACATGGTATATGTTTCCATTTGTTTGTGTCTTCCTTGATTTATTTTTTCAGTGTTCTGTAGTTTTCTGCAATCAGGTCTTTTACCTCCTTGGTTAGGTTTATTTCTAGGTATTTTATTTTTCTTTTTGCTATATAGAATTAATTTTTTTTATTTCTGCTTCTGCAGTTTCATTGTTGGTATACAAAAATGCCTTTGATTTCTGGATATTGACTTTGTATCCCTCTGTATTGCCAAATTCATTTATTACATTGAGCAGTTTTTGTGTAGAGTCTATAGGATTTTCCATATACACTATCATGTCATCCGCAAACAGTGACAGTTTTGTTTCCTCCTTTCCAACTTGGATGCCTTTTATTTTCTTTTCTTGTCTGATCGCTGTGGCTAAAACTTCCAATACTATATTGAATAGAAGTGGTGAAAGTGGACAACCTTGTCTTGTTCCTGATCTTAGTGGAAAAGCTTTTAGTCCCACTTTGCTGAGTGTTTTTGTCATAAATGGGTCCTTTACCTTATCAAAAGCTTTTACCACATCTATTGATATGGTCATGTGATTTTTGTCTTTGCATTTGTTTATGTGATGTATTACATTTACTGATTTGCGAATGTTGAACCATCCTTGCATCCCTGGGATGAATCCCACTTGGTCATTGTATATGATCTTTTTAATGTATTGTTGGATGTGGTTTGCCAGTATTTTGTTGTGGATTCTAGAATTTATGTTCATCAGAGATATTAGACTCAAATTTTCTTTCTTTGTTGTTTCTTTATCTAGTTTCGGAATTAGGATGATGCTGGCTTCATAGAAAGAATTTGGGAGTCTTCCATCATTTTGAATTTTTTGGAATGGTCTGTGAATAATAGGGATTAGCTCTTCCTTAAATGCTTTGTAGAATTCTCCTGTGAAACCATGTGGTCCAGGGCTTTTTTGTGATGGGAGTTTTTTTATTACTGCTTCAATTTCATCTGCTGTTACTGGTCTGTTCAGACTTTCTTCTTTTCCATTGAGTTTTGGAAGATTATATTATTCTATAAACTTTTCCATTTCATCTAGGTTTTCAAAGGTCATGGCATACAGTTCTTCATAGAAATTTCTTACAATACCTTCTATTTCTGTGGTATCAGTTGTAATCTCTCCTATTTCATTTCTGGTTGTGTTTATTTGGGTCCTTTCCCTTTATTTCTTGAGGAGTCTGCTTAAAGGCTTGTCAATTTTGTTTATCTTTTCAAAGACCCAGCTCCTGGATAGATTGATCCTTAGAATCATGCTATTAGTCTCTATGTCATTTACTTCTGCTCTGATCTTGGTTATTTCCTTCCTTCTAGTTCCTCTGGGCTGTCTTTGTTGTTGTTCCTTGAGTTCTTGCAGGCGTAGGGTTAGGTTGTTTGTTTGAAATGTTTATATCTTTTTTTTTGTATTACACTTTTATTTTTTATTTTTTTAATATTTTTATTGATTATGCTGTTACGGTTGTTCTATTCCCCCTTTCATTCCCCTCCACCCTACTCCCCATCCCCACCATTACCCCCCCTTTAGTTTATGACCATGTGTCTCAAGTCCTTTAGATTCTATATTTCCCATGCTATTCTTGCCCCCCCTTCTATTCCCTATCTACTGTCTATGCTACTTGTTTTCTGTACCTTCTCCCCCCTTCTCCTCCTCCCACTCCCCTGTTGCTAACCCCTATAATTCGGATGTTGGAGCGTTTAAAGATGTCCTGGAGGTTCCTAAGACTCTCGTCATTTCTTTGAATTCTTGCTTCTTGACTCTTTTCCATTATTTGCTTTCTTCTGGTCCACTCCAGAAGAGTGGCCATTATTTGCTTTCTTCTGGTCCACTCCGTTGATTTGAGTCCCAGTTTCCTTTTCATTGCTATTGGTGTCCTGTGCAATTCCATTCATTTCAATTAGTTTCGCTTTCATATATTTGTCTAATTTGTAGCTATAATCAACCAGTTCTGTGAGCATCCTGATCACCAGTGTTTTAAACTGTGCGTCTGAGAGTTTTGCTATTTCTTCATCACTTAGATCTATAGGCTCTGGGGCTTTCAGATCTTGCGCCATTTTTGGTTTGTTCGTGCCCGTTAAGTATGAGGAGCAGTGCCCTGGACTCCCAGGTCACTGGGTTGTGACGTTGTATGTGGGGGCGTGGTCTGAGCAGGGAAATGGCGACCCCCTCTGCTGTTTGTCACAGCTGGGTGAGGAGCAGAACCTTAGGTGGTTCACCTGGGCCGGGCCACTCAGAGTGGCTGGGTTATGACGCTGTATGTGGAGGTGGGGTCAGAGCAGGGAAATGGCGGCACCCTCCCTGCCGCTTGCCAAGGGGACCCACCGGTTCCCGGTCTAACTGCCCACTCCCTCGCCTGTCCACCCGCACACAAATGCGAGACCACAGTCAACACGCAGCCCCGGTCCCCCGCTGTCTCCACCACGGTCGCTCGCCTGGCCGCTCACTCGATTGCTCACTAGGTCCAACCCTGCACCTGGATTCCGCGCTCCTGAGTCCGTCTGACCGAGTCCTCCTGTGCAACCCCACTTCACCAGCCGCTGGCTTCGCCCCTTAGCAGTCAGGCTGAAGAATTTGTTGTTAACGGACTTCCGAAAAGTTCAATTTTCCGTGTTCTGGCTGTGTTTTCTTTTGCTAATATTTAGTTGTCTCTAAACTTGGTTGTGTGAGAAGGCACGGCACATCCACCTATGCCTCCATCTTGGCGGAAGTCTCTGTTTATATCTTTTTTAGGTAGGTCTGTATTGGTATGAACTTGCCTCTCAGGACTGCCTTTGTTATGTCCCATAAGTTTTGGGTTGTTGTTAGTTCATTTTCATTTGTTTCCAGAAATTTTCTGATTTCTTCCCTAATTTCATTCTTGACCCATTTGTTGTTTAATAGCATGCCATTCAATCTTCATGATTTTGGGTGTGTTGGGTTTTTTCTTTTGTGGGGGGTTGGTTTTCAGTTTCAGTCCATTGGGGTTGGAAAAGGTGCTTGGTATAATTTCAATTTTCTTGAATTTGTTGAGGTTTGTTTTGTGTCCTATCATGCAGTCTATCTTTGAAAATGCTCCATGTACATTTGAAAATAATGTGTATTTAGCTTCTTTGGTATGAAGGGCTCTATATATATCAGTTAAGTCCATTTTATCTAGGGTGTTGTTCAATGCCACAATATCTTTTTTAATATTCTCTTTGTAAGATCTGTCTATTTTTGACAGTGGGGTGTTAAAATCCCCTACTATTATTGTGTTCCTGTCAATTTCTTTCTTGAAGTCCTCTAAGCTTTTCTTTATATTTTGGGTGCTCCTATGTTGGGTGCATATATATTTACCATGTTAATGTCTTCTTGGTGGATTCTTCCCTTGAGTATTATGAAGTGACCTTCTGGGTCACTCTTTATGGCCCTATTTTTTTTTGGAAGTCTATTTTGTCTGATATGAGTATTGCTACCCCAACTTTTTTTTTCCTGTCTGTTTGCTTGGAAAAGTTGTTTCCAGCCATTCACTTTTATTCTGTGTATGTCTTTTGTCCTGAGGTGGGTCTCTTGTAGGCAGCATATGTGTGGGTCATGCTTTCTTATCTATTCTGCTATTCTATGTCTTTTGATCGGAGCATTTAATCCATTTACATTTAAGGTTATTATTGATAGGTTCTTATTCATTGCCATTTTTGTACCTTTGTTCCTTTCTGTCTCCCTCTTTTCCTTCCTTTTCTTAAAGCAGTCCTTTTAGCATCTCTTGCAGAGCTGGTTTGGTGGAGGCGTGTTCTTTTAGACTTCTTTTGTCTTGGAAGCTCTTTATTTGGCCTTCTATCTTCATTGAGAGCCTTTCTGGGTAAAGTAGCATTGGTTGCAGGCCTCTGGTTCTCATTACTTGGAATATTTCTTGCCATTCTTCTCTTCCTTGGAGTGTTTCCATTGAGAAGTCAGCAGCTAACCTTATTGGGGCCCCCTTGTATGTTACTTCCTTTTTCTCCCTTGCTGCCTTTAAGATTCTCTCTTTGTCTTGGAATATTGCCACTTTGATGATGATGTGTCTTGAAGTGAGCCTATTTGGGTTTCTCTTCATTGGGACTCTCTGCGATTCCTGGATTTGTGTGACTTTTTCTCTCATTAAATTAGAGGAGTTTTCCATCATTACTTTTTGAAACACATTTTCTATCCCTTGCCCTTCTTCCTCTTCTTCTTGAATTCCTGTTAAATGGATATCATTACATTTCAAGTGGTCCTGCATTTCCATTAGCCCCTCTTCATTCTTTCTGAGCCTCTTGTCCTTTTCTTGCTTTTCCTGGGTGTTTTTTTCTACGATGTCCTCCAACTCTCTGATCCTATATTCTACTTTATCAATCCTGGTTTTGATTTCTTCCTCTGTGTTTTTCAGTTCAGAAATTGTATTCTTCATTTCCTCTTGGCCATTTCTGATAATTTCTATTACCTTTTTCATGTTTATAAAGTTTGCAGTGAGTTCATTGTAGTTCCTCTATAATTTCTGGTAGCTCATTGTGAGCTCATTAAACTTTCTTATAACCAGTGGTTTGAATTCAATATTTAATAGGTGACTTGCCTCTATTTCATCTAGCATTCTTTCTGAGGCTTTTTCTTTTTCTTACATTTGGGGATTGTTTTTTTGTTTTTTTTGGGTTTTTTTTTCTTTGTTTGTGAGACTCTTCTTGTTAGCTTCAGCTTCGTAAGTTGATTTGTTCTAACCTCCTGGGTTTATGGTGTGAACTTCTGCGGTATAATACCTGTGAGATTTGGTGGTGTAGTCTCCTCAACCTCCCAAGCTCACTGATCTTGGGCTGTCCTTTAAGTTCACTGTGTGTTTGTCTTTGGGTTTTGGTTGTTTGGGGGTATTTCTTTGTGGGTGCTTCTCACCAGCTGGTTAACTGATGGTCCCTCTGCCCATCACCTGTTTTAATTTGTTGGGTGAGGGCAGGTTGTGTTCAAGCTAGTTCTTCTGTGTGTACAAGGTTTTGAGGATTCTCTTGTGTTCTCTTTCAGTTGTTTGTACTGGGTAGTTTCTCCACTACTTAGTTGTATTTCCAGATAGGTCTTGGATTGAGGTTTGTGTGGTTTCCACTTCCCCTTCACCTTCTTTTTTTATCTGTTGGTTGTTCCTTTGTTGTTGGGTTTCCTCTTCCAGTGGGTATCCTGGTGTTCACCACTTCCACTTACTCTTTTTTCACGATCAGTTGGAGGGGAAGGCAAATGGTTTATGACAGCAGGAGAGTATTCTATGATATTTACAGTAGCAGCTGGTAGGGAAGATATAGTAGAACGTTTGGCTATGTATTGTGTTAACTATGATCTTCAACCCCACTAGCCACTTTTAAGATAGGATGGACAGAAGATAAGACTCTTGTTGGGGAGGGAAGGTTTGTGAGTTGGATCTAGAAAGAAGTGAGGTTATGGGAGTTTAGATTCTGAGGTAAGGTGAGAGCAAAGGATAGTAAATATATATAGTGTATGAGAGAATAGAGTTAACCACTACTGTAATAGAGTTCAGGAGACTGTGAAGTGGGCTAAGATCCGGGAGGGGTGTTATGAAGTATTTACAATTGTATGGAACAGCTATTATTTACAATAATATTAGAGCAACCATCATATGACAGAATCTGTTGTGGACTGCTCTGCCTGGTTTGAGGAATTGTAACTCTACCCCCCATGGCTAAGGATGAGTGAGTGACCTCTGGAACGTGAGCCACAGGAGACAAGACTTGTCTCTGGTAGCAAATGCTGCCTCAGTTTCCTCTTCCTGTCCCCAAAGCATGGTCTATGTTGTTGATAGGTAGGTTCCCTCAGAGGAGGGGCAATCTAAGCCAGACATGATCACTTTGGAGGCCATCATGTAAGGAGTTGGGGGGGGGCTGCAACAAAAAGCAAGCAATAGACCCTTGCCCCCTGGCTATGTGACATAGCCCGAGTCCCCATGTTTTCTGGGAGAAGCACTTCCTGGCTCTAACCCCCTTAATCCTGAATATGTGATGGGGAGGGGTGCAGCTCCTTGCCTTGCCAGAGCGAAGCCTGGGGGAAAATCTGACGTCACAAAGAATTCTTGAAAAACCTGTGAAAACCGCTCTGCTAAGAGTGCTTTCATTCATATGTTAATTTGAGCAGGAAACCCTAATATTTCTGTAAAACTTCCTTCCTGACAGACTCTGACTCAGACTAAGCCCTCAGATTTCTTTGAGATGTTATACACTGTTTGATCCTCGCTGCCCTGTATTCCTGTGTATTACAACCCAATAAAAGTCCCTGGAGAGAGGGGCTCAAGGCCCTTCCTTTTTGAGGGATTGGCCACCTCTCCTCCCCAAGCAGATCATGTCTTGTTTACTTTCATTTGTGGCAGATGGGGGGACTTGTGGAAAAATTCACCCCTACAAGAATCTATGTGCTCTAGATAGCATGGATAGGGGGTATAGAACTTTGAATAGGGTGCTAAAGCAACACAATTGACATGAAGGATAGTAAATTAGCAATACACTGTGGAAGAAAGAACAGGAGAAACCTATCAAGTGATACAATATAATTAGCCAAGCAAAGAAGACTGTACAGAAAGAAGAGGGATACAAAAATATGATTAAAATATAAGAGGTAAGAGTAATGAAAAATAATAATACAAATATGCAGTAACTTGTAGTTTCTCTGCAATAGCAAAGTGAGATTTGTCTCTCTGTCTCTACTGTTGGGATACCCCCTCTTTGGGTCCAACTCTGGTCCTTTCACAGTTCCGAGTTTTTTGTCTTACTTGTGGGTTTTTTAAAAAAGGCAGTAGAAGGGAGAAAAAAGAGATAAGTTTGGAAGGAAAGAAAGAAAGAAAGAAAGAAAGAAAGAAAGAAAGAAAGAAAGAAAGAAAGAAAGAAAGAATAAAACAAGAAAGAAGAAAGAGAGGAAAAAGGTATTGAAAGATAAAACAATAACAAAATTAAAAAATAAAGGATTACTTAAAAAAAAAAAACACCTCTTGTTGGTTTCAAACTGTCCAAACCGGTTTTTCTGGTCTCACTGGCTGCAGCAGGCCGAGGGATGATTGGTGTGGCCTTTCCCCCTTCCTGGTGTGTATTCAGCCAGTCTTGTGAGTACTTTTACAAGAGCTAGTCTGGTGCCTATCCCCAGTGCCCCATTCAGGAGATCCAGTTGTTCTTCAGCAAGCTCTTTCCCAGGGGGTCATTGCCATGGGCTGGGGTGCAAGGGCACGCACCCAGCCAGGCTGCCTCAGTCCATGGGTTTGGGTGTGATCCCTTCCCAGTGCTATGGGGGAATTCAGGGCCTTTTGCCTGGCTGGGCAGGGAGTAGGCCCAGGGGCTGTTGAGGAGAATCCCCCAAACAGTTTTACTTTTTGAGAAATTTGTCCTACTCAAGCCTGCTGCTCAGTACAGCCCAATTCTTCAGGCAGACCAGTGACTATCGGGGTCAGAGCTCAACACTGCGACTCTCAACTCTCCCAAGCTGGAGACCACAGACTCTGTGTGTTTGTGATCACAGCCCTGTGTGTTTGCCTTTTTGTCCTTATTCCCCTCTCTGCAACTTCAAGCAATCAGGTCTTTCCCAGTGCTGCTCAAACCCTGCTTGGCCAGAGAGGGAGGGAGCAGTTGACCCAGCTCTCTCTCAAGGACTCTGAGGCAGGTGCGCAGCTTCTAAGGAGTCTGTGGTAGACCCAGAGCCATGCGCTGGTTTCCAGGCTGAGGCCACAGCTACCCCTGTCCCTGCGCTGGTCCCTGGGACCTTATTGTCCTGCAGCCGTCTCCTTACCATCTGGTTTTTCAGTGTCCTCTACAATTTCTGGTCTCTTATTTTCATATGTGCTGGGGTACTGCTGGCTGTTTGCTCTGTTCCTCCATAGATTGGGCAGGTTTTTCTCCCATGTGTAGGAAGAAGTGGAATCTGCTCTGTCCTACTCTATTGCCATCTTCCCAATCTCCCTTCTAAAATTTTTTTGTCTTTTCTTTCTGCATTTCATTTTCAAAGGGTGTATTACTATGTATGCAAGTTCATTACAATTTTCTTCTACAGCATCTAATCTGCTGTTTTTTTAACTTAAAAATAGTTTTTTTTTATTTTTTCAAATTATCTTATTGTTGTTCAAGTACAGTTGTCTGCATTTACCCCCAACCCCAGTGATCCCCACATCCCTCCCCTGCTTCAAATCCTCCTTGATTTTGTCCATGTATCCTTTATAATTGTTCCTGAAAACCCTTCTCCACTCTCCCCACATTATCCCCCCACCACTTCCCTTCATCAAATCTTTGTTTTCTTTTATCATTTCCCCCCCCCCCCCCCCGATGCTACCTAACCCATTCAATCTTTCCGTTACCACCTAAACACCCAGATTAGCATCATAGTAACTGTTTTAACATCCTATCTATACTAATTCTATTTTCTGGTCTTTTCCAGGTCAGTTTCAACTTATTAATTTTCCTCCTTATTGTACTAGAATAGCATTTTCTCTAGGTTTAATTGTTTCCTAATACTGAAGCAGAACCCTTCTCAGTACTCCACCAAAGGACTCATGAATTATGAGGTTTTTACTGCTATGGCTGTTGAGAACAGGCCCTATTCCCAGCCTTTTATGAGTTCTAAATATTGTTCACTCTAAGTCTTTTGGGTGGGTCTTTCCCCAACCTTGAGCGGTTTCTTTATACATGTGCAATGGGATCAATTGAATACTCAGTTGGGACCCTCTTTAAGTTTCCAGGTAGATTCTCTTTCTGTGTAGTTTTCTCCCCTCCAGTACAATGCCCTGAAACTTGATCTAATTTGGCCTCCCCAGATTTGTCTCCCGAACCCCTGGAGAGTCATGGGCTCTGACAGAGTGCCCCTCCCTGGGGAACAGCTCTAGGCAGTAAGCTGAAGCAGTGGCAGGACTCACCTTGTTTTCCATTTCTCAGGGAAAACTTGCCTTCATTGTCTGATGTCCAGAACCATTTTATTTTGCCCAATGCTTTAACTGTTTGGGTAAAGAAGGTAAATTCATTCTCCATTATGGTCAAAATGAAAGTAAAAGAATCATTATCTGATTTTTTCCTAACAATATCTCAGTTATTTACTTCTCTTAGAAACAAATTCCTCAGTCTTTATCACTCATTTTTTTCAGTATATTTTTGGTGATTAAATAATATTTAAAGGACAATTTGTATGTAATAGGCACTATGACAAAACAAATAAAAGCTCAAAATGTAAAGGAAACTAACAGACTAAAAAGAATGATACACAATAAAATATCTAAATTGAAACATTACCTTCTTTGCTTTAGACATCCTGCATTCACTACCAGCTACAGTTTATCATTTGATTAATTATTGAAAAATGACAAACCAATAAACATTTCGAATTTGTTCCCTAAACCTCTACAAATGATGCATGGCAGATTCAAATGTATGTATAGTTCTGCCACATCAACAGGTGAACAGATAAGTCCATATGAGGCAGTTACTGTACACCTGACACTTGGTTTGGCACTAGGACTACAGTAAGTTACAATGCATGGTCCTGGTATTCTAGGGACTTACAGACCCAGAAGTAGGGAAATAATAAGTCCCTTTTTCATGTCTGAATGAATGCATTAATGAATGAGAAATCTATCTACATGGGAAACTGGGAGGCAAGGTGAGAAGGAATCCCAAGAGAGGGCACTTAATTCATCCTAAGAGAAAGAAAATGTTGTCAAAAAATAAAAAGAACTCACAGAGACAGAAAGTAGTTCTGTCTGCATCTGGAAAGTCATTAATATGTACGGAGCCTTAGTTTTCTAAAATGAAAAGAGTTCTGTAGATGGATAGTGGTGATGGTAATTAAAAATGTGAATGTATTTAATAAGGTTATCAGTGACTCAAATCTGTTTTGTTGTTGTTATTGCACAGGCAGTGGTCAATGGCTTACTATTAAATCTGTATAAAATTACAAAGAAGTTTGTTAAAGAAAAAGGAATAAAGAAAAGGGTACCCTAGTTCACTGTCGGTGGGACTGCAGAATGGTACAACCACCGTAGAAAACAGTATGGAATTTTCTCAGAAAACTAAAAATGGACCTGCCTTTGACCCAGCAATTTCACTGCTGGGATTATATCCTAAGAACCCTAAAACACCAATCCAAAGGAACCTATGCACCCCATTGTTCATAGTAGCACAATTTACAATAGCCAAGAGCTGGAAGCAACCTAGGTGCTCATCAGTAAATGAATGGATGCAAAAATTATGGTACATATACACAGTAAAATTCTGTGCAACAGACAGAAAGAAAGAGCTCCTACCCTTTGAAACAGCATGGACGGAACTGGAAAGCATTATGCTGGGTGAAATAAGCCAGGCAGTAAAAGACAAATACCATATGATCTCACTTTTAACAGGAACGTAAACAACAAAACAAACAAGCAAGCAAAATAAAAACAAAGACACTGAAGTAGAGAACAGGGGGACAGCGACCCAAGGGTTGCTTATCTCCAGAGGGGAGATAAGATGGAATTTCAGGGGGAAAAAAGGGAAGGTTACAGGAACTAGTATAAAGGACACATGGACAACAACTAAGGGGGGGTGGAAATGGGAGGGAGGTGGGGAGCATGGGGCAGGAGGGGCTGGGATGGGAGTAAAAGACAGAAAACTGTACTTGAACAATAATTAAATTTTAAAAAAGAAAGTTAGAAAAAATAAAAAATATGAATGTATTTAATGCTGCTGAACTGTATACTTAAAAATGTTTACAGTGGTAAATTTTATGTGTCATCCCTCACAAAGTTTTTAAATATGTGGTATGATCAGTGATGAGAATATTTTTAATACATAGAATTAAAGATACAGGCAAGCAAAAAAGTATTTTCCTCTACCTATCTTAGGTTCCCCAAGTGGGGCTCTATAAATTAGATTGGCCAATGGCAGATTAACAAGAGAACAACAAACAGAGGATTATGAACATGCACACTGAGCATGTACACATGGGAGCACCCAGCATCAACTGACCCAAAAGACTGATTAGAACTTGAGCATATATTTCGTCTTAAAAAAAAAAAAAAGAGGGTGAACAGAAAAAGTGTGGTAATAAGAATTATTTAATAAGATTTATTATGCAGATTTGTCATTGACTTCTCCACTGATACGAGTTGTGAAGAATCCTCCTCTTCCTTGTACTGGAGAAGAATACGCCTCTACAAATGGCATTTTTTATCAATGTAAATTCCTTTACAAAAGGGAAACCCATGCCTTGTTTTTAGAGCTTTTGCTGCATCTGCTTATTCTGGTTCATACAGTAAAAAATGTACAAACCTGTAGAGAATTGTTATGAGTTTATTTAAGCTACAGTTGCTGGGAAGCAAAATCTCAATGGATTAGGAAAATGCTCTAGAGAATGTTGTACAGCTTAATTTAGACATTAGAATCAATGAAGAAGACTAAGAACAGTTGCATGAAATCCACTGGTGGCAGATTAAGGGAGCAGGGAAATCTCTGAGATTGGGTAAAAAGTAAAGCAGAGACACATACTTCTTTTACATCAGTGGGTACAGGATAATTAGCTGTTAACATTTTCAGGGCATAGAAATGTCATATGGAAAAGAAAATAACAATGAGGGATTCTTTGTTCTCATGCTCTTCTGTGGTGGTTGTGTCATGAGGGGTCCAGAAAAGGGGGATTACTCTGACATTCCGAGAACATGTTATCTTAGATGCAAAAAGACAATACACAGCCTTACTTAAAGACTAAACTCTTTTAAGGAAGCTACAGTCCCAGGATGTGACAACCTGCCATGACTTGCCTTTAATTGGGAATTTTTATGTTCAGACCATCTATGTGGTTGCTTTTGGTCTCTGAGTTTGCAGGGGCTGCCATGCAAACATCCCCTTAGCTTGCCAGGTGGCATGTGACTGCTTTTTCGTCCACATGCTTAATGCACTTCTGCTTAAAAATCAATATGCCAAAGAGGCATATTTTGAGGTGGCATATTCTGGTGCCCCTTAGCACTACCAGCATATAAATCCCACATCAAGCATGTTTTTACTGATTTATCATTTAAATTTTACACAGGGAAAACAGCGTGTGTTGGTACTCGGCTTAGCAATAAACTGACCCATTGTCATTATTATCAAATTTTATCTGAAGCAGTCATGTAGAAACTATTCTCTTTACTTAAAGATCTCCAAATGAAATTTTCAGAAAAGTAAAAAATGTAAGTTTAGATGTTGAATTACAACATCATCTATCTATGCAAGGTGGACTACATGTAATGCCCTATACACTCCAAACAATGAATTGATATTCATTTTTTGAAAAAAAAAGTTTGAAAAAGGTATTCATCTTATTTAGTCCTCCAGACAACTCTATGTATGGTAATGCTATCCCAGATAAGAAAACAGAGTGGTAAAGATTTTTATAAAACTTGCCCTATAATATGTAGCTTAAACAAAGAAGTCAGGATTCAAATTGATTTCTCTATGTGTCCAATTTCAATGTTCTTTACTTTCAATATGCTACTTACTAGGCAGTTTGTTTCAATACTGCAGTAGTTTTCAAGGTGTGACATGCCTCCCAGCACCCTTTTCCCTACCCCCAGCAACATCAAAAACATTTGGAAACTTGCTACAGATGCAAAAACTGGGCTCCTTCCAGACATAATGAATCAGAAGTTCTAATGGTGGAGCCAAGCAAATGATTCTGATGCCCATTCAAGTATGACAGCCATTGGTCATACTATCGGATGACCAATGGCAGTGAGGGGAAACTTCAGAAGATAGAAGAGGATGGAAGGAGAGAGGAAAAGTTGGTACAAATTGTCCAATCTCTGATAAGAACACAGTACCATAACTTCCTCCATTAGGTGATTATGTCTGCAGCTTCAGGAACACACGTGAAAAAGAATATGCCAAGGATCTCTTAACTAAATTAGTGATAAAGCAAATTCTAGGTGTGAGACAATACTGAAAATAACTTCTTCGAACATGATACCACTGTATAGTAAATACAATTTCAAAACATCAGGTGAAACATTTATATCCAGAGTGGTTAGGTTCACATTTCCCAAAGAGTTGGTCTCTGACACTTGAATCACAGATATGTTCCCCCAAAAAGATGGGGGCAATAAATTAGAGGACCTTTTCCATTATAGTTCTCTCACCAGACAATATAGCACACTGCAGGCTCAAGAAGCTTTACATACTTGCCCAAAGACCCATTTTGTTTTTCATATAAATGCCAAGTAACATCCCACTGAGCTTATGCTCTTGAGAGGTGAATGGCCCTCAGACACCAGAAGTGGAGACACAGGTGTTAAGGAACTTGACACTGCTTGTTCCCTCACCCCACCCCTCAAATGAAAATGCATCTTTGCTAATTCTGGATGGTCCAACAACTATAAAATCCCTATAGGTTCATAAATATTGAACATATTTGTAGATTACTCATGAAGTTCCTCTGGAGTAAAAGTCCTGTGGCATAGCAAGAACTAAACTTTCCTATAAAATAAAACCTGAGCAAGCTGTGTCTCAGGCAGCAGTCTTGCTCCTGTGAGGGCCATGGTGTTGTGGGGGCACAAAAAATCTTTTCTCTCACCTTCTAAGTTTTTCCAGTTGGACTAATAGTCAAATTAACATGAGATAGATTAACATGTCTAAAGTTTATCTTACAGATACACATTTGGGGGTGCCATAAGAATGAGACCCAGAGAGGCATTGGGAAGTTGAGGTTTATATGCCATTCTAAAGCTAAGAATAAAGGCAGGGGGATTTCAAAGAGTAGAAAGAAAATTCACACGGGAGTAGAAAGGCAAATGTTTGACAAATAAATCTTTGCTGGGCCATCTTTACAATGAGACACAAAGAGGACTTTGATCCAAAGGCCTTGCTAGGCTCCTCTCTGTCTATGACATACTAGTTCACATAAAACTATAGTTATCTTTAATGATAGCTCCCTTCCTGGAGCAGGTCCTCTATCTCAATTCCTTTAGCAGGTAAACAGGAAGGGTCCAAGGTTCTTTCTGAGTCTTTTATTCTTTAACCAGCTTAAAATCAATATTTCAAAAGGCACAATTTGAGATTTGGCAAAACTTTGTTTCTCTTCAGCATCTGAAAGAAACCGTGCCAAGATGTGCCTCATCAACTGCTGCCCTGTGAGTTCACCTTGCTTCTAATAAAATTTCATTTCCTTGGATAATTAAAGCAGTATCTGGGTAAGTTCATAAAAATGTGTGAAGTTCATAATTTTTAATGTAGCCCTTATAAATAAAACAACAATGAAATAAATTAAAGAAAAATATGGCCAGCCCTCTAGGCAGTGGTACAGTTTTCAGAACTTCTCATAGCAGAAGCTTGGAGCCATGCAGGACTGGGCAGGTGAAGAGCAGCTG
This sequence comes from Artibeus jamaicensis, assembly GCF_021234435.1. Lineage (NCBI taxonomy): Eukaryota > Metazoa > Chordata > Mammalia > Chiroptera > Phyllostomidae > Artibeus > Artibeus jamaicensis. Next base: position 938,249 of record NW_026521837.1, read on the forward strand.
CATGCATGTTCTCATTCAGTCTTCAGAAGAGCCCTACGTGGTGCATATTATTTCTATTCCCATCTTGCATAAAGAATAAATAATGTGCCTAGTTGCACAGAGTATAAGGGGCTGAGTCCAAATGTGAACCAGGCAGTCTTATTGCAAAAGCCACACTATAACCACAAAAAAAAATTTGTGCAAGTAGATTCCATATACCAATGTAACTCTCACAGTGAATTAAAAAATCGAAGAATTTGCTCCAGACTCCACTCTCTGATTTGGTTGGCTCCCTTTAGGCAGAGAGATTAATTATGTACAACCTATTTGAGGAACTGTTTTTTGATTCATGCTATGGGGGGGGGACATAGTATCTTTGCATCTTGAAATTATGAATATTTTGTCTTTTCAAAGTTACTTGTTTTTCTATGCTTATCTCCTGGGGTACAGAGGCAGCTAGTCTGCATTTTGTTCCCAATGAGGTCTTTCTATTCACTATATCCTACCTATATTCATGCCTTATGTTAACTCTAAAGGGGGCAATCAGAATATTGTTTCAGTAGAGACTTGCAATATAGTATAAGAATCACTTCTCTTACAAATAGCTACATTTTATTCACTTCTAACTTCTCATTAGCCCTAATTCTCATCCTTGGTACTATTCTTGTTTTTAAGCAGGGAAATTTATATATTCTTCTAACTTACATTGTTCTTTAGAAACATTATAATTCAGTTTTGGTAGATCATCAAACTACACAGCCCCAAACCATTTTAACTTTTTATGGATGTATTATTTCATACAGAAAAGTGCACAAATCAAAAGTATGCAACTCAGTTAATTATCAAAAATGAATACACCCATGTAGCCACTACCCAGGCCAACAAATTGAAGATTAGCAGCATTTTACAAGCCCTCTTGTTCCCTCTCCTATGTATCACCCACCCTGTCTCCAAAAGTAACCACAACCCTAACTTCTAATGCCATAAATGAGGCTTCTCTGGTTTGGGACTTTATGTAAATGGAGTCATACAATATAAGCTTTTTTATGTCTGAATTTACCCTTTGTCACATATAGCTAAAGTTAACTTATTTTCATTACTATATAATATCTCATTATGTGAATACACCACAATTTATGTAAAATGCTACTGCTGACAGATATTTGAAAATTGCAATGCAAAAGGCTTGTATGTAAAATATGGAGAAATATGCTACATAACAAAAATATTAAAAAATCTAATGAAATATGTCTTAAAAGACACTTTAAAAAAAGAATAGTCAAATAATCAAAAACCATTAAAAAACTCTCAACCTCATTAATCATCCAGGAAATGTAACTTTAAGCTATGATGAGGCACCACTACACACAGCCACAAGAATGGCTAAAATGAAAAGACTGTCAAGGTCATGTGTTGATCAAGGTATGAAACAACACAAATGCCTTATAATTTTCATACATAATTGGTACAATCACTGAGGAAAACAGTCTAGTATTATCTACCAAAGTATGTTTCATTTTTAACTATAAACTTATGTAAGTTTTTAAATGCATTTTAAACAAATATATGCTTAGAGAAACAAGCTAGGCAGTGATTTACACAAAACCACTTCTGGGGTCTTTTCCCAAACTTGATATATGCTCTTAGAATTATGTAGCAGAAAAAAATACCAATAGTTACTTACATTAAATTAATTTTCTCAAATACTGTCCAGTTCAATTTCATTATACTCTGCCAAGATTATACTCATATAGAAGATTGCGTCCAAATAGGATATTTTCAGCAGCACATTGACAACTTAGACATAGAAGTGGAGAAGGGCCCTGCAAACTCAGTTAGTGACTGAACAGGGCGTTGTTCACTAAATACCCACTGTGGGCCAGTGATGGCACAAGGCAAAACACTTAAATATTTCAAAGTCTGTCTCATTTCAACATTTTTCTCACCCTATTTACTCTTCCTAAATGATACCCTGTACTTTTCAGTATTTTCCAAGGAGTCTTTTCCTGGGACCTCTAGGCTCACAATTCTGAAATCCTTTTATTCAACACATCTCTTTTCTTAACATCAGACTTTTTTTAAATTTCTTAATTGATTATGCTGTTACAGTTGTTCTATTCCCCCCTTCATTCCCCTCCACCCTACCTCCCCATCCCCATTACCCCCCCTTTAGTTTATGACCATGTGTCTCAAGTTCTTTAGATTCTATATTTCCCATGCTATTCTTGCCCCCCCATCTATTTTCTATCTACTGTCTATGCTACTTATTTTCTGTACCTTCTCCCCCCTTCTCTTCCTCCCACTCCCCTGTTGCTAACCCTCCTTGAGATCTTCATTTCTATGTTTCCACTCCTGATCTAGCTGTCCTTTTAGTTTGCTTTTGTTTTAGGTGTGGTTGTTAATAACTGTGAGTTTGTTGTCCTTTCACTGTTCATGTTTCTTTAACTTCTTTTTCTTAGATAAGTCCCTTTAACATTTCATATAATAAGGGCTTGGTGATGATGAACTCCTTGAATTTGGTCTTATCTGAGAAGCACTTTATCTGTCCTTCCATTCTAAATGAAAGTTTTGCTGGTCAGAGCAATTTTGGTTGTAGGTCTTTGGATTTCATGACTTGGAATACCTCTTTCCAGCCCCTTCTTTCCTGTAAGGTCTCTTTTGAGAAATCCACTGACAGTCTGATGGGGACTCCTTTGTAGGTGACTGTCCCCTTAGCTCTTGTTGCTTCTAGGATTCTCTCCTTCATTTTAATTTTGGCTAATTTAATTATGATGTGCCTTGGTGTGTTCCTTCTTGGGTCCAACTTCTTTGGTACTCTCTGAGCTTCCTGGATTTCCTGGAAGTCTATTTCCTTTGCCAGATTGGGGAAATTCTCCTTTATTATTTGTTCAAATAAGTTTAACATCAGACTTTTACCTTGATCCCCTATTGGGTATTCAGTTCCTCAAGTGACTCCAACTGAACATAATTAAATTTAACTCATCTTCTCCCAAACCAAACCATCAGTTTTTACAGGATGTTACAAAAGTACCAAAAACCCCATACATTCTCTGAAGCTAAAAATTAGACTATGATCTTTGAAGTCTCTCTGTCTCTCATTCTTGATACCTATTGAATTACTAAATCCTGATGGTTTTACCTCCACCTGGCCTCTATCCTCCTTTACTAGTACCTTCCTGGCCAACAAACACAGCCTCCCGGCTGTCTCTCTGCACCTCCAGTTAACATTATATGTAATCTGATCTATTTGACTTTCTTCTGCAAACCATTTGATAGTTCTCCACCTTTAGCACAGAGCATAACCTATAATTGTCTTAGTTTATTTAATAAAAGCAGAGAATATTCAGATACTGGTGCCAGTGGTTGCTTCTAAAAAGACAACTTATTAACTGGAGGAATGAAAGAAAAGAGAGATGTACTTTTACTATATACCCTTCTTATATTTTTTAATCTGGTACCAGAGCCAGGTATTATCTACTCAAAAATATTTTAATGAATGTCATAAGATTCTGCATATTTGCAATAAGTAGGCTACAAACTTGGTTCTGAGTATTTCTATAGTCAAAGAAATATGAGAAACATGATCAGATTTAAGTCACTTGTTTATTTAGATAAAATCAAATCAGTGTCTCAGAACAGGCCCAGCTTTTACCAGTTCTAAAAATCAGACAAGTTTTCCCACAGGTCCTCATGAAATAAACATTATGTAGGAGAAATCTTCAACATTCCCAAATAGTTTCAACAGTGACTCTCAGGGTGCATATCCTTAGAATATCCCTCCAGGCAAGCCAAAAGCATAAGCTTTTGCCAAAACCATAAGCAAGTATAAGCATAAGCAAGCCAAAAACACAATTTGGTAAAGCAGTTCTTCCAGGAGCTAACCAACTCGTATTTTTTATTTTATTTTATTTTATTTTATTTTATTTTATTTTATTTTATTTTATTTTATTATTTTATTTTATTTTATTTTATTTTATTTTATTTGTTGTTCAAGTACAGCTTTTGCCTTTTACCCCATCCCAGCCCACCCCCCCCAGTCCTCCCCACCTCCCTCCCATAACCAACTTATTTTGATGGTTTCATATGCTTCATTCACATTGGACCTTGGAATATGGTCAATACATGATAAAAATGTTTTCCTTTAATAATACAGGTGAAAGAATTTTGCACAAGTCAGAGCTGCCAATAATGTAAGAGCCTGCTTCTCAGGTATTTGCCTATGTTCAATATCAGGATACTACAAGATCAAGGCTTGCAAGAAGTCTGGAGTGGGTAACTTCTAAGATCTCTTCAAATGTTAATATTCCACAAGAAATGTTACAACACATTTCCAGTTATTCTTCAAATAAATTTAAGAACTTTTGCCTTCCTTGCTCATAGGGCTTCCTTGTACTCAGGAAATTCCCTGAATAGAATTAGAGGTGTTCCAGTAAAAGGTGAGGTTGTATGGTATTTTTCTTTCACTGCCTGGCTTATCTAATTCAGTATTACACAATCCAGTTCCATCCATGCTCCTTCTTTCTGCTGCATAGAATTCCCTTGTGTAAATGTACCATGGATTTTTCTATCTTAATCAACAAAACAAACAAGCAAGCAAAATATAACCAAAGGCATTGAAATTAAGAAAAAACTGACAGTAACCAGAGGGGAGGGGATAATGGGAGGGAAAGGGTGAAGGGTTTATAGGAACAACTATAAAGGACACATAGACAAAAACAAGGAGGGGGTGGAAACAGGAAACAGGGAGGGAGGTTGTGATGGATGGGGTGGTAGGGAGGGGTGGGGAAGAAAAACAGAAAACTGTACTTGAACAACAATAAAAATTGAAAGTATTTAATTAAAAAATTAATAAAAAAATTAGAGGTGTCATTAGCATTGCTTTAAAGGAAAACAAGGGGTAAATTTATAACTAAATTTAAGACATCTAAGAAGAGTACTCAGAAACCATGAGTCCCAGATCCACATCTATGGGCTAAGGTCCACTAACTTTATAAGGTTAGTATTGCTCTAAAAACAAGTACCACTACTCCACCTTTTACCCTAGATTTTCTTCTTTTTTTATCCAAAGGTCAACTTCATTTTTTAACTTTTTTATTGTTGTTCAAGTATAGTTGTCTTGACTTTCCCCCCATCACTGCCTCCCACCCCAGCCATACCCACTTCCCACCCTATATCCTACCCCCTTTGGCTTTGTCCATGGGTCCTTTATACATGTTCCTGAAAACTCTTCCCCCTTAAGACAAGAAGAAAGTATCTCAACCTGTGTCTACACAAAGTCCCAGACACAATCCTTTTAAACAAACACATAGGCACATTTCAAAATGGACAGATTCCTTATGTACAAGAAAAAAAGGAAAGAAGGAAGGGCGAGAGTGAGGAAGAGAGAGGAGAGGGAAAAAAGGTAAAACAAAAACTCATGGACCTAGTTAACAAGGGACAGGCAGGTAGGAGATAAATGTCCTCTCAACCCAGGGTGAAGCCTGATGCTGGTTTCACCAAGAGTCACCACATCTCTGTCACCATATTCCACTGGGGCCTAAAAGGTAAGTACCATTCCTAGCCTGTGGCTGAAGGAAAGCAGAAGAAGGGAAAAGGTTGAGAACTGTCTGGCTGGGAGTATATGCAAACTAAATCAAATGTATTGTTCAAAATTTACAGTGGGTCATCTCTTCTTTTTTTTTATTTCTTTTCAATATCGAATGAAGGGCTGACCAGCAAGGTCAAACTCCCCTTATTAATGAGGCTTTGCTGGGGCTCTGTCTCATTAGGGCACTCAGAACTGTGCATTTACTGCAATTTTTAGCACTTAATAGAGAAAGGTCAGAGCAGGTCACATTCAATTTCCACTTGGCAGAGGGAGGAAAAATGGAAGCAATTCATTTGCACAAATTTGAATAATTCTTCTCAGTCTCCTTTTCTTTATCCACGTCTGGATAATTCCTGCATCTTAGCTCACTCACAATCATTTCAGAACTGCCAGCAGTCTGATTTCTATGAAGGCTGTAATGGAGCTGACAGATTCTATGAATCCAGGTGTCAAAATAAAGCTTCTGGCTTCTTCCCCCGCCCCCTTCTCACAACAGGGAATAGGAGCTGCCTCTAGTGAGCTCTTAAACTTATCATAAATGTATCAAGATTGCTGTGGGCCATGAAACAGCTGTAGACAATTAATCTTTCCACAATTCTTCGGCATAAGAATTGCTTTCCCCGAAAAGTAACATCTGCCGTGCCGAGGTGATTATTCACGGCCGAGGGGCGCCACCATAGTTTTATGCATAGAGCCATCAGTGGCAATGAAGCAAAATTTATAGTTTTCCCTGGTTCAGTAAAAATAACATTTCAGCTGCATTAAAACATCATCCATCAGCATTGTCCCAGAGCCCAGAGCCCCATCTCATCCAAAGAAATTAAAAAGTATTCATTTTAATGCTAACTTCTGAAGCTTACAATGACATTACTGCCTTTCTTGCAGGGGGTGAGGATGTAATATTATGGAGGAAGATGGAAGGAAAGGTTATATAGCACAGTGAACTGAACATTAAATGCGCTACTAGACAGTAATGATATCCCAATTATTGGACTACTGGTTTTTATTTATTCAAACCCCAGAATGCTTAATCAAAAATCCTTGAATCAAACTGAACAACTAAAGAAGGAAAGTTATTTCACAGAAGTAATACAACTCCCTGACTTTAAGGGAAATGTATGAAATTGATACCAAAGTAATAGCTGCCTACTCCAACCCACTAGACATTTTTTTCTTTAAAGCAGTTGTTTAAACATTTGTCTGAGGAAGTAAAATTTACCTAGGAAGGATATGGGGGAAACAGGTATTTCCTTTTGAACATCTTTCAACACTGCATCAAACTTATGGGTGCTCTCAAAAGTGGAAGTGCCTCCTGGTACTTTGGAGCTCTAACTATAGAAAATAGCCAGTTTCAGAACGGGATGTATGGATATTTGAATATAATAAAATAGAGAAAGAGAAAGAGGTATCCCTGAAGTCATTTCTTCTCCACAGGACTTCATACACAGTGCAGGTCTCCAAATATACCAATTTATAAGTAAAATACGTTATTTCCACAATCACACTCATTGCATTTCACTGAGCCACTCTTATACTTATGTTTTAAATTTTTAAAATAATGAGTTCACATAGTCAACATTTAATTGAGCACTATGCACTATGTTCCAAGTTCTGTGCTATATGCTACGAGTATACAGACTTGTAAAAGCAAGATCCTCCCTTTGAGCAGCTTACAGTCCACCAGAAAGCATATAAACAAATAATTAAAGTGCAGGTGATAAATGATATAATACAAGTAGAATCAAAGTGGTGTTGTTCCCCAGAACATACAGTTGCTTGGCTGTGGAGTGTAGAAGAAAGAGGTGTTAATTCAATGGAGTCTGGCAAAATAGAGGATATTTGAATACCTACTATTTAAAGTATTAGTAAATATCATCTGGCAATTGTATCATCATATCTAAAAGCATTGCTATCAGGGTCATAAATAAACTGACTTAGGAAGTCATAAAAAATTTTTTAAGCTGAGAGGTAATAAACCGAAAGGTCAGATTTTGGCTCCAGCAGAGATATGTCAATGGTGCTGCCTCCAAGTGAGGTTTTATAAGGCACAATGCTCTATAAAGGATCTCTTAAAATCAGTGTTTGTCCTTGCCAATGTTTTCATCCAAAAGTGAAAGCTAATCATTTTTTACTCATTTGGAGATTCTCCTAATTTCACAGTCAATGAAACACAGATTTTTCTGCAAGCCAAAAGTTGAATATCACAAAGGTCAAAGGGAAAGTTCAAGTTGCTGTGTCAGTGAGTCTCAAACCACAGGATGAGATGTGCTGATCTGACACAGTAGAATAACTTCAACAAGAGAGTGATTCCTTGCCTGACAGGTAGTGTTCAGAACACAGATCCACACAATATGGTCACTGTACAGCAAGATTCTCCAATATTATAAAGTTGATCCTCTTTCCTTTTGGTTTCCAATTTTTAAATAATAACATTTTTTGGAAAGTGCAATGGGTTGTATACCCATCAATGAAAAAATCTTTTACATTTTGTCAATAAACTTGTGCTTGGCCATGTTTAAGATTTACAAAGAGAGACTTCAGGTCAAGATGGCAGCATAGGTAAACACAGTACTTGCCTCCTCACTCAACCACATCAAAATTACAACTAAAGTACAGAACAGCTATCACTCAGAACTGCCAGAAATCAAGTTGAATGAAAGAATGACAATTATGGAGCCCACATCCATCCAGACTGGTAGAAGGAGCAGAGACACAGAACAGTCTGGTCCTACATCAACATGTGGTAGATAAAAATTCAGAAGGGCCCTATCTAGTTGGGCTTAATGGACTGAGTGCTGGTCTGTGAATGTAAAGGTCACCAGTTCAATTCCCAGTCATGGAACTTGCCTGGGTTTTGGTTCTGGCCCACAGCTGGGAGTATGTGAGAGGCAACCTATTGATGTATCCTTTGTACATCAATGTTTCTTTTCCTCTCTTTATCATTTTCTTATCCCTCTAAAAATAAGTAAATATTAAAAATTAAAAAATAAAATAAAGAAGTACAAACTTAAACTAAAGAAAAAACTTCAGGAGCGATATCTTGGGAGTGCGGAGTCCCAGTCTGACAATAGGCCCCCCCGAGCCCAGGGTTCTAGTGCCAGGGAGATAAATTTCCATGACTTCTGGTTGCAAAAACTACCAGGAGTTGAGGAGGTGGAAGAAACTTTTAAGTCTTCTTAAAGAACCCACACATGGGTTTACATAGACTTATTCCTTCTGAGCTCCAAACCAGAGTAGCAGCTTGAAAGACACCAGTGTCATACAAGGAGGAACTGAAGTACCTGGCATCAAGGCAAAAACTGGGGGGCAGCTTTCTCACAAAAAGAAAAAGGGGAAGAGGCCTTCGTCCTTTTTCTGTATCTGTCCCCCCCAGAACTACAGAGATGGCAGGTTGATGTCATATTTGAGACTCCATCAACCTGGTTAAAACTGTCTTCCCCACCAAGGAGATCCCCTGATACCCTTTCCCACCCAACTTATGGGCCCCAACTGTTAACAGAGGCTTTTTCATACGAATGTCTGGTCTTGGCTCATGCTTCACAACTTCCTAAATCATCTCAAACAAGCAATAGCTGGCCTCAGTGAGTCCCTAGCCCTTATACATCTTGCTAAGTGGTCCTCGGCCAAGCACTAGCAGCAGCCAGCCTAGATTCACAGATGGCCTTTGCCTGAGAATCTTCAAGCTCAGCACAAGTAGCAGCCATCTCAAATTGTTTTATAGCTCATGCAGGGTGGCCCTGGGCAGAACACAGGTGGGGGCTGACCTTGACCTGCACCACCTGAGGAATCCCAGAGCCTGCACACCCAGTGGAAAGCTATAGACCACATCAGGGCACCGCCCCCCTGCCCCTGAATAGCTGATCCTTCACAGAGGGTGGAAGTTGGTGGTCAGTTGTCACAGTCAGTCCTTGCAGCTGACTGGCCTGGGTAAATCCTCTCATTGACCTGCCAATAGCAATCAAGGCTCAATGACAAGAGGAGGGTGTACTCAGCCACACAAAGGACGTACCTCGAGTACCCAGCTTGAATGATAGGGAAGTCTGTGCCCCTGGATCCTATAGCACACCAACTACATTAAACCACACTACCAAGACAGGGAGTCATAGCAGCTCTACCTAATACATAGAAACAAACACAGGGAGACTGCCAAAATTAGAAAGTAACGAAACAAGGCCCAAATGAAAAAACAGATCAAGACTTCAGAACAAGAGCAAACAGAATGGAGATAAGCAATCTATCAGATGCAAAGTTTGAAACACTGATTGTAAGCATGCTCAAGGAACTTAATAGGGACCTCAACAACATGAAACAGATCCAGTGAGAAGTGAAGGATACACTAACTTAAATAAAGAACAGTTTACAGGAAATAATAGTAGACTGGATGAAGCCAAGAATCAAAATCAATGATTTGGAACATAAAGAAGCAAAAAATGACCAATCAGAACATTAAGAAAAAAAAAACACACCAATTTCAAAGAACCTATGCACCACAATGTTCATAGCAGCACAATTTACAATAGCCAAGAGTTGGAAGCAACCTAGGTGCCCATCAGTAAATGAATGGATCAAAAAATTATGGTACATATACACAATGGAATTCTATGCAGCAGAGAGAAAGAAGGAACTACTACCCTTTGCAACAACATGGATGGAACTGGAAAGCATTATGCTGAGTGAAATAGGCCAGGCATTGAAGGACAAATACCATATGATCTCACCTTTGACAGGAAGCTAAAGAATAAAACAAACAAGCAAGCAAAATATAACCAAAGACAGTGAAACACAGAACAGGCTGACAGAGACCAGAGAGGAGAGGGGAGGGAATTTCAGGGGAAAAGAGGAAGAATTCACAGGAAAAAGTATAAAGGACACATGGACAAAAACTAACAGGGGTGGAAATGGGAGGGAGGTGGCTGCTGGGGGGTGGGTGGGCTGGGATGGGAGTAAAAGACAGAAAACTGTACTTGAAGGTTAATTAAATAAAATTAAAATTAATAAATAAATAAAAAGAAGAAAAAAAACTTAAAACAAGGATAGTGTAAGCAGCCTCTGGGACAACTTCAAGCATTCCAACAGTCACATCATGGGGGTGCTAGAAGGATAAAGAAAGAGTAAGAAATTGAAAATCTATTTTAAAAAAAAGACAGAAAACTTCCCTGATTTTGTGAAGGAAATAGACATGCAAGTCCAGGAAGAACAGAGTCCCAAACAAGATGGATGCAAAGAAGCCCACTCCAAGACACATCATAATTAAAATGACAACAGTTAAAGGTAAATAAAGGATCTTAAAAGCAGCCAGAGAAAATCAGTTAATTACCTACAGGGGAATTCCCATAATACTGTCAGCTCATTTCTCAGAAGAAACTTTGCAGGCTAGAAGGGATTGGCAAGAAGTAGTCTAAGTCATGGAAAGCAGGGACCTACAACCAACATGGTTCTACCCAGCAAAGCTACCATTCACAATCAAAGGGCAGATAAAAACCTTCCCAGACAAGAAAACACTAAAAGAGTTCATCATTACCAGACCATTATTATATGAAATATTAAAGGGCTTTTTAGGAAAAAGATCAAAACTATGAACAATAAAATAGCAATAAATATGTATCTATCAATTTTTTTCTTTTTTTATGTTTTATTGATAATGCCATTACAATTGTCCCATTTCCCCTCCTTCGTTCCCCTCCACCCTGCACACCCCGTCCCCCCATATCCCCCTTTTAGTTTATGTCCATGTGTCACAAGTTTTATAGATTCTATATTTCCCATACTATTCTTACCCTCCCCCCCCTACCGTCTATGCTACTTATTCTCTGTACCTTCTCCCTACTTTTTCTCCTCCCACCCCCCTGTTGCTAACCCTCTATGTGATCTCCATTTCTATGCTTCTGCTCATGATCTAGCTGTCCTCTTAGTTTGCTTTTCTTTTAGGTGTGGTTGTTAATAAATGTGAGTTTGCTGTCCTTTCACTGTTCATCTTTTTTATCTTCCTTTTCTTAGGTAAGTCCCTTTAACATTTCATATAATAAGGGCTTGGTGATGATGAACTCCTTCAACTTGACCTTATCTGAGAAGTGCTTTATCTGCCCTTCTATTCTAAATGAAAGCTTTGCTGGATAGAGCAATCTTGGATATAGGTCTTTGGATTTCATGACTTGAATTACTTCTTCCCAGCCCCTCTTGCCTATAAGGTCTCTTTTGAGAAATCAGCTGACTGTCTGATGGGAACTCCTTTTTAGATGACTGTTCCCTTTTCTCTTGCTGCTTCTAGGATTCTCACCTTCATTTGAATCTTGGCTAATTTAATTATGATGTGCCTTAGTGTGTTCCTTCTAGGGTCCAACTTCTTTGGGATTTTCTGAGCTTCCTGGATTTCCTGGAAGTCTATTGCCTTTGCCAGATTGGGGAAGTTCTCCTTTATTATTTGTTCAAATAAGTTTTCCACTTCTTGCTCTTCTTCCTCCCCTTCTGGTACCCCTATAATTCAAATATTGGAATGTTTAAAGATGTCCTGGAGGTTCCTAAGCCTCTCCTCATTTTTTTGAATTCTTGTTTCTTCATTCTTTTTTTTGGTGGTTTTTTCCTCCTTTGGTCCACTCCATTGATTTGAGTTCCAGTTTCCTTCCCATCACTATTAGTTCACTGTGCATTTTCCTTCATTTCACTTAGTGTAGTCTTCATTTTTCATCTAATTTGTGACTAAAATCAACCAGTTCTGTGAGCATCCTGAGCACCAGTGTTTTAAACTGTGCATCCAATAGGCTGGCTATCTCTTGATAGCTTAGAAGTATTGGCTCTGGGGCTTTAACCTGTTCTCCTTCTTGAGCCATAATGTTTTGGTCTGTTTGTGCCTGTTACATACGAGGTGCGGAGCTTTAGGTGTTCACCAGGGCAAGGCAACCCAAGTCACTGGGTTGTGATGCTATATGAGGGGGTGAGGTCAGAGAGGGGCAATGGCATTTGTTCTGCTCTCTCTCGGCTTTTGGTCCCCTCTGCTGCTTCCCACAAGCAAATTGAGCCCTTCTGGTGCTGGTTCTCGGATGTGTGGGCCTGTGCACCCTCCAGGACCCTGTGGATCTCTCCAACAAACTCTGTGAGCCTGGGAGCCTCTACCAGCACCTTGACCCCTGAAAGTTTTTCTAATTGGTGCTTTTAGGCTTTATTTCCTGGCACTGGGGCCCTGGTTTGTGCAGTCTGTCTCACTGTCTGTTTTTTTTACCTGGTTTATCTGCACATGAATGTGTGATTGCGGTCAGCCAGCCGCCTTGTGCCCTCACTGGGTCTGCCCATTGTCCCCCCCACACTGGGGATCTGCCAACCACCACCTGTGCGCCTGGGTGAGTCAGGCCACTTTTTTCTGCCAATACCCCTCTCCGCCAGCCGACAACTCTATCCCTCTCACTGGTCTGGATGAATGAGTCATTGTTGTTGGACTTCAGTACAGTTCAACTTCCTGTATTTTGGTTGCTTCTGGTTTTTAAATCTTTGTTGTTCATACACTTGGTTGTGCGAGGAGGTTCAGTGTTTCCACTTACACCTCCATCTTGGCCAGAAGTCCTTATCTATCAAAAATTGAATCTAAAAAACAAACTAAGCAAACAAGAAGAGCAGAGACAGAATCATGGTTATTGTCTTTTGAGAGAGCCTTTTGTTGGTTGCCAGATGGGAGGTGGGTGTGGGGAGAATAGGGGAAGAGGTGAGGTAATTAAAAAGTACAAATATGTGGTTACAGAAAACCATGGGGATCTAAAAGTACAGTATAGAAAATGGAGTAGCACAAAAATTTACATGATCCATAGACAAGAACAATGGTGTGGAGATTGCCAGAGGGAGTCGGGGATGCTGAGTGGAGGGGAGTAAAGGGGGAAAAGTTGGGACAACTGTAAAAGCATAATCAATAAAATATAATTAAAAGATAAAATTATAAAAATAGATTTATATATAGAGAAGAAAAAGGGTTTTAAAGTTTTATATATAAATATATACATTTGTATTCATTTATACACATTATAAAATTAAAAATACATTATATACTACTATATATAGATATATGTAAGCAACTCTATATACCAGCTAGATAGAGACCTGAGTATTTATGTTCAACTCTCATCACACAATCTTTCCATAACATATATGTCTTCATCCCTTGCTAGATGTATGCTAACAGAAACTCTATGAGGGAAAAAGGTTTCCCTCATGAGGGAAGGATATGGGACTTTTAAGCAAATACTGACAGTATGATAAAAAATTATTCCAATGAGAAAGAAATATTAATAAAATACTGCACACTAATAAAGTTAAGTAAAAACCTCATACAAAAGTGAAAAAAGGGGAGGACATAATCTAAAACGAATGTTTCTAAGTGGAAAAGCTGTAGGAATATTGTTTTGAAAGTTAAATCCAAAATGGATTGAGGATTGGGAAAAATTTTGTAGACAAAATGGGCCTTTTTAAGCTATTTATTTTCACAAAACAAAGAAAATGTCATTATCAATCCACTGTGTGTAGTGAAAGCTTTTCTACACCTATTCTGTGTCAGTCTTCTCTGTGTGCAGCATGACCTTCACTTCAGAGAGGAAAGCATCAGTATGGTTTCAGAGGAACTAAAGCCCAAGAAAGGTGGAAGACAGCAAGGACATAGTCAGCAGTTTTAAATAAATTCAAGTATCAGGCCCAAAATAATTACATTCCAGAATATTGAAAAGAACACAGTTATAACCCCAAACCATGGTCAAAAATTTTGACAAACGTAAAAATTCCCAAAGACTAGATAAGAGCAAATGTTTACATTTTCGAAAGAAATGAAAAGTAGATTTAAGAAACATTTTATATTGAACCACAAGATAATGTTAGCTGGTTTGTGAGCATTGGAAATGAAAATGGGGTTCATTTTTATAAACTGAACTAGCTACATTCCTTCTGGGATTACTAGACTGCTAGGCAATAGGTTGCCAGAGGTTTATTCTGTCATGATTTCATCAGAACATCTTATAAAATGTCTCATGTTCTTGTATTCAAGATAGAGAAATGTGGCCTAAGTGAACTAGAATGTGCAGGATCCATAGCTGTTGAACATAGTTAATTAAGTATAGAAGGAACCTTGAGGAAGCCAGGATGCCAGAGTGCAAATACAAGAATCTGAGTGTTCAATATTGCAATATTATTTTCTTGAACAGTGGTACCCAACCTTTCTGACACCAGGAACCCATTTCCTAGAAGACAGAGTTGGGTAGGGGGGCAAACAGGAGGAAGAGCTCAGGTGAACTTCTCTCATGGCCCAGTTCCTAATAGCCACAGACTGTTACCAACCCACGGTCTGGGGTTTGGGGACCCCTGTTCTTGAAAGACTTATCTCTTGAGCTGTAGGTAGCCAAAACTGAACAGGGAAGCTAACATTGCAAAAAGCTGCCTGCCTCACAACATTCAAATATGTGAGAGCTACCTTATGGAACAGAATAATAAGAAACAAAAGAAAAAATAAACAAATGGAACTATATAAAACTAAAACATTTCCTGCAACAAAGGTAACCATCAACAAAATGAAAACACAACCCACTGAATGGGAGAAAATATTCACCAATACATCTAATAAGAAGTTAATGTCAAAAACTTATATTATACAGAATTTATAAAACTCAATACCTAAAAAACAAACAACCCAATTAAAAAATGGGCAAAGGACTTAAATAAGCACTTCTCCAAGGAGGACATACAAAGGGCCCAGAGACATATGAAAACATGCTCAGCATAAATAGCCATCAGAGAGATGCAAATTAAAACCACAATGAGACACCACTTCACACCAGTGAGAATGGCCATCACAAACAAATCAACAAACAACAAGTGCTCACAAGGTTATGGAGAAAAGGGAACCCTAGCGCAGAGTTTGTGGGAATGCAGACTGGTGCAGCCACTGTGGAAAACAGTATGGAATTTCCTCAGAAAACTAAAAATGAAATGCCTTTTGACCCAGTGATTCCACTGGCAGGATTATACCATAAGAGCTTGAGACACCAACTCAAAAGAACCTATGCACCCCAATGTTCATAGCAGCACAATTTACAATAGCCAAGTGTTGGAAGCAACCTAAGTGCCCATGAGTAAATAAATGGATCAAAAAATTATGGTACATTTACATGATGAAATACTACACAGCAAAAAAAAAAAAAAGGATCTCCTACCCTTTGTGACAGCATGGACAAAAATGGAGAGCATTATGCTAAGTGAAATAAGCCACACGTTGAAAGACAAATACCATATGATTTCACATTTAAGTGGAACATAACCAACAAAACAAACATGAGCAAAATATAACCAGAGACATTGAGACTAAGAACAAACTGACAGTAACCAGAGGGGAGGTGGGAGGGAATAATGGGGGGAAAGCATTTTCAAGAACATGTATAAAGGACACATGGACAAAACCAAAGTGGAGTTGGATCAAGGATGGGAAGTAGAGACGGCTGGGGTGAGAAGGAGTAATGGTGAGTGGGGTGGAAATGGAGACAACTGTGCTTGAGCAATAAAATAAATGTAAAAAAAATGGGCAAAGGTAAAAAATGTGCAATGGAACTAAATAGACACTTCTCCAAAGAGGATACACAGGTGACCAATAGACATATGAAAAGATGCTCAATTTCACTAATTATCAGAGAAATGCAAATTAAAACTACAATGAGATATCACCTCACACCTGTCAGAATGGCTATCATGAATAAATCAACAAACAACAAGTACAGGAGAAGATGTGGAAAGGGAACCCTAGTGAACTGTTATTGGAAATGCAGAAGGATACAGCCACTGTGGAAAACAATGTGGCAATACATCAAGAAATTAAAAATGAAACTGCCTCAGAGGCAGCAGTTCCACTTTGGGGAATATATCCAAAGAAATCCCAAACATTAATTCAAAAAAATATATCCATCCCTATGTTCATTGCAGTGTTACCTAAAATACACATGATTTGACCCTGGCTATTGTAGCTCGGTGGATTGAGTGCGGGCCTGAGAACCAAAGGAATGCAGTTCAATTCCCAGTCAGGGCACATGCCTGGGTTGTAGGTCAGTTCTCTGCAGGGGATGCACCAGAAGCAACCATACAGTGATATTTCTCTCCCTCTTTCCTTACCTTCCCCTCTGAAGATAAATAAAAACTTTAAAAAATAATAATAACAAAATAAAATAAAATACACAAGATTTGGAAATACTCCAAGCGTCCAGCAGTACATGAGTAGATAAAACAACTATGGGACATTTATATAATGGAATATTATTCAGCCATAAAAAAAGAAGAAACCGGAGAGGGAAGATGGCAACAGAGTAGGAAGGAGTAGATTCCATTTCCTCATACACATGGGAGAGAATCCTGGCTGATCTATGGAGGAACAGTGCAAATAGCCAACAGTTCCCCAGCATATATGAAAATAAGAGACCAGAAATTGTAACGGACACGGAAAAACCAGGCAGTAACAAGACAGCTACAGGTCAGTAGGGTCTCATGGACTGGAGCAAAGACAAGAGCAGCAGTGGCCTTGGCCAGCACCCAGCAGCCTCAGCAGCGACCAGTATCCAGCACCTGGTGCATCTGCCAGTGACTCTTCAGGAGACCCTGCACCCAGCTGGTCTACAGCAGACTCTTTGGGAGCCTTGGGCCTGCTGCAGGGTCCTTGGGAGAGGGCGGGATCATCAGCTCCCTCCCTCTCTGTCTAAGCAAGGCTGGGCAAAACCTGGGAGAGACCTTTCTGCTTGAGTTTACAGAGAGTAATAAGGACAAAGGGCAGTGTTCAACCGCAAACTCTGTGGTTGCCAGCCTGGGAGAATTGAGAGGCTCACTGTTGGTCTATGACTCAGATAGTCACCACTCTGCCTGGGGGATTAGGATGTGCTGAGAGGCAGGCTTTCTTGAGAAAATTTTTGGAAAGTAAACTGAAGGATTCTTCTGCGACAGATACTTGTCCTTCTCCCTACTCAGCCTGGCAGCAATCCAGACGATGGGTGGAAGCCCTTGAGTTCCACCGAAGAACTGGGAAGGTCCCATGGGACCTGGACAGCCTGGCTGGCATGTAAGCGCCGCCACCTCAGCCCACAGTGAGGACCCCTGGGGGCAGTGCTCTGAAAAGAACCTAGACCCCCTTACTGGGGCTCTGGGGAGATGCACCAGGTTAGTTCTTGGGAGAAGGCTTGCAGAAAGGCCACAGGAATCCCCCTTAAGTGCTACAGCCAGTAAAACCTGGTTGGCTAGTTTGAAACCAACAAGAGATGTTTGGGGGTATTTTTGTTTTGTTTTTTAAGTAATCTTGTATTTTTTAAATTTTATTATTGTTTTATCTTTCAATACTTTTTCCTCTTCTTTCTTCTTCCCTGGTTTATTCCTTCTTCCTTTCTTTCCAAACTTATTGCTTTTTCTTCCCTCCTCCTGCGATTTTTTGTTGTTGTTGTTGATATTTTTTTTCTTTTACCCACAAGTGACACAAACAACTTGGAACTGAGATAAGACCATAGTTGGACCCAAAAAGGGGGAATCCCAACAGTAGAGACAAAGAGACAAATTTTACTTTGCGATAGCAGAGAAGCCACAAGTTACTACATAATTGTATTATTATTAATGTTGTTTCATTATTCTCACTTCCTTTCTATTTTAATACTATCTTTGTATTCCTCCTCTTTCTGTATAGGCTTCCTTGCCTTGGCTGGTTATATTGTATCATTTGACAGGTTGCCCCGGTTCTCTCCTCCACAGTGTATTGCTAATTTTCTATACTTCATGTCACTTGTTTTCATTTAGCACAGTACCTAAAGTTCTATACCCACTATTAATGTTATCCTGATCACATAGAATCTGTCATATGATTGTTGCTCTAATATTATTGTAAATAATAGCTGTTTAATACAACTGTAAATACTTCAAAACACATCTCCCAGATCTTAGCCCACTTTACACTTTCCTGAACTCTATTACTGGAGTGATTAACTCTATTTGCTCACACACTACACCTATTTACTATCCTTTACTCTCACCCTACCTCAGAATCTGACTACCTGCAACCTCACTGCTTTCTAAATCCAATTCAAAAGACTTCCCTACACAACAAGAGACTTACCTTTTCTCCTTCCTTTCTTAAAAGTGGTAAGATGGGTTGAAGATCATAGTTACCACTGTATATAGCTTAAAGATGTTCTATCTCTTCTCTACTAGCTCACTGTAAATATCATAAAATACTCTTTTAATGTCATAAACCATTTTGCCTCACACTCCAACTAATCACCAAAAAAAAAAGGAGGTAGAAGAAGAGAACACCAGGATACCCAAAGGAGACTGCATCACTGAATTACACAGATATTCTACCACAGAGGTTCACACCATAAACACAGGCAGTCAGAACAGATCAATTCAAGAAGCTGAGGTTAACAAGAAGAGCCTCATGAAAAATAAAAGACAAAGAAAAAAATCTCCAAATAAAAAAAAGAGGAGGCCTCAAAAAGAATGTTAGATGAAAGAGAGGCAACTCAACTATCAGATATTAAATTCAAAACACTGGTTATCAGGAAGTTCTAAGAGCTCACAATGAGCTACAAGAAACTACAGGGGAGCTACAATGAACTCATTGGAAACTATATCAACATGAAAAAGGATATAGAAACTATCAGGAAAGACCAAGAGGAAATGTAGAATACAATTTATGAACAGAAGAACACAGTGGAAGGGACAAAAAGCAGGATCAATAAGGCAGAACATCAAATCAGTGAGCTGGAGGACAAAGTAGGAAAAACTCCCAGAAAGAGCAAGAAAAGGAAAAGATGCTCAGAAAGAATGCAGAGGGATTAAGAGAAATGCAGGACAACATGAAAAATAATAATATCAGAATAATAGGGATACCAAAAGGAGAAGAAAAAGAACACAGGATAGAAAACCTATTTGAAAAAATAATGAGGGAAAACTTCCCTAATATGAGGAGAGACAAAGTCACACTAATTCAGAAAACACAAAGAGTCCCAATCAACAGGAATCCTAGGAGGCTCACTTCAACACACATCATCATTAAAATCGCAATATTGCAAGACAAAGAGAGAATCTTAAAGGCAGCAAGGGAGAAAAAGGAAGTAACATACAAGGGAGCCTCAATAAGGTTAGCTGATGACTTCTCAATGGAAACACCCCAAGCAAGAGAAGAATGTCAAGAAATATTCCAAGTAATGAGAACCAGAGGCCTGCAACCAACTCTACTTTAAACAGCAAGGCTCTCAGTCAAGATAGAAGGCCAAATAAAAAGCTTCCAAAACAAAAGAAGTCTAAAAGAATATACCTCCACCAAACCAGCTCTGCAACAGATGCTAAAAGGACTGCTTTAAGGAAAGGAAAGAAAAGAGAGAGACAGAGAAAAACACAGGTACAAAAATAGCAATGAATAAGTACCTATCAATAATAACCTTAAACAATTTACTTTTAGTAAATGGCTTAAATGTTCCAATCAAAAGACATAGATAGCCCAATGGATAAGAAAGCATGACCCACACATGTGCTGCCTACAAGTCACCCACCTTGGGACAAAAGACCTACACAGACTAAAAGTGAAGGTCTGGAACAAATTTCCCAAAAAAACGAACAAGAAATAAAATCTGGGGTAGTAATACTCATATCAGACAAAATAGACTTCCAAAAATAGGGCCATAAAGAGAGACCCTGAAGGTCACTTCATAATACTCAAAGGAAAAATCTACCAAGATGATATTAGCATTGCAAATATATATGGACCAAACATAGGAGCACCCAAATATATAAAGAAAATCTTAGAGGACTTCAAGAAAGATATTGACAGCAACACAATTATAGTTGAGAATTTTAATATCCCACTATCAAAAATAAATCTTCCAAACAGAATATTAACAAAGATATTGTGGCGTTGAACAATGCCCAAGATGAAATGGACTTAACTGATATATATAGAGCCATTCATCCAAAAGAAGCTAAATACACATTCTTTTCAAATACACATGGAAAAAGTAGACCACATGATATGACACAAAACAAGCCTCAACAAATTCAAAAAAACTGAAATCATACCAAAAATTTTCTTCAATCACAAGAGACTGAAACTGGAAACCAACCCCCCACAAAAGAAAAAACCCAACACATCCCAAATCCTGGAGATTGAAAAATAGCATGCTATTAAACAATCAATGGGTCAAGAATGAAATTAGGGGAGAAATAAAAAAGTATCTGGAAAAAAATGTAAATGTACTCACCACAACCCCAAACTTATGGGACACAGCAAAGGCAGTCATGAGAGGGAAGTTGATAGCAATACAGGCCTACCTAAAAAAAGATAGAAACATTTAAAACAAACAACCTACCCCTATGCCCACAAGAATATGAGTAACAACAACAAAAACAGCCCAGAGCAAGTAGAAGGAAGGAAATAAGCAAAATCAGAGTAAAATTAAATGACATAGAGACTAAAAGCACAATTCTAAGGATCAATGAGTCCAGGAGCTGGTTTTTCGAACAGATAAACAAAACAGACAAGCCTTTAATTAGGCTCATCAAGACAAAAAAAAAAAAAGAGAGTACCCAAATAAACACAATCAGAAATGAAACAGGAGAGATTACAACTGATACCCCAGAAATACAAAGGATTGTAAGAAATTACTATGAAGAACTGTATGCCAAGAAATTTGACACCTGGGTGCAATGGACAAATTTCTAGAAAAATATAATCTTCAAAACTCAATGAAAAAGAAACAGAATATCTGAACAGACCAATAACAGCAGATGAAATGAAGCAGTAATCAAAAATCTCCCATCACACAAAAGCTCTGGAGAAAATGGTTTCACAGCAGAATTCTACAAAGCATTTAACGAAGAGCTAACTCCAATCCTCCAAAGATTATTGAAAAAAATCCAAAATGATGGATGACTCTCAAACTCTTTTTATGCAGCCAACATCATTCTAATTCCAAAACCAGATAAAGATAAAACAAAGAAAGAAAACTTCAGGCCAGTATTGCTGATGAACATAGATGCTAAAATTCTCAACAAAATATTGGCAAATCACATCTAACAATATATCAAAAAGATCATACACCATGACCAAGTGGGATTCATCCCAGAGATACAAGGATGGTTCGATATTTGCAAATCAGTAAGTGTAATACATCACGTAAACAAAAGCAAAGACAAAAATCACATGATCATATCAATAGATGCCAAAAAAGCTTTTGATAAGGTACAACACCATGTATTATAAAAACACTCACCAAAGTGGGAACAGAGGGAGCAATCCTCAATATAATAAAGGACACATATGAGAGACCTATGGCCAACATCATACTCAATGGGCAAAAACTAAAAGCTTTTCCACAAAGATCAGGAACAAGACAAGGTTGTCCACTTTCACCACTTCTATTCAATATAGTATTAGAAGTTTTGGCCACAGCGATCAGGCAGGAAAAGGAAATAAAAGGCATCCAAATAGGAAAGGAGGAAACAAAACTGTCACTGTTTGCAGATGATATGATAGTGTACATGAAAAATCCTATAGACTCTACAGAAAAACTGCTCAATGCAATAAATGAATTTGGCAATACAGAGAGATAAAAAGTCAATATCAAGAAATCAAAGGCATTTTTGTATACTAACAATGAAACAGCAGAAGCAGAAATCAAGAAAAAAATCCTATTCAATATAGGAAAAAGAGAAATAAAATACCTAGAAATAAACCTAACCTACGAGGTAAAAAACCTATATGCAGAAAACTACAGAACACTGAAGAAAGAAATCAAGGAACATACAAACAAATGGAAACATATACCATGTCCATGGATTGGAAGAATTAATGTCATCAAAATGTCCATACTACCCAAAGCAATTTACAGATTCAATGCAATACCTATTAAAGTACCAATGCCATATTTCACAGACATAGAACAAATACTTCAAAAATTTATATGGAATCATAAGTGACACCAAATAGCAGATTTTGAGAAAGAAGAATGAAGTAGGGAGGGATCACAATACCTGATACCAAACTGCACTACAAGGCCACTGTAATCAAAACAGCCTGGTACTGGTATAAAAACAGGTACATAGACCAGACAGCTCATAAATAAACCCAAGTTTCTATGGGAAATTAATATTCAACAAAGGGGACAGCAACATACAATGGACTAAAAGTAGGTTCTTCCACAAATGGTGTTGGGAGAACTGGACAGCTATGTACAAAAAAATGAAACTTGAGCACCAACTTACACCATACATCAAAACAAATTCAAGGTGGATAAAAGACTTAAATATAAGCCATGACACCGTTAAAGTCCTAGAGGAGAACATTGGCAAAAAATCTCAGATATTTCACACAGCAACATTTATACTGATATGTCCCCTAAAGCAAGGGACATAAAAGAAAAAATAAACAAATGGGATATCATCAAAATAAAAAGTTTCTGCATGGCTAAAGAAAACAGTATTAAAATAAAAAGAGAACCAACTGTTTGGGAAAACATATTTGCCAATGATACCTCAGACAAGGCTTTAATCTCCAAAATATACAAAGAACTTACATGAATCCACTCTGAGAAGATAAGCAACACAATTGAAAAGTGGGCAAAGAACTTGAACAGACATTTCTCCAAGAAGGACATACAGAGGATCCTGGGACACATGAAAAGATGCTCAATACCATTAGCTATCAGAGAGACGCAAATTAAAACCACAATGAGATACCACTTTACACCAGTCAGAATGACCATCATAAACAAAGCAACAAACAACAAATGTTGGAGAGGTTGTAGGGAAAAGGGGACACTAGTTCACTGTTGGTGGGATTGCAGACTGGTACAACCATTATGGAAAACAGTATGGAATTTTCTCAGAAAACCAAAAATGAATATTCCGTTGGACCCAGTAATTCCATTGCTAGAAGATATCCTAAGAACCCTGAAACACCAATCTAAAAAACCTACACACCCCAATGTTCATAGTAGCACAATTAACAATAGCCAAGAGTTGGATACAACCTGAGTTCCCATCAGTGAATGAATGGATCCAAAAACTATGGTACATTTGCACAATGGAATTCCATGCAGAAGAAAGAAAGAAGGAGCTCCTACACTTTGCAACAGCATGGATGGAACTGGAAAGCATATGCAGAGTGCAATAAGGCAAGTGGTGAAAGACAAATACCATATGACCTCTCCTTTAACAGGAAGCTAAAGAACAAAACAAGCAAGCAGCAAAATATAACCAAAGACTCTGAAATACAGAACAAGCTGACAAGAACCAGAGGGGAAAGGGGAGGGAATTTCAGGGGGAAAGGGGAAGGATTCACAGGAACAAGTTTAAAAGACACATGGACAAAAATAAGGGGGGTGGAAATAGGAGGGAGGTGAGGAGCACTAGGGGGTGGGCTGGGATGGGAGTAAAAGACAGATAACTATACTTGAACAATAACTAAATTTTAAAAATGCTTAAATAAGAAGAAGAAGAAGAAGAAACTTTTACCCTTTACTACAGCATGGATGGTCCTGGAGAACATTATGCTAAGTAAAATAAGCCAGTCAGAGAAAGACAAATACCAGATGATTTTACTCATAGATAGAATTTAATAAACAAACTGAACTAACAAGCAAAATAGAGACATACTCACAGATGAAGAGCAGGTTTACAGTGCTGGGCAGGGGTGTTGGTGGTGGTAGAGGGATGGAGTAAAAAAGACAGAGAGAGAAAGAGCACATGGACACCTACAACAGTGTGGTGATTGTGGTGAGGTGCACATGAGGGGTGGGCAGAGGTGGAAGAGGCTATAAGGGTGACACATTTTAATGAAAAATACAATTAAAATAAACTATAAAATACAAAAAATAAACATAAACCCAATATTTACACTCAATCAGTTACAGCCCACAAAGCTAAACAAAGACCAATAAAAGATGTGCCATTAGATACAGTAGTAACACAATATAATTTTATATTCAACAAAGTTCTAGTCTTAGCTCTAGCCAACTTAATAATGCATTATTAATAAAAAAAAGTACAAGGAGAGGTAAAAGATTGTTATCCTGGCTAGAGGATTATATATCTCAGAAAGTCCAAGTCAAACAATTACAATTAGCTCTAAAGACTAATACAGTAGCAATATAAGATGAAGTCACAGAAAGTAATGTTTTTCTCTATGTTTGGAGAAAACATTTAGAAAATAAATATTTTTTAATTTTATGCATAATTGTACAAATGCATAATATCTAGGGGAAAAACAGAAATAAACATGAGGATTTCTATTAAAAATCTAGTAAGTTTCTGAAGTATTTGTTCAAACACTTGAAAAAGTAAAGAAATACAAGACAGACTTCCGCCAAGATAGAGGTGTAGATGGAAGCACTATGCCTCCTCCCACAAACAAGTTTAAAAACAACAAAGTTTTAGCAATAAGAACACAGCCAAAACTGCAGAAAATTGAACTTCACCAAAGTCTGACAACAAACCCATCAGCCAAACCGCGTCACCAACCAGCGACCTGGGTGGCCTCTCTCTGACCCGCCCCTACATACAGCCTCACAAACCAGCGACCTGGGTGGCGCCGCCATGGTAAACGAATAAAGCTCCCCTCCTCGTACATAACAGGTACAAACAGATCAAAACATGGCTCAAGAAGAACTTAAAGCCAACAGCTGACAAACCTAAGCGGTGAAAAAATAGCTAAACTATCAGATGCACAGTTCAAAACACTGGTGATCAGGATGCTCACAGTACTGGTTGATTTTGGTCACAAATTAGAAGAACATATGAAGGCTAAACTAATTGAAATGAATGGAAATGAGCAGGAAACCAATAGTAATGGAAAGGAAACTGGGACTCAAATCAAAGGAGTGGACCAGAAGGAGAATAAAAATGACCAAACATAAAAGAATGTAGAAACAAGAATTCAAAAAAATGAGGAGAGGCTTAGGAACTTCCAGGACATCTTTAAACGTTCTAACATCCGAATTATAGGGGCACCAGAAGGGGAAGAGGAACAGCCACAAGTGGAAAACTTCTTTGAACAAATAATAAAAAAGAATTTCCCCCAATCTGGCAAAGGAAATAGACTTCCAGGAAATCCAGGAAGCTCAGAGAGTCCCAAAAAAGTTGGACCCAAGAAGAAACACACCAACCCACATCATAATTACATTAGCCAAGATTCAAATGAAGGAGAGAATTCTAGAAGCAGCGAGAGATAAGGGGACAGTCACCTACAAAGGAGTTCCCATCAGACTGTCAGCTGATTTCTCAAAAGAGACCTTACAGGCAAGAAGGGGCTGGAAAGAAGTATTCCAAGTCATGAAATCCAAAGACTTACATTGAAGATTGCTCTATCCAGCAAAACTTTCATTTAGAATGGAAGGACAGATACAGTACTTCTCAGATAAGATCAAATTCAAGGAGTTCATCATCACCAAGCCCTTATTATATGAAATGTTAAAGGGACTTACCTAAAAAAAAGAAGATAAAAAAGATGAACAGTAAAACGACGGCAAACTCACACTTATTAACAGCCACACCTAAAACAAAAGCAAACTAACAAGACAGCTAGATCAGGAGTAGAACCATAGAAATGAAGATCACATGGAGGGTTAGCAACGGAGGAGTGGGAGAAGGAGAAGGGGAGAGAAGGTACAGAAAATAAGTAGCATAGATGGTAGGTAGAAAATAGGGGGGAGGGCAAGAATAGTAGGGGAGACATAGAATCTAAAGAACTTCAGACACGTGGTCATAAACTAAAAAAGGGGGGTTTAACAGTGAGGGAGGGGGTGTGCAGAATGGAGAAGAATGAAGGGGGGAATAGAACAACTGTAATGCCATAGTCAATAAAATATATTAAAAAATAAAAATTAAATAAATAAAATCTTTAAAAGAGAAAAAAGAAATATGAGGCAGTTGTTTTTGCATTGGTGTATTTTCTTTTTTAAAATTTTATTTAGTTATTTTTCACGTACACTTTTTTGTCTATTTCACCCATCCCAGCCCCTGCCGTGCTCCTACATCCCTCCCATTTCCACCCACCTTAGTTCTCGTCCCAGTGTCCTTCCTATTTCTTCCTCGAAATCCCTCTACTTTTTTCCCCTTAAATTCCCTTCCCTCTCCTCTCTGGTCACTGTTCCCCCCTGTTCTCTATTTCAGTGTCTTTGTTTTTATTCTGCTTGCTTGTTTGTTTTGTTTAGCTTCCTGTTAAAGGTGAGATCATATGGTATTTATCTTTCAACACCTGGCCTATTTCACTCAGCATAATGCTTTCCAGTTCCATCCATGTTGTTGCAAAGGGTAGGAGCTCTTCCTTTCGCTCTGCTGCATAGAATTCCATTGTGTATATGTACCACAATTTTTTGATCCATTCATTTACTGATGGGCACCTAGGTTGCTTCCAACTCTTGGCTATTATAAATTGTGCTGCTATGAACATTGGGGTGCATAGGTTTTTTTGAAATTGATGTTTTAGGATTCTTAGGATATAATCGTAGCAGGGGAATTCCTGGGTCAAAAGGCATATTCATTTTTAGTTTTCTAGGAAATTCTATACTGTTTTCCATAATGGTTGTACCAGTCTGCAATCCCACCAACAGTGAACTAGTGTCCACTTTTCCCCACAACCTCTCCAACTTGTTTGTTGCTTTGTTTATGATGGCCATTCTGACTGGTTTAAATTGGTATCTCATTTTGGTTTTAATTTGCGTCTCTCTGATACCTAGCAATATTGAGCATCTCTTCGTGTGTCTCTGAATCTTCTGTATGTCCTCCTTGGAGAAGTGTTTGTTCAAGTCCTTTTCCCATTTTTTAATTGTGTTGGTTGTCTTCTTAGAGTGGAGTCATGTAAGTTCTTTGTATATTTTGGAGATTAAAACTTTGTCTGAGGTATCATTGGCAAATATGTTTTCCCACAGAGTGGTTGTCTTTTTAATTTAATACTGTTTTCTTTAGTCACGCAGAAGCTTTTTATTTTTATGAGATCCCATTTGTTTATTCTTTTCTTTATATTCCTTGGTCTAGGGGACATATCAGTAAAAATGTTGCTGTGTGAAATATCTGAGATTTTCTTGCCAATGTTCTCCTCTAGAAATTTAATGGTGTTACGGCTTATATTTAAGTCTTTTATCCACCTTGAATTTGTTTTGGTGTATGGTGTAAGTTGGTGCTCAAGTTTCATTTTTTTGCATGTAGCTGTCCAGTTCTCCCAACACCATTTGTTGAAGAGGCTATCTTTACTCCATTTTATGCTACTGCTCCCTTTGTCGAATATTAAATGACTGCAGAGTTGGGTTTATTTCTGGGCTCTCCGTTCTGTTCCATTGCTCTATATGCCTGTTTTTATGCCAGAACCAGGCTGTTTTGATTAAAGTGGCCTTGTAATAGAGTTTGATATCAGGTAGTGATCCCTCCTACTTTGTTCTTCTGTCTCAGAATAGCAGCTGCTATTCGGGGTCTTTTGTGGTTCCATATAAATTTTTGAAGTGTTTGTTCTATGTCTGTGAAATATGCCATTGGTACTTCAATAGGTATTGCATTGAATCTGTATATTGCTTTGGGTAGTATGGACATTTTGATCTTGTTAATTCTTCCAATCCAAGAACAAGGTATATGTTTCCATTTGTTTGTGTCTTTCTTGATTTCATTCTTCAGGGCTGTGTAGTTTTCTGCATACAGGTCTTTTACCTCCTTAGTTAGGTTTATTCCC
The DNA here is from genome assembly GCF_021234435.1 of Artibeus jamaicensis. Classification (NCBI taxonomy): domain Eukaryota; kingdom Metazoa; phylum Chordata; class Mammalia; order Chiroptera; family Phyllostomidae; genus Artibeus; species Artibeus jamaicensis. Next base: position 966,511 of record NW_026521837.1, read on the forward strand.
AGATATTTTATTTTTCTCTTTGTTAATCGAATGGGAATTTATCCTTGATTTCTGCTTCTGCTGATTCATTGTTGGTATACAAAAATGCCTTTGATTTCTGGATATTGACTTTGTAACCTGCTGTTTTCCCAAATTCATTAATTAGTTCCAGCAGTTTTTGGGTGGACTCTATAGAATTTTCCATGTACATTATCATGTCATGTGCAAACAGTGACAGTTTTGCTTCCTCCTTTCCAACTTGGATGCCTTTTTTCCCTTTTCCTGGCTGATTGCTGTGGCTAAAACTTTCAATACTATATTGAATAGAAGTGGTGAAAGTGGACATCCTTGTCTTGTTCCTGATCTTAGTGGAAAAGCTTTTATTTTGCCCATTGAGTATGGTGTTGGCTGTAGGTCTCTCATATATGGCCTTTATTATACTGAGGAATGCTCCCTCTATTCCCACTTTGCTGAGTGTTTTTATCATAAATGGGTGTTGTATCTTATCAAAAGCTTTTTTGGCATCTATTGATATGATCCTGTGGTTTTTGTCTTTGCTTTTGTTTATGTGATGTATTACATTTACTAATTTGCGAGTATTGAACCATCCTTGCATCCCTGGGATGAATCCCACTTGGTCATGGTGTATGATCTTTCTGATATATTTTTGGACGCGATTTGCCAATATTTTGTTGAGCATTTTAGCATCTATGTTCATCAGCGATATTGGCCTGAAGTTCTTTCTTTGTTGTGTCTCTATCTGGTTTTGGGATTAGGATGATGCTGGCTTCATAAAAAGAATTTGGGAGTTTTCCATCCTTCTGGATTTTTTGGAATAGTCTGTGGAGAATAGGGGTTAGCTCTTCCTTAAATGCTTTGTAGAATTCTCCTGTGAACCCATCTGGTCCAGGACTTTTGTGTGATGGGAGTTTTTTGATTACTTTTTCTATTTCTTTTGCCATTATTGGTGTGTTTAGATTTTCTGCTTCTTTTTCACTGAGTTTTAGAAGATTGTATTTTTCTAGAAATGTGTCCATTTCCCCTAGGTTTTCAAATTTCTTGGCATACAGTTCTTCATAGTAATTTCTTACAATCCATTGTATTTCTGTGGTATCAGTTGTAATCTCTCCTCTTTCAGTTCTGATTGTGTTTATTTGTGTCCTGTCTTCTTTTCTTGATGAGCCTACATAAAGGCTTGTCTATTTTGTTTATATTTTCAAAGAACCAACTCCTGGATTCACTGATCCTTAAATTGTGCTTTTAGTTTCTATGTCATTTAATTCTGCTCTAATCTTGGTTATTTCCTTCCTTCTGCTTGCTCTGGGCTGTCTTTGTTGTTGTTCCTCGAGTTCTTGCAGGCGTGGGGTTAGGTTGTTTGTTTGAAATGTTTCTATCTTCTTTAGGTAGGCCTGTATTGCTATAAACTGCCCTCTCATGACTGTCTTTGCTGTGTCTCATAAGTTTTGGATTGTTGTGTGATCATTTTCATTTGTTTCCAGAAACGTTTTGATTTCATCCCTAATTTCGTTCTTGACCCATTCATTGTTTAATAGCATACCATTCAGTCTCTATGGTTTTGGGTGCTTTGGGTTTTTTCATTTGGGGTTGGTTTCCAATTTCAATCCCTTGTGGTTAGAAAAGATGCTTGGTACGACTTCAATTTTCTTGAATTTTTTGAGGCTCGTTTTCTGTACTATCATGTGGTGTATCTATGAACATTTTCCATGTGCATTTGAAAAGATTGTGTATTTAGCTTCTTTGGGATGAAGGGCTCTTTATATACCAGTGAAGTCCACTTCTTCTAGGGTGTTGTTTAATGCTGCAATATCTTTGTTGATATTTTGTTTGGAAGATCTGTCCATTTTTGATAGTGGGGTGTTCAAATCCCCTACTATAATTGTGTTGCTCTCAATATCTTTCTTGAAGTCCTCTAAAATTTTCTTAATATATGTGGGTGCCCGTATGTCTGGTTCGTATATATTTACGATGTTAATGTCTTCTTGGTGGATTCTTCCCTTGAGTATAATGAAGTGACCTTCTGGGTCTCTCTTTATGGCCCTTTTTTTGAAGTCTCTTTTGTCCGATATGAGAATTGCTACCCCAGCTTTTTTTTCTTGTCCATTTGCTTGGAAAACTTGTTTCCAGCCTTTCACTTTTAGTCTGTGATGGTCTTTTGTCCTGAGGTGGGTCTCGTAGGTAGCATATGTGTGGGTCATGCTTTCTTATCCATTAAGCTATTCTGTGTCTTTTGATTGGAGCATTTAATCCATTTACATTTAAGGGTATTATTGATAGGTACTTATTCATTGCCATTTTTGTACCTGAGTTCCTCTCTGTCTCCCTCTTTTCCTTCCTATCCTCAAAGCAGTCCTTTTAGTATTTCTTGTAGAGCTGGTTTGGTGGAGGCGTATTCTTTTAGACTTCTTTTGTCTTGGAAGCTCTTTATTTGGCTTTCTATCTTGATTGATTGCCTTGCTGGGTAAAGTAGTCTTGGTTGTAGGCCTATGTTTCTCATTACTTGGAATATTTCTTGCCATTCTCTTCTTGCTTGGAGTGTTTCCATTGAGAAGTCAGTAGCTAACCTTATTGGGGCTCCCTTGTATGTTACTTCTTTTTTCTCCCTTGCTGCCTTTAAGATTCTCTCTTTGTCTTGGAATTTTGCCATTTTGATGATGATGTGTCTTGAAGTGGGCCTCCTTGGGTTCCTCTTGATTGGGACTCTCTGTGATTCCTGGACTTGTGTGACTTTTTCTGTCATCAAATTAAGGACATTTTCTCTCATTACTCTTTCAAATATGTTTTCTATCCCTTGTTCTTCTTCTTCTCCTTCTGGTATTCCTATTATTCGGATATTGTTACGTTTCATATTGTCTTGCATTTCTCTTAATCCCTCTGCATTCTTTCTGAGCCTCTTTTCCTTTTCCTGCTCTTCCTGTGAGATGCTTTCTACTTTGTCCTCCAACTCACTAATCCTATCCTCCGCTTCATCTATCCTACTTTTGAAACTTTCTACTGTGTTCTTCAATTCAGAAATTGTATTCTTCATTTCCTCTTGTCCCTTGCTGATAGTTTCTATTTCCTTTTTCATGTTGATGCCGTTTGCAGAGAGATCATTGTAGTTCCCCTGTATCCTCTGAGAGGTCATTGTGAGCTCTTTGAACTTCGTAATAACCATTGCTTTGCATTCACTATCTGATAGTTGATTAGCCTCTATTTCATCTAACATTCTTTCTGAAGTTTCTGCTTTTTCTTTATTTGGGGATTGTTTCTTTGTCTTCCCATTGTTTGAGACTCTTCTTGTTAGTCTCAGCTTCTAAAATTGATCTGTTCTGACTCCGTGGGTTTATGGTGTGAACTTCTGTGGTATGATACCTCTGAAGTTCGGTGGTGCAGAGTCCCTCAAGTATCTTGATGTTCTCCGTCTCCACCTACTCTCACGCTGGTCCTCTTACTGGTCCCCACACTGGTTGCCTACCACTGCTAAGTGTTCCAGCTCCTGTAGCTGACTCCTCTGTCACCCAGGCCAGTCACAGGGGCCTCCAGTGCCCCGGCTCCTGTACCTGACTCCCCGGCATCCAGTCCCATCGCTATGGCAGCAGCACAGGGGCCGAGAATGTCCCGGCTCCCGTAGCTCACTCTGCTGCTGTCTGGTGTTTCAGTGTCAGTCACAATCTCTGGTCTTTTAATTTCATAAATGCTGGGTAACCGATGGTTTATTGTGCTGTTTCTCTATAGATCTGCCAGGATTTTCACCCACAAGTTCAGGAGTTAGAATCTGCTCCATCCTACTCTGTCACCATCTTCCCAGCATCCTCCAGGCAGTTCTTAATATTAATAAAATTCTAATTAAAATCTCAACTTTTAATTTAAAAAAATATAAATTAATCTGAAACAATTGGAAGAAAACCCCCTTTTAAAAATAGGTGCCACCATGGAGTAGTAGTCCCACAAGAGAACAAATCAAATTGTGAAGCTACAATAAATAAACCAGTATCATATTGACTGGAGAGTTGTTAGATGGGTCAGTTGAAAACAGTAAATCTATGATCTGTAATGAGAGCTCCCTCATTAATCAGGAACAAAGACAGCTTTTTAATAAATAGTGCTACTGAGAGGGGGAAATGGGGAATAGTTGTTTAACGGGTACAGAGTTTCAGTTTTTCAAACAAAAATGTTCTAGGGATCTGTCATACATAAATCTGGCTATGCCTAACACAACTGAACTGTACACTTAGAAATGGTTAAGATGGTAAATTTACTGCTATGTTTTTTACCACAATTAAAAATTAAAATAAATAAGGATTAGAGTTGACTATAGCTCAGTATCACTTTGACCTAATTATTAAAAATCTTATATTCTATTTTTGATATTTGACTATACATGGTTACAATATCAATTCCTTCTTTTGCTTCAACTCTCTTAAAGTATCATTTTTTAAAAGCTAAAAACATGACTCATACAAACATATAATGAATACATGCCAAATATTTATTTAACTTATTAAATAAATCTAATTAAATAAACAAGAAAGATAGTAAAGTTATTTCAAGGGATTATAGCAGAAACAGTTTGCTGGAATAAGATTGCTAAATTATAGACAATGGCAGAATAAAATACAATACTAATTTAGTGTCTTACAGAACAATAAAACCTTTGGGGTTAACTTTTATACCAGATGGAAATTTTTATTCCAGCAACTAAGAATCATTTGTATCTCTATCAGCTTTCTATAAGTTAACATCTACCCTTGTAGAGTTGTAAAAATATCCTCAACAGCAAACAGTAAGCCAAACAAAGATTCTTACCCCAGGAGAATTAGACATTCCTGTTAGACACTGTGACATCACAAGGACATGTGGCCATCTTTCTGCCTATCTGCAAATTTTGAATTTTTTCTTATCATTTTAATATTAGGAATCATAATATGTACCTTCTGATTTATTATGAGGCTTATGAGAAAATATACATGAAAGTGTTTTGCTCTAAAAAAACACTCTCAAATATTAAATACTGGTATTATTACTAGTTACTTTCTAATTGAATCAACTTTTGCTAAACACTTTCAACCTAAATATTCATTGCTTTTCCCTCTCCTCTTTCTGTTTTCCCAAATTCATCCACTATCCACAAGCCAGTATCAGTTGAACTTTATCTTTACTTTTCTTTTTTTCTCATCACCCACTATATCTTATGAATGACCAAGCCTTGTCTATTGATCTCCTGAGTATCTCCCATCTGTTTAGTTATTTAGTACTTACATTTCAAGCCTCCTCTAGCTGCCACATCTCCAGGATCTCTTTCCTAATCTCCAGGAGGCACATGCCAGCCCCTTGACTTATTTGATCCCATTACACCCTGTAGTTCTCCATTCCTAGAGCATCACTCTTCATAACAAAATATTTAATTTTTTTCATCTGCAACCCCTCTTTTCTGAAGGGATGCTTTATTTAATCTCTTGTTCGATATTTACATCCCAGCATTTGGCACATTGTATGAGCTCAATAAACATTTAATGAAATGTATAAATGAAAATAAAATGAGCCACGCACTACAATAAAGTGTGTACACATTTTTTAAAAATAAAGACCCATTATAAAAGGATATAAGGCATGGGAAATCATAGTTCAGGAAAGGAGGGAGTTTAAGGAAAGTAAAGGGAGATGATATATAAGACAATCATAAAGTTTGAGAGTTGCAAAGACCTTAGAAATTCCCTACTCATTTTATATGTGAGGGATCCAAAAAGTAAAAGAAATTTACCCCAAATCACATGAGTTAATGGCAAAGCAAGGACACCAGTCTTAGTCCTATAACTCCCTGGTATAATACCATCATACCATGAATGTTAGCAGAATAGAAGGGAACAAAGTGAACTTTCTTTACATTTCATGAGGGCACAGGCACTTAGTCACATATTCTATAAGTTTCAAGGTAATAATATGAGCTAGAAAGACAATATTCTGATTCATTGTTCCCTGAGCCCATGCCCATTCACCTTACATCTAAGTAATAATGTTTCCCTGTGAGACTGTTCCATCATTCTCCTGGGAGTCCTTGAATACTCTCAACAGTCTTGTGGGAAATGGAAGGCTAGGGTTTGCTTTTCCATAAAAGACACAGTGGCTAATTTCCTTCTCTCCTCCCCCACACACTCATTTCAAACTCATCCATCACATCTCAGGAAAGTACAATACATGAAACAACAAGAATAAAAGCATTTCTATTAAATTCCTTGTGGGTGAACTTTGCAGATAAAGCAGAACAATCTGATCTTAGCAAGTTAAATGGTTTGCAAATAACAATGTGCTGCACCCTTCAGATGCATCCTTATGTAAAATAAATCACCTAGTATTATCATAACAGTATTTGGGAAATTTGCAAGTGCAGTAAAGTGAGAGAGGTTTGCTTCAGAAAATTTGCATATATATATATATACACACATACATATTCACATTTGTATGAATTTATACTAGGGTTCTCCAGCCATTTGGAAAGAAATAACTAATTTTTCATTTACCTAAAGCCATAATAGCTTAATAGGAACATTGAGACAAGGGAAAGGGGAACTAAAATGTAAAGGTAAGGAAGGGAAAAATAAAAGATGTCATCATTAAGTCCCTGACTATATAGACTCAAAGACAAGGCAGAAAGGAGACAGCTTTTCACTTCCTTAGGGAATTCATAGGAAGCTTCATAGAAAGACTATAGGACAGGATAAGGCTCTGGACAAAGCCAGAAGAAGGAAGGAAAGAGGGTGGGGCAGGCTTATGAGAAAATACACATGAAAGTGTTTTGCTCTAAAAAAAACACTCTCAAATATTAAATACTGGTATTATTACTAGTTACTTTCTAATTGAATCAACTTTTGCTAAACACTTTCAACCTAAATATTCACTGCTTTTTCCTCTCCTCTTTCTGTTTTCCCAAATTCATCCACTGTCCACAAGCCAGTATCAATTGAACTTTATCTTTACTTTTCTTTTTTCCTCACCACCCACTGTATCTTATGAATGACCAAGGCTTGTCTATTGATCTCCTGAGTATCTCAGGAGAAAGTAAAACAGGAAAGTAGCAACAGGAAATTGAGGCAACTGTACCTGAACAACAATAAAAAATAGTAAAAGCAAAATAAAAGATATTATGGTTGTTAAAGAGACTTATCTAAGAAAAGAAGGTGATAAAAACTATGAAAGTAAAATGACAACAAACTCACAACTATCAACAACTGAACCTAAAAAAAATCAAATTAAGCAAACAACTAGAACAGGAACAGAATTACAGAAATGGAGATCATATGGAGGGTTATCAGTGGGGAGCAGAAAGGGGGAGAAAGAGGGGAAAGGTACAGGGAATATGAAGCACAAATGGTAGGTACAAAATAGACAGGGGAAGGTTAAGAATAGTGTAGGAAATGGAGAAGCCAAAGAACTTGTATGTATGACCCACGGATATCAACTAAAGGGGGAGGCAATGCAGGTGGGGGATGCAGGGCAAAAAGGAATGAAGGGGGGAAATAGGACGACTTTAATAGCATAATCAATAAAATATATTTTTAAAAAGGTATTATGGTTGATACTGATCTGTTAAGTGAAGACCATGCATATTATATATGTATTTGTACATATTATATGATACATGTAGGTAAATGTGTGTGTATATATACACATTTACATTATGTATTGGTGTACATACACAAATGTACATAAAGACTGTAAAACAAAAAATTTCAGCCTTCTATTCTATTAGTAGGACATTTACTTTCACATTATGGCTTGACATGACCATATATTTTTCTATTACTAGTATATGTTTAAGAAGAACTTGTTGGGTTTATAACTTCAACTGGCATTTTTAAGACACAGTAAGACTGAGTCTACACTAGTATTACATGGGTATTTGTGTGTACATTAGCACAAGCAAACATACAACACACCACACTTCAAATAAATGAAAGTAGCACTTACTACAAAAAGTATCTGCCCAATAACAATCTTACTACTCTATGCCTAAGTAGAGTGTACTCCCAAACACACACACACACACGCACACACACATGCACAAAACAGTACTTAGGGAGATGTTTTTTAAAAATTATGAAGTCAAATGAAAAAATTTAGAGTTTTAAAATTACATCATTGAAATAATAAGTTACCATTTAGTAAATGTTTCCCTCTGTGCTGAGAACAGTGTTTTAAACAAACAAATTTTTAAAAAACCATAATTGCATCTCAGGCATAAGCCTGACTAAAGAGAAGTTAGTAATATTACCTTTATTTAAAAACACAGTGTGTACACCAAACCAGCTCTGCAAGAAATACTAAAAGGTCTGCTTTAAGGAAAAGAAGAAAAAGAGAGAGAGAATGAGAAACTCAGGTATAAAAATGATAATCAATAAGTACCTGTCAATTATAACCTTAAACGTAAATGGATTAAATGCTCTAATCAAAAGACATAGAATAGCTGAATGGATAAGAAAGCATGGCCCACATATTTGCTGCCTACAAGAGACCCACCTCAGGACAAAAGACCTACACAGACTAAAAGTGAGGGGCTGGAAACAAATTTTCCAAGTAAACGGCCAGAAAAAAAAATCCAGGGTAGCAAAACTCATATCAGACAAAATAAGAGTCTTGAAAAATAGAACAATAAAAAGTGACCCAGAAGGTCACTTCATAATACTCAAGGGAAAAATCCACCAAGACATAAACACTGCAAATATAGGGACTTCTGCCAAGATGCAGGCATAGGTGGAAGCACTGCCCCTTCTCGCACAACTAAGTTTAAAAACAACAAAGTTTTAGCAATAAAAATGCAGCCAAACCACAGAAAACCGTACTACACGGAAGTCTGACAATAACGAACCGTTCAGCCAAAATGGTAAGAGGGGCAGAGCCAGCAGCAGAGCGAGGTGAGGCAGGAAAGATCCACCAGACCGACCCTGATGCGCAACCCAGGTGTGCCAGCAGCCGTGGGCGGATCCCAGGTGTGAAATGGCAGTGGGTGGACCCACTGAGGGTGCAAGGTGGTGGACCCACTGACGGCTGATCGCACTGAAACATTCTTGTGCAGATAAACCAGTGAATGTGCTAGCAGTGAGACAGACTGCACAGGCCCCAGTGTCAGGAAGCGGCAGAGGGAACTGCCACGGTCCCTCTCTGACCCTGCCCCCACATACAGCCTCACAAACCAGCAACCTGGGTGGCCCTGCCCTGGTGAACAACTAAGGCTCCTCTCCTCATACATAACAGACACGAACAGATCAAACCATAGCTCAAAAACAACTCGGAGCCCCAGAGCCAATAAATCTAAGCAATGAAGAAATAGCAAAACTTTCAGATGCACAATTCAAAACGCTGGTTATCAGGATGCTGACAGAACTGGTTGATTTTAGTCACAAATTACAGAAATATATGAAGGCTAAACTAATTGAAATGAATGGAAATACACAGGAAACCAATAGTAATGGAAAGGAAACTTGGACTCTAATCAAAGCAGTGGAACAGAAGGAGGAAAAAAATGACCAAACAGAAAAGGATGAAGAAACAAGAATTCAAAAAAATGAGGAGAGGCTAGGGAATCTCCAGGACATCTTTAAACATTCCAACATCCGAATTATAGGGGTACCAGAAGGGGAAGAGGAACAGTTTTGCCACAAGTAGAAAATTTATTTGAGCAAATAATAAAAGAGAATTTCCCCAACCTGGCAAAGGAAATAGACTTCCAGGAAATCCAGGAAGCTCAGAGTCCCAAAGAAGTTGGACCCAAGAAGGAACACACCAAGGCACATCATCATTACATTAGCCAAGATCAAAATGAAGGAGAGAATCCTAGAAGCAGCAAGAGCTAAGGGGACAGTCACCTACAAAGGAGTTCCCATCAGACTGTCAGCTGATTTCTCAAAAGAGACCTTACAGGCAAGAAGGGGCTGGAAAGAAGTATTCTGGGACTTCCGCCAAGATGGAGGTTTAGGTGAATGTGCCGTGCCTCCTCACACAACCAAGTTTAGGGACAACTAAATATTAGCATCAGAAAACACAAACAGAACACAGAAAACTGAACTTTTCGGAAGTCCGCTAACAACAAATTCTTCAGCCCGAACGGTAAGGGGCGAAACCGGCATCTGGTGAGGAGCTGCAAGGGAGGGCTCGGTCGGACCGGGCGCGGAATCCAGATGCGCGAATCCAGACGCACGGGTTCCAAACCCAGGACTGGACCTAGTGAGCGACCGAGCAACCCACCGGGTGAGCGACTGCAGAGGAGACAGTGGGGAGGCGGTGCAGCGAGTTGACTGCGGTTGCCTAATTGCACGTGAGCGAGGGAGTGGGCGGTTGGACCGGCAGCAGCAGCGATACAGGGCGCCGCCATTTCCCTGCTCTGACCACGCCCCCACATGCAGCGTCACAACCCAGCGACCTGGGAGTCCAAGGCGCAGTTTCTCACATTTAAAGGGCCAGAACAGACCAAAAATGTCGCAGGGAGACCTCAAAGCCCCAGAGATAAATCTAAGCGATGAAGAAATAGCAAAACTCTCAGACGCACAGTTTAAAACACTGGTCATCAGCTTCCTCACAGATCTGGTTGATTATAGCCACAAATTAGAGAAACATATGAAGGCTAAATTAAGGGAAATGAATGGAATTCCACAGGAAACCCATAGAGATGAAAAGGAAACTGGGACTCAAATCAATGGAGTGGACCAGAAGAAACCAAATAATGGCCAAACAGAAAAGAGTCAAGAAGCAAGAATTCAAAGAAATGAGGAGAGTCTTAGGAACCTCCAGGACATCTTTAAATGCTCCAATATCCAAATTATAGGGGTACCAGAAGGGGGAAAGACACAACCACCAGTGGAAAAACTATTTGAACAAATAATAAAAGAAAATTTCCCCAATCTGGCAAAGGAAATAGACTTCCAAGAAATCCAAGAAGCCCAGAGAGTACCAAAAAAGTTGGACTCAAGAAGAAACACACCAAGGCATATCATAATTACATTAGCCAAAATTAAAATGAAAGAGAGAATCCCAGAAGCAGCAAGAGCTAAGGGGACAAGCACCTACAAAGGAGTCCCCATCAGACTGTCAGCAGATTTCTCAAAAGAGACCTTACAGGCAAGAAGGGGCTGGAAAGAGGTATTCCAAATCATGAAATCTAAAGACCTACAACCAAGATTGCTCTATCCAGCAAAACTTTCATTTAGAATGGAAGGACAGATAAGGTGCTTCTCAGATAAGACCAAATTCAAGGAGTTCATCATCACCAAGCCCTTATTATATGAAATGTTAAAGGGACTTATCTAAGAAAAAGAAGTTAAAGAAACATGAACAGTGAAAGAACAACAAGCTCACAGTTATTAACAACCACACCTAAAACAAAAGAAGTCTAAAAGAACTTGCTGCCACCAAGCCAGCTCTACAAGAAATACTAAAAGGTCTGCTTTAAGGAAAGGAAGGAAAAGAGACAGACAGAGAGGAACACAGGTACAAAAATGGCAATGAATAAGAACCTATCAATAATAACCTTAAATGTAAATGGATTAAATGCTCCAATCAAAAGACACAGAATAGCGTCATGGATAAGAAAGTATGACCCACACATATGCTGCCTACAAGAGACCCACCTCAGGACAAAAGACCATCACAGACTAAAAGTGAAAGGCTGGAAACAAATTTTCCTAGCAAATGGACAAGAAAAAAAAGCTGGGGTAGCAATTCTCATATCAGACAAAATAGACTTCAAAAAAAGAGCCATAAAGAGTGACCCAGAAGGTCACTTCATAATACTCAAGGGAAGAATCCACCAAGAAGACATTAACATCATAAATATATATGCACCCAACATAGGAGCACCAAAATATATAAGGAAAATCTTAGAGGAATTCAAGAAAGATATAGACAGCAACACAATTATAGTGGGGGATTTTAACACCCCACTATCAAAAATGGACAGATCTTCCAAACAAAATATCAACAAAGACATTGCGGCATTAAACAACACCCTTGATGAAATGGACCTAACTGATATATACAGAGCTCTTCACCCCAAAGAAGTTAATACACATTCTTTTCAAATGCACATGGAAAATTCTCAAAGATAGATCACATGATAGGGCACAAAACAAGCCTCAACAAATTCAAGAATATTGAAATCATACCAAGCATTTTCTCTTACCATAAGGGACTGAAACTGGAAACCAACCCCAAAGGAAAAACCCAAAACACCCAAAATAATGGAGACTGAACGGTATGCTATTAAACAATGAATGGGTCAAGAATGAAATTAGGGAAGAAATCAAAAAGTTTCTGGAAACAAATGAAAATGATCTCACAACAACCCAAAACTTATGGGATACAGCCAAGGCAGTCTTGAGAGAGAAGTTTATAGCAATACAGGCCTACCTAAAGAAAACAGAAACATTTCAAACAAATGAACTTACTCTATGCCTGCAAGAACTCGAGGAACAACAACAAAAACAGCCCAAAGCAAGTAGAAGGAAGGAAATAACTAAGATCAGAGCAGAACTAAATGACATAGAGACTAAAAGTACAATTCTAAAGATCAATGAATCCAGGAGTTGGTTCTTTGAAAAAATAAACAAAATAGACAAGCCTTTAAGTAGGCTCATCAAGAAAAGAAGGGAACGGACACAAATAAACACAATCAGAAATGAAAGAGGAGAGATTACAACTGATACCACAGAAATAGAGAGGATTGTAAGAAATTACTATGAAGAACTGTATGCCAAGGAATTTGAGAACCTAGGGGAAATGGACACATTTCTAGAAAAATATAATCTCTCAAAACTCAATGAAAAAGAAGTAGAACACCTGAATAGACCAATAACAGCAAAAGAAATTGAAGCAGTAATCAAAAAACTCCCATCACACAAAAGCCCTGGACCAGATGGATTCACAGGAGAATTCTACAAAGCATTTAAGGAAGAGCTAACCCCCATTCTTCACAGACTATTCCAAAAAATCCAAAAGGATGGAAAACTCCCTAACTCCTTTTATGAAGCCAGCATCATCCTAATTCCAAAACCAGATAGAGATACAACAAAGAAAGAAAACTTCAGGCCAATATCGCTGATGAACAGAGACGCTAAAATCCTCAACAAAATATTGGCAAATCGCATCCAACAATATATCCAAAAGATTATACACCCTGACCAAGTGGGATTCATCCCAGGGATGTAAGGATGGTTCAACATTCGCAAAACAGTAAATGTAATTCATCACATAAACAAAAGCAAAGACAAAAACCACATGATCATATCAATAGATGCAGAAAAAGCTTTCGATAAGGTACAACACCCATTTATGATAGAAACACTCAGCAAAATGGGAATAGAGGGAACATTCCTCAATATAATAAAGGCCATTTATGAGAAACCTACAGCCAATATCATACTCACTGGACAAAAACTAAAAGCTTTTCCACTAAGATCAGGAACAAGACAAGGATGTCCACTTTCACCACTTCTATTCAATATAGTATTAGAAGTTTTGGCCACAGCGATCAGGCAGGAAAAGGAAATAAAAGGCATCCAAATAGGAAAGGAGGAAACAAAATTGTCACTGTTTGCAGATGACATGATAGTGTACATGGAAAATCCTATAGACTCTACCCCAAAACTGCTCAAACTAATTAATGAATTTGGCAAAACAGCAGGATACAAAGTCAATATCCAGAAATCAAAGGCATTTTTGTATACAAACAATGAATCAGCAGAAGCAGAAATCAAGGAAAAAATCCCATTCGATATAGCAAAAAGAAAAATAAAATATCTGGGAATAAACCTAACCAAAGAGGTAAAAGACCTGTATGCAGAAAACTACACAGCACTGAAGAAAGAAATCAAGGAAGATACAAACAAATGGAAACATATACCGTGTTCATGGATTGGAAGAATTAACATCATCAAAATGTCCATACTACCCAAAGCAATATACAGATTCAATGCAATACCGATTAAAGTACCAATGGCGTATATCACAGACATAGAACAAACACTTCAAAAATTTAAATGGAATCATAAACGAGCCCGAATAGCAGCTGCTCTTTTGAGAAAGAAGAACAAAGTAGGAGGGATCACAATACCTGATATCAAACTGTATTACAAGGCCACTGTAATCAAAACAGCCTGGTACTGGCATAAAAACAGGCACATAGACCAATGGAACAGAACAGAGAGCCCAGAAATAAACCCAACCCTCTACAGTCAATTAATATTCGACAAAGGGGGCAGTAACATAAAATGGAGTAAAGATAGCCTCTTCAACAAATGGTGTTGGGAGAACTGGACAGCTACGTGCAAAAAAATGAAACTTGAGCACCAACTTACACCATACACCAAAATAAATTCAAGGTGGATAAAAGACTTAAATATAAGCCATGACACCATTAAAGTCCTAGAGGAGAACATTGGCAAGAAAATCTCAGATATTCCACGCAGCAACATTTTTACGGATATGTGCCCTAGAGCAAGGAATATAAAGGAAAGAATAAACAAATGGGATCTCATCAAAATAAAAAAGCTTCTGCATGGCTAAAGAAAACAGTATTAAATTAAAAAGACAACCAACTGTATGGGAACACATATTTGCCAATGATACCTCAGACAAAGGTTTAATCTCCAAAATATACAAAGAACTTACACGACTCCACTCTAGGAAGACATCGAACCCAATTAAAAAATGGGAAAAGGACTTGAACAGACACTTCTCTAAAGAGGACATACAGAATATCCAGAGACACATGAAGAGATGCTCAATATCGTTAGCTATCAGAGAGATGCAAATTAAAACCACAATGAGATACCACTTTACACCAGTCAGGATGGCTATAATAGACAAAGCAACAAACAACAAATGTTGGAGAGGTTGTGGGGAAAAGGGGACCTTAGTTCACTGTTGGTGGGATTGTAGACTGGTACAACCATTATGGAAAACAGTATGGAATTTTCTCAGAAAAATAAAAATTGACCTGCCTTTTGACCCAGCAATTGCACTGCTAGGATTATACCCCAATAATCCTAAAACATCAATTTCAAAGAACCTATGCACCACAATGTTCATAGCAGCACAATTTACAATAGCCAAGAGTTGGAAGCAACCTAGGTGCCCATCAGTAAATGAATGGATCCAAAAATTGTGGTACATATACACCATGGAATTTTATGCAGCAGAGAGAAAGAAGGAGCTACTGCCTTTTGCAACAACATGGATGGAACTGGAAAGCATTATGCTGAGTGAAATAGGCCAGGCATTGAAGGACAAATACCATATGATCTCACCTTTGACAGGAAGCTAAAGAATAAAACAAACAAGCAAACAGAATAAAAACAAAGACGCTGAAATAGAGAACAAGTGGGCAGCGACCAGAGGGGAGAGGGAAGGGAACTTAAGGGGAAAAAGGGGGAGGGATTTTGAGGAACAAGTATGAAAGACACAGAGATGAGGACTGGGGGGGGGAGAATGGGAGGGAGGGGGGAGACCGGGGGGGGGAAGAGAAAAAAAATGTACTTGAAAAGTAACTAAATAAAATTTAATATAAAAAATAAATAAATAAATAAATAAATAAATAAATAAAGTATAATAGTAAATTAAAAAAACAAAACAATTTTCAGGAAATATATAGAGAGTAGCACCTGGTAATACTCTCCGATCATTCTCATTACGGAACCTAAGACAGTTATTAGGCCACGTGAGATTACTTTGAAGTGTTGGCCCATTGTGTCAGAGATTGTGGATGTTTGTGGGTCCCTTGTATTCTTTCAATTCACTGAAGTTTTAAGAAGTCTGCTTCCAGCATCAAGAAACCTTATATTAAGCTCTGAGTCTTCATTTATTTATGAACATACTCAAAATGTGATCTTTAGTTAACATTGTTACAACTTAATTTTTCCAGAAAGTTTTACTTCTCTCAAATATTATGTGAACAGTAGTCACTATCTGCTTTACTCATCAACCCCTGTGCTTTATTTTCCTATCCCTCATTTAATCCTAGTGCTTCTGGATTTTCTTGGGTAGTTCCCTTGGCCATTATCAGTGTTTTACTGAAGTAGTGACTATGGAAGGGCATTTGGCATTTTATTTTGCAGAGTTATTCTCTCTTTCCAGCTTAAGTTGCAAAATAAAACCCCATTGTCCTGCCGATATACATCCCAGGAAATGCCAATATGGCATCCCTCCCTTTCATCTCACCTCCTGGTAACTTATAAACAGTGAATGCTGTTTGATCTTGTGTATTCAGTGTGTCATGAGGACTGCAGGAGGTACAGCCTTATTTTTATTCAGGTAAATCAATTACGAACCCTTTATGGAAGTTTGGATTTTTATGGGATAGATAGTTGGAACAGAAGTTTTTATTGTTAAGGAACAAAGGAAAACACTGGCCAAGGCTGTGCTCATCCTCTAATAGTTTGTTCTCTCTTTTCAATAGAGCATATATAATAATAGATAGTATGGCTACCTGAGAGTATGGCTACTTATATCCCAGCATCCTTTGCAGCTATCTGTGACCTTGTAACTAACTTTGATTAACGGAAAATGAGCTGAAGTGATGGGTGTAATTTCAGCATTATGGGAGGGAAAATGGAAATAAAGAAAACCAGCCGAAAGGAGTGTTTATGCCCCCCTGCTGGCTGAAATATGAACATGATGTCATCTGGTGCAGTCATCTTGGACTGGGAGATGTTGATGGTGGAGAAGATGAAAGGAGCTGGGTCCCTGATGATTGTGGGGTCACCATACTGGCCCCGGGTCTTCCACTTAACATGTTTTTCAAGATAGAAATAAATTTCTGTCTTATTTAAGCCATTGTTATTTTCATTCCTTTTGTTATAACAGAAATACACACAAACTTAGTACAAGTAAGCAGATGTACACATACACATTTTGGTTAATAAACTATCCAAACCAGAACAACCAAGTTTTTAAGGTGGAGATGTTTTAGATTAAAAATATGTCAACATAATTCAACTTGACTATTTTTCTGTTTTTATAATCAACATTATCTTTTGGCGACCTCAATAAAATTTGACATTGGTTAAATGCAGAATGATGAATAGGGACAGTTAACAAGGCATAAATCAATCAGAGTTTCTGATGAGGTCATAAGCTACAGTAACAAAGTATTTTGCAGCAGTAAATTTTCAAGTGCCTGCCTAATATAAACTTGAAATTTGTAAATGTTTCCAAGCTAAGTGTATATTTTTTAGGTTAGATATAAAAAGAACATGTGAAGTCAGAGGCCAAATGGAAATAATAAAGTAAAAACAACATACTTATTCCTTTCAACCCGAGAATATATTCCTAACATTTTTCATTATAAATTTACTCAAAATTGTACAGTTTACAATTTTTAAAAAATATGTCAGACTAATCATTTATACCAGCTTCTGAGAAGACTTCACAAATGACAAGACTGACTGCTTACAGGTTAATCTTTTAATCTCTGGCAAGTGGAGGAATGGGTGGGATGGGTTGTTGGAGATGGGATGGAGATCATGGACATCACAGAAAAAGGAAAAACAAATGTCCCAGAACATTAATTAATTCAGTGTCAAGTGTATATTTAGTGCCTATTATATTTTGTGTATTATTCTAGGTGTTGAGAGTTCAAAGCCTAATAATATTTCATTTGTAACCTAAAGATGCTTATAATATTGTTGGAAGGCAAACAAGGAAACTGACTATAATACAAATAAAGTCATTGTTTTTAAATTTAATTAATTTTTGTTGTTTTCTAGGGGCAGTTCTATGTTGGATCATTCAGAGTACTGCATATTCATGGACCCAGTAATTGACTCAGGGATGTGCAAATAACTATGGTCAATTACAGACTTTCTTGAGATTTGACATATAGAAGCTGGGAGAGGGTCTTTTTTCATTTGGATCATGAGCTTCTATCACTTGCGCCAGCATATTCCTAATACCTCCTGTGTAGAAACTTCATGAAAGGATTTAGATATTTCATAATTTAAAAAATAAATTAGTAAGTGATTTATTTTTAATCATATATAACCTATATGATCCCTGCCTTCATGTTTGTCCTTTGATTTCACATTCCCACACCTATCTTTTCTCCACAGAGAAATCCACCGACCTCCAAACAAGATTCACATTTCTTTGCACCCCTCAAGATGAAAATGCACTCCTGTTGTGGATCACTCTGTCTGGTTTGAGGAATTGTAACTCTGCCCCCCATGGCTAAGGATGAGTGAGTGACCTCTGGAACGTGAGCCACAGGAGACAAGACTTGTCTCTGGTAGCAAATGCTGCCTCAGTTTCCTCTCCATGACCCCAAAGCATGGTCTATGTTGTTAGTGGGTAAGTCCCCTCAGAGGAGGGGAAACCTAAACCAGACATGATCACTTTGGAGGCCATCATGGAAAGAGTTGGGGGGCTGCAACAAAGAGCGAGGAATAGACCCTTGCCCCCAGGGCTATGTGAAATAGCCCGAGTCCCCATGTCCTCTGGAAGAAGCTCTTCCTGGCTCTAATCCCCTTAAGCCTGAATACATGATGGGGAGGGGTGCAGCTCCTTGCCTTGCCAGAGCAGATCCCCGGGAAAAATCTGGCATCACAAAGAATTCCTGAAACACCTGTGAAACCTGCTCTGCTGAGTGTTTTCATTCATATGATAAGGGTCCGAGCAGGAAATGAGTATGTCTCCCAAAGTTTCTGCAACCCCCTTTCCTGACAAACATTGAATCAGACTGAGCCCTCAGACTTCTTTGAGATGTTATTACTGTTTGATCCTTGCCTCCCTGTATTCCTGTGTATTATAACCCAATAAAATCCCTTGGAGGAAGGGGCTCAAGGCTTTTCCCCCCTGAGTAACTGGCCACTGCTCATGGCCCTCCCCTTTTGAGGGATCAGCCACCTCTCTTTCCCAAGCAGATCACGTTTTGTTTATTTTCATCCATGGCAGACAGGGGGACTTGCCAGAAAAGTCGCCCCCACAGACTCCACAGGCAATGGTGAGCAATGTAGATTTTCTTGAGGATATAGAGGAGACCAAGAAAGAGGGAAAAGTACATTATATAACAAGTAGCTTTGTACAACAAAACACTTCTTAGTAATCTTCTAAGTTTCTGCTTGGCCTTCTGATGCTGGCCTCCCATTTATCTCTTTACATTTCTACATCTCCCAATTCTGGTTCCTGACACCTGGATTCTTCTGAGTCACTTAGCTTTGCCGCAGCTCATCCAAATCTGCATTCCTTTATCTACTACCCCATTCAAGAGACAAAAGATACTTTAGATATTAAAATCTACCTTTCTTAGCATATAGCATAGAAAATATAAATCACACAAACTTTAAGTCACTTATAAAAGCTTACCAAACAATGTACCTGAGTATAGAGATGATTTAAATAGGAATACAAAGTATTCTTGGATAGGTATGGGCTAAGGAAGACTGTCTAGGAATGAAAAAATATATTTCAATTTGAGAATTTATCTTTCAGTGGCTATATATTATCAGGTTGGTGTTATCATAAAGACTCCATGTGAATGTGTACTTTTAGTATAAGATATTTGCCCTGATGTTTACTTTAGTGATAGATATTTGACCTCAGAGGTGTTGAGTAGGCAAAGAAATCATCATGTAATGTATTCAGCCTCCTGGGTAGAGTTTCCAAGTGAGAAAATGGACAGACATTATGTTTCCTTTGTTTCTATGTTTCTCCCTTTACTCCTGTTCCTTTTGTCTAATTCTAACCTTTTCAGAATCTAAGGTGTAGGAGCAAGCTCTTCAGGGAGAGTTGGAAATGCCAAGATGGCCTGAGTCTTGGTTTGGGTATACTGATAATTTCTTTTTAAAATCAGGATTTCCTGTTCATCTGAAATGATGGCTTGGCATAATCATTGATATATTTCAAATCTTGAAATAAAGGGAGGATATAAGTGTCTGTAAATTCAGAGTCGTTGGACAACTGTCCACAGTTCAGTTTTCCGGGAACAGGAGCACATGGTTCTGATTCTTTCTCATATCCAAAGGCAGTATTTCCCACTTTCATTTTGTATTGCTAGTGGTTGAAGTGCACCTTTGTAAGGCCTCTAATGCTATCTGGCAGTTAGGCAGAGTATAAATAATCTTTATTGTTATTATCATTGTGGGTAGCATTCACTCTGTTTTGCTGCCATTAATAAACCATTCAAGCAATGTTGTTGCAATGTATAATATTAGCAGAAGACTCCCTGGGGAGACATAGAAGTGGGTATTTAATATTCTTCTTGTTTCTCAGTCCATCTCTCCATAGGCAGAGAGGCTAAAGCATGTTCAAAGTTCAACTAAAAAAAATAAAATAAAGTCTACAAGATACAAAAAGCACATAATATATTACTGTATACATAGAATTGCCTTTAGCGTTCTTGCTAAATTAGGAGATTACAAATTAATTAAATTAATATGCTCTTGAAGTTTTTGTTCCTATTTGGATATTTTTGAATGAACATATAAAATAATTCCCACAGACATTTATATCAGAAGTAATTTCTCAGCAGCTCCATCAAACTATTGTAGATAAACTTACAAGCCAAGTAACTTTTCCATCAAATACTCAACTATGAACTATCTTTGAGCAGAGTTAACCTGCCCTTTTTTTTCATCTCACAAGACCTTTTGCTGACTTGGTAGAGCTCAGATTCAGTCTTGAAGTTTAAATCCAGTAAGATTATTTTGGAATTCTTAGCATTTTAACATGTGAAATAGTACATACAAATGATTATGCAACCAAGTGCTTGTTGTGAAATTTGGCCCTGAAGATTTTCAGATAAATGTTGGAATCTCATAGATCTGCTTAGATGTGAAAACCGATCACAGCACCATGCCGTTGACTGCCAGGTTGTGTGGAACTTTAAAACAATTTTATTTTCTTCTTTGCACTAGATAGTTGAAACTCTCATCTTCACACAGAATTCCCTTTGAGAGTGTGTATGAGGAGTTATAGCAGATTTCTTTTATTGTGTAACAAATGATCCAATTTAGTGGCTTAAAACAGCAACTAACTGTTTATTCAACACAGGATTCTGTTGTTGAGTCATCTGAGTTGGGTTCAGATTGGATGTTCTTCTGCTGATCCTAACGGAGCCCCCTCAGGCATTTGTGGTCAGCTGCTGGTCAACCAAGCTGTCTTGTTTCTGGGATTGGCTGGCTATGGGGTAGGGCAATATAGGGTGACTGGGCCACAGGTTTCATCATCTTGCAGGATAACCTGAATTAATTCTCATGGTGACTCAGAGTTCTAAAGGATAGCCAGAAAGAGTAAAAGCCCCATTTCACAAGTGCTTATAAGTCTCTGCTTGAGTTAGATTTACTAATGTCTTATTGGCCAGAGTAAGTCATCTGGCTGAGACCAGAGTCATAATGGGAGGCACTCAAAATGATATGGCAGGGGGACATGAATACAAGAATGGAATAAATTTGTGACAGTTTTGCAATCTATCACAGTAATAAATATAGCCTTGGATAACCAGAAGTAGCTGTAGGTATTATTCTTTAGTAGCTATAAGACTCTTTGAGATATCATGTCATCTTGTCTAGAAAGGGAGCATGGTGTTTTGAAATATCCGTGGCCTTGGATTCCAGAGACTTGGCTTTTTATTCTGGCACTATTGATAATTCACTGTGTGACATGGGAGAACTCACCATCTCTCTTCAGGTTGCCAATTCTTCAAATCTGAAATTGAGCTATTGTTTCTAGAAGTAATATATTTTAAATGAATACCTTTGCCTACATGATTTAGAAAAGAACTTTAGAAAAGATTTAGAAAAGAACTTTAAAAATCATAGACCCACATTACTCATTGAGTCTCTCTGAGATGAGGTTCAGAGGGACTCAGTAAAGACTCTGTTAGGGGCTAGAAAAGAGGTCTCTTTGATTGCCAGTCCAACAGCCTCTTCTCTCTTCTTAGCTGTTTTGTCAATACATTATTAGGAATCTCTGTTTTTCTAAGTATGTTTGGCAACTCACACATAAAATTCAGTTAGTTTTACTTTTCATTCAAGGTTCTTGGTATTATATAGGTACACAAGTTTGAGAGACATTTTTAAGAGCTTCTTGAGAGAAGCAAGAATATACAGCTTTGGGGCTAATCTTGGTTGGACTCACTCATGAATCTGTGGTCAGTTGAAGGCCATCCTGAATACAAAATGTTTAGTTACGATAGGTTGAAAAAGAGCTCACTGAACTTTCTGACATTCACTCCTCACCCATTCTGCCAGTTGCTGTTTCTGTTTCCTACTGGGTCAGGTTCAGGGGTGGTTCAGGGCTGGTCCTTTAGCAATCTAGCACCAGAGGGGCTCTTTAAGTAGCAGGTACACAATGACTGGATCTTGTTCTCATGCTGCCCTTTGGTGAGCTCATTAGAGGTCCTTAACTGGGGGCCTCTTACTATAGTTGCTTGAGCTCCTGCTATCCTGCTGTCTGTTGAGTTCACATCATGCTGTGGGGTGGTCTTCTTTGGTGAGAAATTCAGTTGTCTCCTCTTAGGGTCCTTTCACTTTCCTCTGGATTACTCTCTAAGCCAGCTAGAGTCTTTCAACTTTAGATTTATCCTCTCAGGAGTCGGGCACCAGTCTCCATGTCCACAAAATCCTAGAGCCACCTGCTAACTTTTTGTTGTCTCTGCCTTCATTGGGGAGAAAGTGCCTCATTATTCTCCCCCATGATCTGGGGATGAGGCACGTTGTAGATCAGGAACATTTTCCAGCATCTGTTGGGGACTGCTCTGCCTGGTTTCAGGAGTTGTAACTGCCCCCCCATGGCTAAGGCTGAGTGAGTGACCTCCAGAATGTGAGCCACTAAGGAGACAAAGCTTGTCTCTGGTAGCAATGTTGCCTCTGCTTACTCCCCTGCCCCCAATACATGGTCAAATAGTCAATGATGGGTAAGACCGCTCAAAGGAGGGGCAACCTAAGCCAGACATGATCACTTGGGAGGCCATCATGGAAGGACTTGGGGGGGGGCTGTAACAAAGAGGGAGTGGTGGACCCTCGCCCCACAGCTATTCTCACGTAGCTCGAGCCCCCATTTTCATCTTGGAGAAGCACTTCCTGGCTTTAATCCACTTATGCCTATAAACCTATGATGGGGAAGGCAGTGCAGCCCTTTGCTGGCTAGAGCAGGATCCAGGGTGATCAGGCCTATGAAAGAATATGTAAAATCTCATGAAAACTGCTTTGTCTAGAATGCTCTCATTTAAATGATAAGGGTCCAAGCAAGAAGTTTATTCCTCAAAGTTTTATGACTCTTTAGCTATCTGACCCTGAATGAGAATAAGCCCTCATAGTTCTTTGAATGCTATCTATTGTTTGATCCTTACCTGTATTCTTGTGCAAAAGAACCCAATAAAATTCCCTTGAAGAAGAGGCTCTTGGCCCTTCCCCTTTGAGGGGTTGGCCACCTTTCCTCCTCAAGCAGTTCATGTCTTGGTAGTTTCACTTTTATCCATGGTGGATGGGGGGATTTTATGGTCAACGTTGCCCCCACAAGCACTGGCATCCTTTCTCCCAGATATTCTCAACACCTATTTGAATTCTCTGTCTTCTTTCATGTAGCTTGAAACTGGGAACCATACATACCATTTGCTTGATTTCCCTGTCTCAGCACAACCAACTTTTATGGTCAGCCCCTCATTTTAGGATGTGGGGCACCTGACACCCACTGTGTTATTTTTAGCTCTTGGTTATTGCCAGACAAAGTGCAGAAAAGGATAGATTTAGTTCCTTCATCTGAAAAATAAAGAATTTGGACTTCTTGAATTTCAAACATTGCTATGGTCTGAATTGTGTTCTCTGTCCCCAACCCCAAATTCATCTGTTGAAACACTAACTTCCAATGTGATTATATTTGGAGATAGGGACTTTAAGGAGGTAATTAAAGTTAAATGGTGCCATGAGTGTCCAATAAGATTAGGGGCTTTATAAGAAGAGAGAGATCTTTCCACATGCATGCACTGAAAAAAAAAAAAAGGCTATGTGAGCACTCAGCAAGAAGGTGGATATCTGCAAGCCAGGAAGAGAGCTCTCACCAGAAATAGAATCTTGCTGAACCCTGATCTTGGACTTTCAAATTCTAGAACTAAAAGAAAATAACTTTTTGATGTTTAAGCAATATAGTCTATGGTATTTTTTAAGGCAGCCCAAGCAGACTAATATAACAACTTTATCTCTAAAACTAAAAACAAACAAACAAAACAGACCATCTAAAACTGCTCATGATGACTTTCAGTCCAGATGGAGGCAAGGCAGGCACATTTTACCTCTTCGTGCAACCATAGAAAGAATAACAACCAGATCTCAAAAATAATAACACCCAGAACCATCAGAAAATCAAGCTGTGTGGAAGCCCAACAACCAAGCATTTAAATGCTATCCAGACAGGTAGGAAGGATGGAGTCATGAGAAGGTGTGGAAAGGTAGTATGGTGCGGACAAGCAGCAGAACAGATGGTCCCACATTCACTTGTGGTGAGTGAAAATTGGCAGGGATACCCTAGCAGCAAGCAATCCCAGCCTCAGGCCATATCAGACAGCCCAGGGTCATAGCACCAGGAAGATAAATCCCCAACTTCTGGCTGTAAAAACCAGTGGGGGTGAAGTGGTGGAAGAAAGTGCCAGACTTTCACTCTTAAAAAGCCTCTAAATTTAAAATATATGCAAACTCTAGAGAAGCAACTGGAGCGGGTGCCAATCACATATGAAAAGTGTGTGAAGTGACTGAAAATGGGGTGAGCACCAGGCAGACCTCTGGAGGTCAAGTAGTAGCATTGCTCCTTCTCAAGCCAACCCCCACAAGTGGAGCTGTGAAGGAGTGAAGTGGGTTGCCCTGCCCTGACAATTACCTGAGGCTCTGTGCCATACAATTTGTGGGTGCCTTTGCTACATTAGGCCACACTCTAAGACATGGAGTAAAAGCAGCTAATACACAGAAACAAGCACAGGGAGAGTGCCAAAATGAGACAAAGAACAGAACAAAACCTCAGAAAAAACTAAACAAAACAGAGATAGTCAACCTATCAGATGCAGAGTTTAAAACACTGATGATACACTCAGAGAAGCCATTGAGTATGGCAGAAAATAAAAAATAAATAAGGGTTACATAAGGTGAAATAAAGACAATCTACAGAGAACCAACACTGAAGGAAAGAAAACTAGGATTCAAATCAATGATTTGAAAAAAAGGAAGAAATAAACATTCAACCATGACAGAAAGAAGAAACAAGAATTCAAAAAAATGAGGAGAGGCTTTAGAAACCTCTGGGACAAAATGTACCAACATCCAAATCATAGGGGTGCCAGAAGGAGAAGAGTAAAAACAATAAATTAAAAACTTATTTGAAAAAAAAACAATAAAAGAAAACTTCACTAATTTGGCAAAGGAAGTAGACATACAAATTTGGAAAGCACAGAGAGTCCAAACAAGTTGGACCCAAAAAGTACCACACCAAGACACATCATAATTAAAATGCTAAGGGTTAAATATAAAAAGGGAATCTTAACAGCAGCAAGAGAAAAGCAGAGAGTTACCTACAGAGGTGTTCCCGTAAGACTGTCAGCAGATTTTTTTCAAAAGAAACTTTGCAAGCAAAAAGGGGCTGGAAAGAACTGTTCAAAGTGATGAAAAGCAATGACATACAACCTAGATTACTCTACCCAGAAAATCTATCATTTATAATTGAAGAACAAAAAAAGTGCTCCACAGACAAGTGAAAGTTAAAGGATTCATCATCACCAAGGTATTATTGAATGAAATATTAAAGGGATTTATTTAAGAAAAAGAAGAAAATCAAAACTATGAACATTGAAATGTCAACAAACTCACAACTACCAACAACTGAATCTAAAAACAAAAGCAAACTAAGCAATCAACCAGAATAGGAACAGAATCATACATATGGAGATATTTTGGAGGGTTATCCACTGGGAGGGGTAAAAGGGACAATGGGGGAAAAGGTACAGAGATTAAGAAACATAATTGGTAGGAACAAAGTAGACAGGGGGAGGTTAAGAATAGTATCCCTAGATGGTGTTCCTTAGTGGACTGAGTGTCAGCCTGTGAACAGAAAAGTCCCAGGTTAGATCACCAGTCAGAGCACATGCCTGGGTTGTGAGCCAGGTGGTGTGTGAGAGGCAACTGATCAATGTTCCTCTACCTCTCTTTCTCCTTCCCTTCCCCCCCTCTAAAAGTAAATAAATAAAGTCTTTAAGAAATAGAATAGTATAGGAAATGGAGAAGCCAAAGAACTTACATGCATGACTCATGGACAGGAACTAAAGAGGATGGATTGCTGGAGGGAATGGCGGTACCAGGTGAAAGAGGGCGCAGGGGAAAATTGAGATAACTTTAACTGTATAATCAATAAAATATTTTTAAAAAGAAAATAAAGAGAATGATGATAAAACAGTCTGAAAAAAATAAAACTGCTCATGACCTATGAGAATCCCTATATCTCTAGGAAAGAGCTTACATCACTCTCCAATGGCAGTTAGGTTCCAGAAAGCCTCTCCTTGACCGTTGAGGCTATTAATTTGCCTTTACCCATCTTCTCCAAACTGGATTCTGAGCCACGGCACTCACGTTGTTAATCACAAAAACCAAACAAGCTCCAGACTCTCAACTTTTCATTTTCTCAGATTTCTAGGACTTGTATCTCATGTACTGATTTCCTCATCTATGACATCAATAGTATAGCAATTTCCTGTAAACTATTGTTCGATCATACTGAAATATACTAGCTGTGGTGAGCTATGAAATTGCCAGTGCTGTTATTGGAAACTGACAACCCCTGAGAGATTAAATTCATAGCTTCAGATTTGTGATCTCTTTTGAACTCAGAAAAAAATGGCATTTATATGAAGAAAGGCCTTCATATATGGAGGAAGTGGTGGGCCAAGAACATTTACAGTAATGCATTACATAATGACACTTCAGTCAGGGATGGGCCGCATGTACAAAGGTGGTCCCATAAAATTATAATGGAGCCGAAAAATTCCTAGTGATGTGGTAGCTATCTTTATATCACAGTGCAATGTGTTACTTACTTGTGTGTGGTAATTCTGGTATAAACAAACCTACCATGCTGCTAGCCATGTAAAATCATAGCACATGAAATTACAGTACCAGGCTATGCCATTGAGGTTTGTGCAAACTTTATGATGTTCACACAACAATGATATCTCCTAAGTACACATTTCTCAGAACCTATCCCCGTTGTTAAGTGGTTGCATGACTGTATTTTACAAACCAACTTAGATGCACGTTGAGGCTGACTCTTGGTATCAGAATCATGCTTGCATTCACAGTAACAATTCTTTGGGTTCACAAGATGTCTCTTCTTTCAACTCCTAGAGCACCTTCTGTTGTTGATTCCATTATTTAAAGCTCCTTGGACATAAATTTAAAGCACATGAATTTAAAGCTCCTTGGACATAGGGAATGTGCTTTGTCATCTGTGTATCTCTAAAAACCCCTAACAGAATCCCTAGAAGGGGAATAATCCAGGTAAAATTCTGAGCACTGTACCTACCCCATAATAAGCACCCAATACATGTTAGCTCTCATTATTATTAGTCCAAAGAAGGTACACGCTAATTGTTGATGGACTGACTTCTCTTCTGCAACTATTCTGTTTTATTCATTCTCTGGAAATTTATGCAAACCTGTAAGGTATTATTCTATTTTATATTAGAGTTAAGGATAGAAAAATCATGAGGGAAATATTGTTCTTTGACCAATATCATCAGTTAATATTCACTCATTTTGAGCATGTTTTGTATATATACATATGTTTGTGTAAACTAAAATTTAATCACATAGAAGGACAAGTAGAGGTTGCTTTGTGTGAAATTATTCTCTTAAATAATTTCAAGTAATGCTTGGGTCCTGTTTTAAAAAACTGCTAAGTCTTCTTGTATCAAAATCTCAATTTGCATACTACTTTACATACTGACTCCTAAAGGCTTCAATGCAAAGGACGAAAAATAAAATTAAATGAATCAATTACTGTAGCTTACTACAATTATATTCAAACCCAATATTAAGGGCATTACATACAAATTACATAACAGATTTAGAGAGCAATTCTATTTAATCATTCTAAATTAGTAGGGACAGGAACCCAGTCAAAAGCATAAGAGAAATGCAGTCAGCCATTGTGCTGGGAGGGTTAGGAGGAGCCCCAAAGCCCCTCAGCACCATACCCCTGATGCAAGGCTGGGACTCCTAGGAACCTTTAGCTCTCATAAAAGGTGATTGTATGTGTTCTATTGTGTTTTTTGAGCATGTGATTTCTGGTAATGTCACAGTTTTAAAGTTGCTGTTGAATAATAGCCACTTCTTGTTCTGGGGAAATATTGAACAATTGTGCTGGGGAAATATTTCAAAGGATCAGCTGCTTTGTGCATATTTCTAGCCCTTTTCAGCCATTTTTAAAAGTTCTTCCCATCTTATTCTCTGAGATTCTTTAATTCAACACAGCTTGGGCATCTAGACCTGTGCTATGCAATAAAAGAGCCACAGTGACTAGTGTGGCTAAAGAATTGAATGCTTAATTTTATTTAATTTAAATTAAAATTTTAAGAAAGCTGACACTGGGTTGAGTTTGGGGAAGATTTTTAATTTTTATTTTTTTGAATGAAATTGTACACTTGACACCTTAATTAATTAATTATTTTATTAATTAATTATTTTATTAATTATTAATTAATTATTTTATTGTTCAAGTACAATTGTTTGCCTTTTCCCTCCACTACTGCACCCCACTTCAGCCATCTTCACCTCCCCCGCTGATGCCACCCCTCTTGGTTTTGTCCATGTGTCCTTTATAGTTGTTCCTGAAAACCCTTCCCCCCTTTTCTCCCCATTATAGCCTTCCAGCTCCCTTCTGGTTACTCAGTTTGTTCTCAATTTCAGTGTCATTGGTTATATTTTGCTTGCTTGTATGTTTTGTGAATTAGTTCTACTTAAAGGTGAGATCACATGGTATTTGCCTTTCACTGCCTGGCTTATTTCACTTAGCATAATGCTTTCCAGTTCCATCCATGCTGTTGCAAAGGGTAGGAGCTCATTCTTTCCTTCTGTTGTGTAGTATTCAATTGTGTAAAAGTACCATAGTTTCTTAATCCATTCATTTACTGATGGGCACTTAGGTTGCTTTCAACACTTGTCTATTGTAAATTGTGCTAGTATAAACATTGAGGTACATAGGTTCTTTTGGATTGGTGTTCCAGAGTTCTTAGGATATAATCCTAGCAGTGGAATTACAAGGTCAAAGGGAAGTTCCATTTTTAGTTTTCTGAGGAAATTCCATACTGGTTTTCACAGTGGCTGCACCAGTCTGCATTCTTGCCAACAGCACAGTAGGGGTCTCTTTTCTCCACATCCTCTCCAACACTTGTTGTTTGTTGCTCTGTTTATGATGGCCATTCTGACCAGAGTGAAGTGGTGTCTCATTGTGGTTTTAATTTGCATCTCTCAGATGGCTAGTGTTGTTGAGAATCTTATATGTCTGTGGGCCCTCTGTATGTCCTCCTTGGAGAAGTGTCTGTTCAGGTCTTTTGCCCATTTTTTAATTGTCCTGTTTGTCTTCCTGGAGAGGACTCATGTGAGTTCTTTATATATTTTGGAGATCAAACCCTTGTTTGATGTATCATTGGCAAATTTTTTTTTTCATGCAGTTGGTTCTTTTTTTATTTTTTATTTTTTTTATTTATTTTATTTTTTTTTAATTTTTTTTTTGTTTTTTTGTTTTTTTTAATTTTATTTAGTTATTTTTCAAGTACAGTTTTTTGTCTATTTTTCCCATCCCAGCCTCCCCTGCCCCTTGCTCCCCCCCCCCCCTCCCATTTCCTCCCCCCCCCCTTAGTTCTCGTCCCTGTGTCCTTCCTATTTGTTCCCTCCAAATCCCTCCCCCTTTTTCCCCTTAACTTCCCTTCCTTCTCCCCTCTGGTCACTATCCCCTTGTTCTCTATTTCAGTGTCTTTGTTTTTTGGGGTTTTTTTTTCTGCTTACTTGTTTGTTTTGTTGTTTAGCTTCCTGTTAAAGGTGAGATCATATGGTATTTGTCTTTCAGCACCTGGCCTATTTCACTCAGCATAATGCTTTCCAGTTCCATCCATGTTGTTGCAAAGGGTAGTAGCTCCTTCTTTCTCTCTGCAGCATAGAATTCCATTGTGTATATGTACCACAATTTTTGGATCCATTCATTTACTGATGGGCACCTAGGTTGCTTCCAACTCTTGGCTATTGTAAATTGTGCTGCTATGAACATTGTGGTGCATAGGTTCTTTGATATTGATGTTTTAGGATTCTTAGGATATAATCCTAGCAGTGGAATTGCTGGGTCAAAAGGCAGGTCGATTTTTATTTTTCTGAGAAAATTCCATACTGTTTTCCATAATGGTTGTACCAGTCTGCACTCCCACCAACAGTGAACTAAGGACCCCGTTTCCCCACAACCCCTCCAACATTTGTTGTTTGTTGCTTTGTTTATGATAGCCATCCTGACTGGTGTAAAGTGGTATCTCATTGTGGTTTTAATTTGCATCTCTCTGATAGCTAATGATATTGAGCATCTCTTCATGTGTCTCTGAATGTTCTGTATGTCCTCCTTGAGAAGTGTTTGTTCAAGTCCTTTTCCCATTTTCTAATTGGGTTGGGTGTCTTCTTAGAGTGGAGTCGTGTAAGTTCTTTGTATATTTTAGAGATTAAACCTTTGTCTGAGGTATCATTGGCAAATATGTTCCCATACAGTTGGTTGTCTTGCTAATTTAATACTGTTTTCTTTAGCCATGCAGAAGCTTTTTATTTTGATGAGATCCCATTTGTTTATTCTTTCCTTTACATTCCTTGCTCTAGGGGACATATCAGTAAAGAAGTTGCTGCGTGAAATATCTGAGATTTTCTTGCCAATGTTCTCCTCTAGGACTTTAATGGTGTTATGACTTACATTTAAGTCTTTTATCCACCTTGAATTTATTTTGGTGTATGGTGTAAGTCTGTGCTCAAGTTTCATTTTTTTTTGCATGTAGCTGTCCAGTTCTCCCAACACCATTTGTTGAAGAGGCTATCTTTACTCCATTTTATGTTACTGCCCCCTTTGTCGAATATTAATTGACTGTAGAGGGTTGGGTTGATTTCTGGGCTCTCTGTTCTGTTCCATTGGTCTATGTGCCTGTTTTTATGCCAGTACCAGGCTGTTTTGATTACAGTGGCCTTGTAATACAGTTTGATATCAGGTATTGTGATCCCCCCTACTTTGTTCTTCTTTCTCAAAAGAGCAGCTGCTATTCGAGCTCGTTTATGGTTCCATATAAATTTTCGAAGTGTTTGTTCTATGTCTGTGAGATATGCCATTGGTACTTTAATAGGTATTGCATTGAATCTGTATATTGCTTTGGGTAGTATGGACATTTTGATAATGTTAATTCTTCCAATCCATGAACAAGGTATATGTTTCCATTTGTTTGTGTCTTCCTTGATTTCGTTCTTCAGGGCTGTGTAGTTTTCTGCATACAGGTTTTTTACCTCCTTGGTTAGGTTTATTCCCAGATATTTTATTTTTCTTTTTGCTATATCAAATGGGATTTTTCTCTTTATTTCTGCTTCTGCTGATTCACTGTTGGTATACAAAAATGCCTTTGATTTCTGGATATTGACTTTATAACCAGCTGTTTTGCCAAACTCATCAATTAGTTTGAGGAGTTTTTGGGTAGAGTCTATAGGATTTTCCATGTACACTATCATGTCATCTGCAAACAGTGACAGTTTTGTTTCCTCCTTTCCTATTTGGATGCCTTTTATTTCCTTTTCTTGCCTGATCGCTGTGGCTAAAACTTCCAATACTATATTAAATAGAAGTGGTGAAAGTGGACAACCTTGTCTTGTTCCTGATCTTAGTGGAAAAGCTTTTAGTTTTTTCCCATTGAGTATGATATTGGCTGTAGGTCTCTCATATATGGCCTTTATTATTTTGAGAAATGCTCCTTGTATTCCCACTTTGCTGAGTGTTTTTATCATAAATGGGTGTTGTACCTTATCGAAAGCTTTTTCTGCATCTATTGATATGATCATGTGATTTTTGTCTTTGCTTTTGTTTATATGATGTATTACATTTACTGATTTGCGAATATTGAACCATCCTTGCATTCCTGGGATGAATCCTACTTGATCACGGTGTATGATCTTTTTGATATGTTGTTGGATGCGATTTGCCAATATTTTGTTGAGGATTTTAGCATCTATGTTCATCAGCGATATTGGCCTGAAGTTTTCTTTCTTTGTTGTGTCTCTGGTTTTGGAATTAAGATGATGCTGGCTTCATAAATAGAATTTGGGAGTTTTCCATCCTTCTGAATTTTTTGAAATAGTCTGTGGAGAATAGGGGTTAGCTCTTCCTTAAATGCTTTGTAGAATTCTCCTGTGAAACCATCTGGTCCGGGGCTTTTGTGTGATGGGAGTTTTTTGATTACTGCTTCAATTTCTTTTGCTGTTATTGGTGAATTTAGATTTTCTGCTTCTTTTTCACTGAGTTTTGGAAGATTGTATTTTTCTAGAAATGTGTCCATTTCCCCTAGGTTTTCAAATTTCTTGGCATACAGTTCTTCATAGTAATTTCTTACAATCTCTTCTATTTCTGTGGTATCAGTTGTAATCTCTCCTTTTTCATTTCTGATTGTGTTTATTTGTGTCCTCTCTCTTCTTTTCTTGATGAGCCTACTTAAAGGCTTGTCTATTTTGTTTATCTTCTCAAAGAACCAACTCCTGGATTCATTGATCCTTAGAATTGTGCTTTTAGTTTCTATGTCATTTAATTCTGCTCTAATCTTGGTTATTTCCTTCCTTCTGCTTGCTCTAGGCTGTCTTTGTTGTTGTTCCTCAAGTTCTTGCAGGCGTATGGTTAGGTTGTTTGTTTGAAATGTTTCTATATTCTTTAGGTAGGCCTGTATTGCTATAAACTTCCCTCTCAGGACTGCCTTGGCTGTGTCCCATAAGTTTTGGGTTGTTGTGCGATCATTTTCATTTGTTTCCAGAAATGTTTTGATTTCTTCCCCTAATTTCATTCTTGACCCATTCATTGTTTAATAGCATACCATTCAGTCTCCATGTTTTTGGGTGCTTTGGGTTTTTTTCTTTGGGGTTGGTTTCTAATTTCAGTGCCTTGTGGTCAGAGAAGATGCTTGGTATGATTTCAATTTTCTTGAATTTGTTGAGGCTCCTTTTGTGTCCTATCATGTGGTCTATCTTTGAGAATGTTCCATGTACATTTGAAAAGAATGTGTATTTAGCTTCTTTGGGATGAAGGGCTCTATATATATCAGTTAAGTCCATTTCATCTAGGGTGTTGTTTAATGCCACAATATCTTTTTTGATAATTTGTTTGGAAGATCTGTCCATTTTTGATAGTGGGGTGTTCAAATCCCCTACTATGATTGTGTTGCTGTCAATATCTTTCTTGAAGTCCTCTAAGGTTTTCTTGATATATTTGGGTGCCCCTATGTTTGGTGCATATATGTTTACAATGTTAATTTCTTCTTGGTGGATTCTTCCCTTGAGTATAATGAAATGACCTTCTGGGTCTCTCTTTACAGCCTTTTTTTTTGAAGTCTATTTTGTCTGATATGAGAATTGCTACCCCAGCTTTTTTTCTTGTCCGTTTGCTTGGAAAACTTGTTTCCAGCCTTTCACTTTTAGTCTGTGATGGTCTTTTGTCCTGAGGTGAGTCTCTTGTAGGCAGCATATGTGTGGGTCATGCTTTCTTATCCATTGAGCTATTCTGTGTCTTTTGATTGGAGCATTTAATCCATTTACGTTTAAGGTTATTATTGATAGGTACTTATTCATTGCCATTTTTGTACCTGTGTTCCTCTCTGTCTCCCTCTTATCCTTCCTTCCCTTAAAGCAGTCCTTTTAGTATTTCTTGTAGAGCTGGTTTGGTGGAGGCATATTCTTTTAGACTTCTTTTGTCTTGGAAGCTCTTTATTTGGCCTTCTATCTTGATTGAGAGCCTTGCTGGATAAAGTAGCCTTGGTTGTAGGCCTCTGGTTCTCATTACTTGAAATATTTCTTGCCATTCTCTTCTTGCTTGAAGTGTTTCCATTGAGAAGTCGGTAGCTAACCTTATTGGGGCTCCCTTGTATGTTATTTCTTTTTTCTCCCTTGCTGCCTTTAAGATTCTCTCTTTGTCCTGGAATTTTGCCATTTTGATGATGATGTGTCTTGAGGTGGGCCTCTTTGGGTTCCTCTTGGTTGGGACTCTCTGTGATTCCTGGATTTGTGAGACTTTTTCTCTTATCAAATTAGGAAAATTTTCTCTCATTACTCGTTCAAATACGTTTTCTATCCCTTGTTCTTCTTCTTCTCCTTCTGGTATTCCTATTATTCGTATATTATTACGTTTCATATTGTCTTGCATTTCTCTTAATCCCTCTTCATTCTTTCTGAGCCTCTTTTCATTTTCTTGCTCTTTCTGTGAGATGCTTTCTACCCTGTCCTCCAACTCACTAATCCTATCCTCGGCTTCATCTATCCTACTTTGGAAACTTTCTACTGTATACTTCAATTCGGAAATTGTATTCTTCATTTCCTCTTGTCTCTTGCTGATGGTTTCCATTTCCTTTTTGATGTTGCTGTAGTTTGCAGAGAGATCATTATAATTTCCCTGTAGTTTCTGGTAGCTCACTGTGAGCTCTTTGAGCTCTTTGAACTTCGTAATAACCAGTGCTTTGAATTCACTGTCTGATAGTTGATCAGCGTCTATTTCATCTAACATTCTTTCTGAAGTTTCTGCTTTTTCTTTCATTTGGGGATTGTTTCTTTGTCTTCCCATTGTTTGAGACTCTTCTTGTTAGTCTCTGCTTCCAAAATTGATCTGTTCTGAAACACTGGTTTTATGGTGTAAACTTCTGTGGTATGTTCCTTGTGAAGTTCAGTGGTACAGACTCCTTGAAGTTTCTTGATGTTCTTCGTCTCCACCTACACTCACGCTGGTCCTCGCACTGGTCTCTGCGTTGGTCGCCTACCACTGCTGAATGTCCCGGCTCTAGTAGCCGCCTCCTCAAGCACCCAGGCCCGTTACTACAGCAGCGGCACAGAGGCTGGGAATGTCCTGGCTCCCGTATCTGGCTCTCTCTGCCGCCCAGGGCCGTCACAGGGGCTTGGAGTGTCCCGGTTTCCGTACCTGACTCCGGGGCGTCTAGTCCTGTCTCTATGGCAGTGGCACAGAGGCTTAGAAAGTCCCAACTCCCGTACCTGATTCCCAGTGTCCAATCCCCTTGCTATGGCAGCAGCACAGGGGTTGTGACCCTCCCAGTTCCCGTAGAGGGATCCTCTGCCACCCCGGGCTGTCTCAGGGGTTTGGAGTGTCCAGGCTTCCGTACCTGACTCCCCGGCGTCCAGTCCCGTCGCTATGGCAGCGGCCCAGGATTTGAGAGCTTCCCGGCTCCCGTAGCTGGCTCCTCAGCTGCGTCACAGGGGTTTGGAGAGTCCCGGCTTCCGTACCTGACTCCCCAGCGTCCAGTCCCGTCGCTATGGCAGCGGCACAGGATTTGAGAGCTTCCCGGCTCCCGTAGCTGGCTCCTCAGGGTCCAGGCCTGTCTCTATGGCGGCGTCACAGGGGCCTTTGGTGTCCCAGCTCCTGCAACTGACCCTTCCGTTGCCCAGGCTAGTAGCTATGGCATCGGCACAAGGGTGTCCCCGCTCTGGTTCCTGACTCCTCTGTCTCCCAGGACCGTCACAGGGGCTTGGAGTGTCCGGCTTCTGTACCTGAGGCCCCGGCTCCCAGGCCTGTTGCTCTGGCGGCAGTACAGGGGCCGCGTGAGACCCAGCTCCGGTAGCTGACTCTGCCGCCGTCTGGTGTTTCAGCGTCGGTCACAATCTCTGGTCTTTTAATTTCATAAATGCTGGGTAACCGATGGTTTATTGTGCTGTTTTTCCATAGATCTGCCAGGATTTTCACCCATGAGTACAGGAGCTAGTATCCGCTCCATCTTACTCCGTGGCCATCTTCCCAGCATCCCCCTCTTTTTTTATTTTAATGCTGTTTTCTTTAGTCCTGCAGAAGCTTTTTATTTTGATGAGATCGCATTTGTTTATTCTTTCCTTTATGTCCCTTGTTGTAGGCGGCATATTGGTGAAAATATTGCTGTGTGGAATATCTGAAATTTTCCTGCCTATGTTTTCCTCTAAGACTTTTATGGTGTCACGACTTATATTTAAGTCTTTTGTCCACTTTGAATTTACTTTAGTGTATGGTATAAGTTGGTGCTCGAGTTTCATTTTTTTTGCATGTAGCTGTCCAGCTCTCCCAAAACCATTTGTTGAAGAGGCTATTTTTACTCCATTTTATTCTTCTTCCCCCTATGTCAAATGTTAATTGATCATAGGGACTAGGGCTTATTTCTGTGCTCTCTGCTCTGTTCCATTGGTCTATGTGTCTGTTCTTAAGCCAGTACCAGGCTGTTTTGATTACAGTGGCCTTGTAATACAGTTTGATATCAGGTACTGTGATCCCTACTGCTTTGTTCTTCTTTCTCAAAATTGCCACAGGTATTCAGGGTCATTTATTCTTGAATATAAATTTTTGAAATGTTTGTTGTAAATCTGTGAAATATGTGATTGCTAGTTTAATAGGTATTGCATTGAATCTATAAATTGCTTTGGATAGTATGCACATTTTGATGATGGAAGAATTTTTTAAAATATATATTTTATTGATTATGCAATTACAGTTGTCCAATTTTCCCCCTTCACTCCCCTCCACCCTGCACACACCCTCCCACCCACATTCCCTCTCTTTAGTTCATTTCCATGTGTCATACTTATTAGTTCTTTGGCTTCTACATTTCCCTTACTATTCTTACCTTCCCCCTGTCTATTTTCTACCTAGCAGCTATGCTACTTATTCTCTGCAGTTTTTCCTCCTACTTTCTCCTCCCACCCTCCCATTGATAACCCTCCATGTGATCTTCATTTCTGTGCTTCTGTTCCTATTCTAGTTGTTTGCTTAGTTTGCTTTTGTTTTAGGTGTGGTTGTTAATAACTGTGAGTTTGCTGTCATTTTACTGTACATGTTTTTTATTTTCTTTTTCTTAGATAAGTTCCTTTAACATTTCTTACAGTAAAGGCTTGATGATGATGACCTTCTTGAACTTGACCTTATCTGAGAAGCATTTTATCTGCCCTTCCATTCTAAATGATAGCTTTGCTGGATAGAGCAATCTTGGATGTAGGTACTTGACTTTCACGACTTGGAATATTTCTTTCCAGCCCTTCTTGCCTGCAAAGTCTCTTTTGAGAAATCCGCTGACAGTCTGATGGGAACTCCTTGGTAGGTAACTGTGTCCTTATCTCTTGCTGCTTCTAGGATTCTCTTCTTTATTTCAATGTTGGGCAATGTAATTGTGATGTGCCTTGGTGTGTTCCCTTTTGGATCCAACTTCTTTGGGACTCTCTGAGCTTCGTAGACTTCCTGGAAGTCTATTTCCTTTGCCAGATTGGGGAAGTTCTCCTTTATTATTTGTTCAAATAAGTTTTCCACTTGTTGCTCTTCCTCTTCTCCTGCTGGTGACCCTATGATTCAGATGTTGGAATGTTTAAAGGTGTCCTGGAGGTTCCTAAGCCTCTCCTGCTTTTTAAAAATTCTTGTATCTTCACTCTTTTCTAATTGGATGTTTCTTTCTTTCTTCTGGTCCACTCCATTGATTTGAGTACCAGTTTCCTTCCCATCACTATTGGTTCCCTATACATTTTCCTTTATTTCCCTTATTGTAGCCTTCATTTTTTTCATTTAATATACAGCCAAATTCAACCAATTCTGTGAGCATACTGATCACCAGTGTTTTGAACTGTGCATCTGATAGATTTGGTATCTCTTTGTTTCTTAGTTGTATTTTTTCTGGAGCTTTGATCTGTTTTTTTGTTTGGGTCATTTTTTTTTTGTCTTAAAGCACCCATTACATAGTAAGGAGTGGAGCCTTAGGTGTTCACCAGGGTGGGGCAACCCAGTCACTGGGTTGTGGGAAAGGCATTTGAGAGGGAACAATATGGTTTGTTCTGCTCTCTGCTGGATTTCAGTTCCTTTCCCCGATGTCCACAAGCAAATTGCGCCCTTCTGGTGCTGATACGTGTGTAGGTGGGTTTGTGTACATTCTAGAACCCTGTGGGTCTCTCCAACAAACTCTCCTGTGAGGCTGGGAGTTTCTCCTGGCACCTCAATCCCCACAGGTGTTTTCAATTGGTGTTCTGAGGCTTTATTTCCTGGTGCTGGGACTCTGGGTTGCATGGTCTATATTGCTCCCCAGTTTCACCTGGTTTATCTGCATGTGAATGTGGGATCCTCAGTCCTTTAGCTGCCTTACACATCCTGCCCCTCCACAATCCACCACCTTTCTGGTTCCTCCAGCTGCCACCTTGTGTGCCCAGGGTTTCCAGTCACTCCTTTGTCATGATCCCTCTGTGTCCCAGCTACTGAACTCCGCCCCTTCTATGGATCTGGATGAACGTTTCTACTTTAGCTCCTTGGTTGTAGGACTTCCATGCAATTCAATTTTCTGTCAGTACTGGTCAGTTTTTGTTTTTAAATTGTTGCTGTCCTTATTTTGGTTGTGTGAGGAGGCACAATGTGTCTACCTATGCCTCCATCTTGGCCAGATGTCCCTGATGATTGAAGATATTTTAAATTATATTTGGCCCAACTTACTTGAGTCTACTTTTTGACTCTGTGTTTTATGAATCTAAAATATATGTCATGATTTTTAGTATTAAAGAGGGATGTTACATTAATTATTTTTATGTTAATTACATGGTAAAATGATTTTCAGATACATTTTATTAAGCAAATTATATGATTAAAATTAACTTCACTGGCACAAAAACAGGCACATAGACAAATGGAACAGAACAGAGAGCCCAGAAATAAACCCAACTTTCTACAGTCAATTAATATTTGATAAAGGGGACAGTAACATAAAATGGATTAAAAATAGCCTCTTTAACAAATGGTGTTGGGAGAACTGGACAGTTACATGCAAAAAAATGAAACTTGAGCACTGACTTACACCA
Organism: Artibeus jamaicensis; assembly: GCF_021234435.1. NCBI lineage: Eukaryota > Metazoa > Chordata > Mammalia > Chiroptera > Phyllostomidae > Artibeus > Artibeus jamaicensis. The sequence continues at coordinate 1,005,555 of NW_026521837.1, forward strand.
TACACCAAAATAAATTTGAGGTGGATAAAAGACAACTATAAGCCATGAAATCATTAAAATCCTAGAGGAAAACATTGGCAAGAAAATCTCAGATATTTCACGCAGCAACTTTTTTACTGATATGTGCCCTAGAGCAAGGGACATAAAGGAAAGAATAAACAAATGGGGTCTCATCAAAATTAAAAGCTTCTGCATGGCTAAAGAAAATAGCATAAAAAAGAGAACCAATTGTATGGGAAAACATAATTGCCAATGATACCTCAGACAAAGGTTTAATCTCCAAAATATACAAAGAACTTACATGACTCCACTCTAAGAAGACAAGCAACACAATTGAAAAGTGGGCAAAGGACTTGAACAGACATTTCTCCAAGAAGGACATACAGAGAATCCTGGGACACATGAAAAGATGCTCAATACCACTAGCTATCAGAGAGATGCAAATTAAAACCATAATGAGATACCAATTTACACCAGTCAGAATGGCCATCATAAACAAAGCAACAAACAACAAATGTTGGAGAGGTTGTGGGGAAAAGGGGTCCCTAGTTCACTGTTGGTGGGATTGCAGACTGGTACAACCATTACGGAAAACAGTATGGAACTTTCTAAGAAAACTAAAAATGGACCAGCCTTATGACCCAGCAATTCCATTGCTGAGGCTATATCCTAAGAACCCTAAAATACCAATCCAAAAGAACCTATGCACCCCAATGTTCATAGCAGCACAATTTACAATAGCCAAGAGTTGGAAGCAACCTAGGTGCCTGTCAGTAAATGAATGGATCAAAAAATTGTAGTACATATACACAATGGAATTCTATGCAGCAGAGAGAAAGAAGGAGCTACTACCCTTTGCAACAACATGGATGGATCTGGAAAGCATCATGCTGAGTGAAATAGGCCAGGAGTTGAAGCACAAATATCATATGATCTCACCGTTAACAGGAAGCTAAACAACAAAACAAACAAGCAAGCAAAATAAAAACAAAGACACTGAAATCGAGAACAGGGGGACAGCGACCGGAGGGGAGGGAATTTCAGGGGAAAAAGGGGAAGGATTTACAGGAACTAGCATAAAGGACACATGGACAACAACTAAGGGGGTGCTCCGTGGGGAGCACGGGGGGTGGGTTGGGAAGGGAGTAAAAGAAAGAATACTGTAGTTGAAAACATTTAAAAAAATAAATTAATTAAAAATAATAACTTCATTTACTTTTGTAATGTGGCCATTAGAAATCTTAAAGTTACATTGTTTTATATTTCTTTTGCATACTGGTGGGCTAGAGAGAATGTAAACAAATTAAAGGAGCTAAATATTTGGGTTTTAAATTCAAATGCCAGTTTATTAAAAAGGTAGGGAATTTAGAATCACACATTCTTTCTTTTTCTCTGTTCTACTTGGAGAATATTAAAGTTTCTCAGTAGGGGGAACTAAGAAGGGGGTACTGGATGGATAGGAGCAGGTGGGTACCTCAAGTTTCTCTAGTGTTTGTGTCAGAGTCACTGTCCACTGCCCTTGCTGAGAACCAACACAAGCGGTCCTCTCAGTGGGTCAGTACAGATAAAGTACCATCTGTAGCCTGTGTCCCTTGACCTTACTTAGTCCTCACCAGTCCACTGTGTGGGGTAACTTCACTTTCCAACAGCACTTTCCCTGGTTTCCTAACGCCATCTTTTAATGCTCTTGGCTACCTATGAATGGAGAGTGGAACACTGACCTCCTGGAGGATTGGTGATATTGTGTACATGAAAGTCACTGCCCCAGGTAAGGTGGAATAAGTCACACCAACTCAGGATCTGCCATTTTGGAGACAGCTTCCCATCTTTACTGTGTAACCTGTTTCATCTTTTATAGGAGTGTGTGATCTTTTGACAGGTAAGGATATTCACCACTGTACTAATGAGGATGAGCTCTTCAGAGCATGTGATCTTTTGAAATTTTAATAGAGCCAGGTATTGTTTTTACATAGATTTACTTAATTTTATGATAATTTTTATTTGTTGCTTATGATTCACATTTTGTTTACTTCCTTGGACCCTGCTTCCCAGTGTAGGTTATGTGTAATTTCCATGTTCACATAGTGGGGCAGGTTGTATTTCCCCAAAATGGCCACAGCAACATTTTCAGTACCTTGTGCTCTTCAGAACCTTGCCACTCTAAAAAAGAAATGGAATCTATTTACCCCTCCCTGAAGCTGAGTGGGACTTTGTAACTGTCTTAATGAATAAAGTGGAAGTGAAGCTATGTGACTCAAAAGCTAGGTCTTAGATGATGATGGTATGGTTTCTGACTCACAGATGCTCACTGATGCTTTCTTTCTCTCTCTCTCTGTTCATCTTTGGAACTTTGCCCCTAGGTTCTAAGAAAGCTCAAACTAGCTCATGTTGAAGAATATATGGAGATGCCCATGTGGAGATCAGTTGAGGCCCCCTTGATTACAGCTGGTATCAACTGTCTTCAAGTATTCTAGTTGAGGCTTCTGGCATCCTGAAACAGAGAAAATATGTCTGCATTGTGCTCTGCCTCAGTTTCTTATCCACTCATAAAAATATATGGCTTTATGCTACTATGCTTTATGCAATTTCTATGTAGCCATAGTAACAAACATACAGTATCCAATACTTATCTATATTATTTCACCCACGAAACTACATATATTATAATTATCTGATGGCTTCTCTATCCTTTGTATACTCTTAAGTTCCTTGTGGACATATCTATGTCACACCTGTCAGTATTCCCTATACCTGGCACACCATCTGCAAAGTAAGGACCCAATAATGTTTGAGTTATCAAAAGTGGGAAAGAAGTAAATGGGTTTGATCCCTGATGGAGAACAGGAGCTAGGAAATGAGAAGATTATGTTATGACAATGATGACTGAGGGAAGTATTTACAGGCATAATTCATCTGGATTTCAGCAAGATATTTTACAGAGCCCCTCATGACATTTTTGCATAGGCTAAATTATAATGGTTAAGAGGATTTGTACTCTTTGAAATCTAGATCTAAGTAGTGTTGATGTAGAATTTAAATCAGCTTCAAGGGAGGCTTTTAGGGGAATATGCCTGGAAATTTAACCTAGCCTCTTCACATTTGAGTAAAGATATTCATAATACACTTACCAAATTGGGTTAAAATACATTAGCCAAAGAAAAAGTAATGGCACTAGATGAAAGAATCAAAATTCTAAAAGACTTTGGTGATCTATAATAATGCACTACAATAAATAGAATGAATTTAGCAGAGGTAAATGTAAAGTATACAATTTTTATTACAAAAATATCAATGCCCTATTTGGGTTGCTCATTTTGTTAGAGCATTGTTTGAAAACACCAAGGTTGCTGGTTTGGTTTCTAGTGAGGGCACATAAGTAATCAATCAACCAATGAATGCGTAAATAAGTGGAACAATAAATTCTCTCCCTCTCCCTCTCTCTTTCTCTTTACCTCTCTGTAAAATAAAAGAAAATCAGTTGTAGTATATGTATAGGTTATTTAACATGGGTTCATCTGAAGGAAGAATGAGGGATTTAGATTGCCTGCAAGCTCACTAGTGAACTATAATGTGAGGTGGCTGCTAAAAAATGTTCATGCAGTCTCAGGTCTGTTCATTAAGAAAGTTCTTAGATCAAATGGAAATAAGAGTTCTACTGTAGTAGAGTCTTTTATTTGAATAAGTTATACATACTAAATTCTCAGTGTGCTGTACACTATTCTAAGGGATTTTATGATACATCTGATTGATGTTTTTACAGCTACCCTACAGAGATAGATGCTATTTTAATTTCCATTGCATAAAATGAGGATAACAAACAGAGATATATTAATTAATTTTCCCACATTGCACATCTATTTAGTAGCAGGGATGGGATTTGAACTTATGCCAAAACTTGCTCTCTTAAATACTACCCAAGTTTCAGGCACCTCATTTTGGAGACAAGGGAAGCTGTCATGTGCCTGGAAGAATATAGTCAAGATGGTGAAATTATGGCTAGAAATAACATTGGAAAGTGATCAGAGGAACTGAAACCCTTGAGCTGAGTAAGACAGGTTTCTGTTTTGCAAATGTGTAAAAGGTAGTTTATACTTGAAATATGAAAGATACATCTTACAAAATCATTAATAAAAGAAGTGAATGCTTGGAGGTGCAGCAGGTGAGGAAGGACTATGGCAGTTAGGCTGCTAAAAAGCAGATTCTAACAACTGGAGGTGCTGGTATATACTGTATGTCCACCTCCAGGTGTGAAATTTGAAAACTCTGGTATGTCCTTTTATTTTCTTCTTTATTGTCAATGTTCCATAGACTTGAACTAAGTTTTCCTCTCTGACCCAGAAACTTTTGTGATAGAGCAAATATTTCTGCAGTATTTTAGGATTTTGTACATTAATTTTGAATGCTGTTTAAATCATCATAGAAATAAATGTGCCTCTAGGTTTTAAAATAGAGCAAAAGAGTATGCTTTTGTTATAGAGATGTTATTCATAGAACTTAACACAGTGCTTGCAACACAGTAGACATTCAATTAATGTCAGAAAAATATTTGATATATATTTTTAATTTTTATTTAGTTATTTTTCAATTGAAATGTTTTTCTTTTTTAAAGCATTTTAATTTAATTATTGTTCAAGTACAGGTTTCTGTCTTTTACTCCCATCCCAGTCCACCCCCCCAGTGCTCCCCACATCCCTCCCATCACATAAAGGAAAGAATAAACAAATGGGATCTCATAAAAATTTAAAGTTTCTGCATGGCTAAAGAAAACAGTATTAAGATAAAAATAGAACCAACTGTATGGGAAAATATATTTGCCAATGATACCTCAGACAAAGGTTTAATCTCCAAAATATGCAAAGAACTTACATGACTCCACTCTAAGAAGACACCCAACCCAATTAAAAAATGGCAAAAGGACTTGAACAAACACTTCTCCAAGGAGGACATACAGAACATTCAGAGACACATGAAGAGATGCTCAATATCATTAGCTATCAGAGAGATGCAAATTAAAACCACAATGAGATACCACTTTACACCAGTCAGGATGGCTATCATAAACAAAGCAACAAACAACAAATGTTGCAGAGGTTGTGGGGAAAAGGTTTCCCTAGTTCACTGTTGGTGGGATTGCAGACTGGTACAACCATTATGGAAAACAGTATAGAATTTTCTAAGAAAACTAAAAATGAATATGCCTTTTGGTCCAGCAATTCCACTGAAATGTTTTTCTAAATAAAGATTTATTAAAATTAAAAAATTTAATATAATCTATAAAATATATATTTTATTAATAAATATAAATTCAAAAGGTATATATTTATATCTATTGCAAATAAATTCAATACTTTAACATGTCAATGTATTATATAAATAATAAATAATATTTATGTATGTAAAATGCTATGAGCATATAAATATAATAAACATATGAAGAAATGATATGTAATAATAATATATACATAAATCTATAAATATGAATAAACTCCATGGGTCATACATATAAGTCTTTGGCTTCTCCATTTTCTATACTATTCTTAACCTCCCCCTGTCTATTTTCTGCTTACCACTTATGCTTCTTATTCCCTGTACCTTTTCCCCCATTTCCTCCACTCCCCCTCCTTACTGATAAGCCTCCTTGTGATCTCTATTTTTGTGGTTCTGTTCATGTTTTAGTTATTTGCTTAGTTTGATTTTTTTTTTTAGGTTCAGTTGTTGATAGTTGTGAGTTTGTTGTCATTTTACTGTTTATATGTGTGTGTGTGTGTATACACACAGTTTTATGTCTTTTACTCCCTTCCCAGCCCACCCCCTCCAGTGTTCCCCACCTCCCTCCCATTTCCACCCCCTTTAGTTTTTTCATATTTTTGATCATCTTATTTTTCTTAGATAAGTTCTTTTAACATTTCATATGGTAAAGGCTTTGTTATGATGAACTCCTTTAAGTTGACCTTATCTGGGAAGCACTTTATCTGCCCTTCCATTCTAAATGATAGCTTTGCTGGATAGAGTAATCTTGGATGTAGGTCCTTGCTTTTCATGAATTTGAATACTTCTTTTTAGCCCCTTCCTGCCTGCAAGTTTTATTTGGAGCAATTAGCTGAGAGTCTTATGGGAACTCCTTTGTAGGTAATTGTCTCCTTTTCTCTTGCTGCTTTTAAGATTCTCTCCTCATTTTCAATCTTGGGTAATGTAATTATGATGTGCCTTGGTGTGTGCTTCCTTGGGTCCAAATTCTTTGGGACTCTGGAAGTGTATTTCCTTTGCCAGATTGGGGAAGTTCTCCTTCATTATTTTCTCCAATGTGTTTTCAATTTCTTGCTCTTCCTCTTCTCCTTCTGGCACCTCTATGATTCAAATGCTGGAGAGTTTGAAGTTGTCCCAGAGGTTCTTCAGCCTGTCCTCATTTTTTGAATTCTTGTTTTTTCACTTTGTTCTGGTTGAATGTTTATTTCTTCCTTTTGCTACAAATTGTTGATTTGAGTCCCAGTTTCCTGTTCATCATTGTTGACTCCCTGTACCTTTTCCTTTATTTTGCTTTCCATAGCCTTCAGTCTTTCCTTTACTTTGTGGCAATACCAACCATTTCTGTGAGCATCCTGATTACCAGTGTTTTGAACTCTGCATCTGATAGGTTGTCTGTCTCCTTGTCATTTGTTTTTTTTTCCTGGAGTTTTGATCTGTTCTTTCATTTGGGCCATATTTCTTTGTCTCAGCCTACCTGTTACATTGTCAGGGGTGGAGCTTTAAGGTATTTTCCAGGGTGGGCAACTGTTTCACTGAATTGTGGCACTCCCTGTAGAGGGTCAGAGAAGGAACAATGATATTTGCTTGGCTCTTGCCCCAGTTTCTGTCATTTTTTTTTTTGCTTCCCACAAGGGTTGTGCCCTTTCAGGTACTGATTCCCAGGTGGGTGGGTTTGTGTACATTCTAGTATCCTGTGGATCTCTCCAACAAACTCCTATGTGGCTGGGAGTTTCTCCCATTGACACAACCCCCACAGATTTTTATATCCAGAGGTTTTGAAGCTTTATTTCCCAGCACTGTAACTGTGGGTTGCTCAGTCTGTCTTGCTCCCCAGTTGTTCCTCCTTGTTTCTCCACACACAAATATGGAACCACCTGGTGCACCAGCTGCTGCCTCACCTGCTCTGTCCCCCATCCACTGCTTTGCCGAATGTCCTCTCTGGCCTCAGCTGCCCATCTTCAATCCTCCTACCCATTTGAATGAATATTTATTCTTCAACTCCTTGGTTTTTGGACTTCCATACAGTTAAATTTTCTGGCAGTATGGGTTATTTTTGTTTTTAAATTTGTTGTTGTCCTTGTTTTGGTTGTGTGAGGAGGCAAAATGTATATATGTACAACTTCACCTTGGTCAGAAGTCTGAAAACTTTCTTCTTTTTAATGGCAAAGTAGCATTCCATTTTGTAAATGTCCCATAGTTGTTTTATCCGCTCATCTATTGATAGACACTTCAGCTGCTTCTGTATCTTGGTGATTGTAAATAACACTGTAATGAACTTAGGGGGGCTTATGTTCTATGTAATTAGTGTTTTGAGTTCCTTCGAAGTTACTCCTAGAAGTGAGATAGCTGGTTTGAAAAGCAGATCCATTTTTTAATTTTTTGAGGTATCTCCATACTGATTTCTACAGTGGCTGCACCAATCCGCATTCCCACCAACAGTGCAAAATGGTTTCTCTTTCTCCACATTTTTGCCAGTACTTGTTGTTTGTTTATTTACTGATGATAATCATTCTGACAGGTGTGAGATGACATCTCATTGTGGTTTTAATTTGCATTTCTCTGTTGATTAGTGATTTTGAACATCTTTCATATGTCCTCTTTGGAGAAATGTCTATTCAAAGCCTTTGTCCATGGTTTAATTGTTTTTTTTTTTTGCTGTTGAGTTTTGTAAATTCCTTATAAAGTTTGGATATTAACCCCTTATTAGATGTATTGGTGAATATTTTCTACTATTTTGTGAGTTGTCTTTTTATTTCATTGATGATTTTTTTTTGTTGTGCAAAAACTTTTTAGTTTGATGTAGTCTCATTTGTTTATTTTTCTTTTGTTTCCATTGCTTGGTGACATATAGCTGATAATACATTGGTAAGAGCAATGTCTGAGATTTTGCTACTTAAGTTTTCTCCTAAAATTTTTATGGTTTGAGGTCTAGCATTTAAGTTTTTGATCCATTTTGAATTTATTCTTGTGTGTGGTATAAGAAAGTGGTCTAGTTTCATTTTTCTGCACATATTTTTCCAATTTATCAACACCATTTATTGAATAAACTTTCTTTAGCCCATTGCATGTGCTTCCTCTGTCAAATATTGACTATAAACATGTGGGTTTATTTCTGGGTTCTTTATTCTGTTCCATTGATCAATGTGTTTGTTTTTATGCCAGTAGCATTCTTCTTTAATTACCATAGCCTTATAGTATATCTTCATATTAGGTAGTGTGATTTCTCCAGCTTTGTTCTTCTTTCTCAGATTCACTTTGCTATGTGAGGCCTTTTGTGGTTCCATATAAATTTTAAAATATTTGTTCTAGATCTGTGACATACATAATTACAATCTTTTTAAAAAATATATTTTATTGATTATGCCATTAGAGTTGTTCTATTCCCCCCTTCATTCCCCTCCACCCTGCACACCCCTTCCCCCACCATTCCCCCCCTTTAGTTTATGACCACGAGTCTCAAGTTCTTTAAATTCTATATTTCCCCTCCTATTCTTCCCTCCCTCCTATCTATTTTCTACCTACCATCTATGCTATTTATTTTCTGTACCTTCTCCCCCCTTCTCCTTTTCCCACTCTCCTGTTGCTACCCCTCCATGTAATCTTCATTTCTATGGTTCCACTTCTGATGTAGCTGTCCTCTTAGTTTCCTTTTAGGTGTGGTTGTTAATAACTGTGAGTTTGCTGTCCTTTCATTGTTTATATTTTTATCTTCCTTTTCTTATATAAGTCCCTTTAACATTTCATATAATAAGGGCTTGGTGATGATGAACTCCTTGAATTTGACCTTATCTGAGAAGCACTTTATCTGCCCTTCCACTCTGAATGAAAGCTTTGCTAGATAGAGCAATCTTGGAGGTAGGTCCTTGCTTTTCATGACTTGGAATACTTCTTTTCAGCCTCTTCTTAGCTTTAAGGTCTCTTTGAGAAATAAGCTGACAGTCTGATGGGAACTCCTTTGTAGGTGACTGTCCCCTTATCTCTTGCTGCTTTTAGGATTCTCTCCTTCATCTTAATCTTGGGTAATGTAATTATGATGTGCCTTGGTGTGTTCGTCTTTGGGTCCACCTTCTTTGGGATTCTCTGAAATTCCTGGACTTCCTAGAAGTCTATTTCCTTTGCCAGATTGGGGAAGTTCTCCTTTATTATTTGTTCAAATACGTTTTCCACTTGTGGCTGTTCCTCTTCCCCTTCTGGTATGCCTATAATTCAGATGCTGGAATATTTAAAGATGTCCTGGAAATTCCTAAGCCTCTCCTCATTTTTTGAATTCTTGTTTCTTCATATTTTTCTGTTTGGCCATTTTTTTTCTTCCTTCTGGTCCACTCCCTTGATTTGAGTCCCAGTTTCCTTTCCATCACTATTGGTTTCCTGTGCATTTCCCTTCATTTCACTTAGTTTAGCCTTCATTTGTTCCTCTAATTTGTGACTAAAATCAGCCAGTTCTGTGACCATCCCGATCACCAGTGTTTTGAACTGTGTATCTGATAGGTTGGCTATCTCTTGGTTGCTTAAAAGTATTGGCTCTGGGGCTTTGATTTGTTCTCTTTGAGCCATAAATTTTTGATCAGGTTGCACCTGTTACATATGAGGATCAGAGCATTAGTTGTTCACCAGTGTGGAGCAACCCAGTTGCTGGGTTGTGACACTGTATGTGGGGGTGGAGTCAGAGAGGGAACAATGGGCTTGCTCCACTGTCTCTTCAATTTCAGTCCCCTCTGCTGCTTCCCACAAGCAAATTGGGCCCTTCTAATGCTGGTTCCCAGGTGGGTGGGCTTATGTATGTTCTAGGATCTTGTGGGTCTCTCCATTGAATTCTCCTGTGAGGCTAGGAGTCTCTCCCAGCACCTCTTCAATAGGTGCTGTTAGGCTTTATTTCCCATCGCTGGAGCCCTGGGTTGCGTGGTCTGTCTTGCTTCCCATTTTTGCCTAGTTTATCTGTGCACAAATGTGTGACCTGGGTCAGCCCTGCACTGCCTGCGCTCCCAGGTCTGGCAGCCACCACCTTTTTTTGCTGCAACCCCTCTTTGCTGGCTGCCTACTCTGCCCCTCTTACTGGTCTGGTTGAATGGATGTGGGACTTCCATATAGTTCAGTTTCCTGTCTGTTCTGGTTGTGTTTTTGTTTCTAAATCTTTGTTGTCCTTAATTTTGGTTGTTGGAGGAAGCATGGTTTTTCCACCTGCACCTCCATCTTGGCCAGAACTGTGCCTTTTAGTTCTTTTGACCTTTTTTTTTCTGGGAAGCTCTTATTTCACCATCCATTTGAAATGAGAGCCTTGGTGGGTAGTCTTGGTTGCAGTCCTTTGCTTTTCATTACTTGGGATATTTCTTGCCATTCCCTTCTGACTTGTTGTGTTTCTGTTGAGTAATTAACTGATGCCTTTCGAGGCTGTCTTGTATGTTACTAGCTGTTTTTCCCTTGTGTCCTTTATTTTTTTAAAATTTTATTGATTATGCCATTACAGTTGTTCTATTTCCCCCCTTCATTCCCCTCCACCCTGCACACCCCCTTCCCCACTATTCCCCCCTTTAATTTATGACCACATGTCTCAAGTTCTTTAGATTCTATATTTCCCATACTATTCTTGCCCTCCCCTATCTATTTTCTACATACTGTCTATGCTACTTATTTTCTGTACCTTCTCCCCCCTACTCCTCCTCCCACTCCCCTGTTGCTAACCATCCATGAGTTCTTCATTTCTATGGTTCTGCTCCTGATTTAGCTGTCTTGTTAGTTTGCTTTTGTTTTAGGTCTGGTGGTTAATAACTGTGAGTTTGTTGTCCTTTCACTGTTCATGTTTCCTTAACTTCTTTTTCTTAGATAAGTCCCTTTAACATCTCATATAATAAGGGCTTGGTGATGATGAACTCCTTGAATTTGATCTTATCTGAGAAGCACTTTATCTGTCCCTCCATTCTAAAGGGAAGCTTTGCTGGATAGAGAAATCTTGGATGTAGGTCCTTGCATTTCATGACTTGGAATACCTCTTTCCAGCCCCTTCTTGCCTGTAAGGTCTCTTTTGTGAAATCCACTGACAGTCTGATGGGAACTCCTCTGTAGGTGACTGTCCCCTTATCTCTTGCTGCTTCTAGGATTCTCTCCTTCATTTTAATCTTGGCTAATATAATTATGATGTGCCTTGGTGTGTTTCTTCTTGGGTGAAACCTCTTTGGGATGCTGTGAGTTTCCTGGACTTCTTAGAAGTCTATTTCCTTTGCCAAATTGGGGAAGTCCTCCTTTATTATTTTTTCAAATAAATTTTCCACTTCTCACTCTTCCCCTTCCCCTTCTAGTACCCCTGTAGCTCGGATGTTGGAATGTTTAAAGATATCCTGGAGGTTCCTTAGCTTTTCCTCATTTTTTGAATTCTTGTTTCTTCATTCTTTTCTGTTTGGTCATTTTTTTCTTCCTTCTTGTCCACTCCCTTGATTTGAGTCCCAGTTTCCTTTCCATCACTATTGGTTTCCTGTGCATTTCCCTTCATTTTACTTAGTTTAGCCTTCATTTGTTCCTGTAATTTGTGACTAAAATCAACCAGTTCTGTGAGCATCCTGATCACCAGTGTTTTGAAGTGTGCATCTGATAGGTTGGCTAGTTCTTGGTCACTTACAGTTATTGTCTCTGGGTCTTTGAGTTCTTCTTGAGCCATGTTTTGGTCTGTTTGCACCTGTTACATATGAGGAGCAGAGCCTTAGGTGTTCACCAGTGTAGGGCCACCCAGGTCCCTGGATTTTGATGCTGTATGTGGGGGCAGGGCCAAAGAGGGTCAATGGCGGTCCCCTGTGGTGCTTCCCACCGCTGGGGCCTGTGGGGACTGTCTCACTTATCGCTCCTTTGCCTGATTTACCTGCGCATGAATGTGTGACTGTGGTCAGCCTGCCACCTTGCTCCCTCACTGAATCCACCGGTTGGTATCCCACACCTGGGATCCGTCCACGGCTGCCTGTGCACCTGGGTTAGGAGATCTTTCTTGCCCAAGCCTGCTCCACTGCTGGCTCTGCCCCTCTTACAGATCAGGCTGAATGGTTCCTTGTTGTTGGACTTCTATATAGTTCAATTTTCTGTGTTTTGGCTGCATTTTTGTTACTAAAACTTTGTTGTCTTTAAACTTGGTTGTGCGAGAAGGTACAGTGTTTCTACCTACACCTCCATCTTGGTGGAAGTCCACATCATTACAATCTTGATAGGAATTTCATTGAATCTATAGATTGCTTTGGGTATCATGGGCATTTTAATGATTTTAATCTTCCAATCCATGAGCATGATATGTGCTTCCACTTATTTATATCTTCTTCTATTTCTTCTTTGTCTTATAATTTTCCAAGTACAGGTCTTTTACATCCTTGGTTAGGTTTATTACTAGGTATTTTATTCTTTTCGTAGTAATTGTGAATGGGATTGTTTTGTTTTCTTAATTTCTGTTAGTTCATTATTGGCATATAAAAATGCAACTGACATATGGATGTTTATTTTGTGTCCTGCTACTTTGCTGAGTTCATTTATCAGTTCTAGTAGTTTCTTGGTGTAATCTTTGGGGTTCTGTTGTACATTATCATATAATCTGCAAATAAAGATAGTTTTATTTCATCTTTTCCAAACTGGGTGCCTTTTATTTATTTTTTGTCTGATTGCTGTAACTACAACTTCCACCACTATGCTGAATAAAGAGGTGAAAACAGACATCCCTGTATTGTTCCCAACCTTAAGGAGAGTGCTTGTAGTTTTTCCCCATTGAGTATGATGCTGGCAGTGGGTTTGTCATGTATGGTTTTTTACTATGTTCAGGTATGTTTCCTGTAATCCCAGTATGCTGAGATTCTTTTAATCACAAATGGGTACAAGATTTTATCAAATGCTTTTTCTGTGTCTATTGATATTATCACGTCATTTTTATCCTTCATTTTGTTTGTGTGGTAAGTCACATTTATTGATTTGCAAATGTTGTGCCAACTTTGCATTCCTGGAATAAATCCCACTTAGTCATGGTGTATGATCTTTTTGATGTATTGCTGTATTGGTTTGCTAATATTTTGTTGAGTATTTTAGCATCTATGTTCATTGGGGATATTGGTTTATAATTTTCTTTGTAGTGTCTCTATCTGGTGTAGGAAAAAGAATAATATTGGCCTTATAAAATGAGTTTGGGAGCCTTCCCTCCTCTTGAATTTTATGAAATAGTTTCAGAAGGAGAGGTGTTATTTCTTGGAAGTTTTGATAAAATTCACCTGTGAAACCATCTGATCCAGGGCTTTTGTTTGTTAGTAGTTTTTTTTATTATGCTTCAATTTTATTAAGTATAATCTGTCTATTAATATTTTGTGATGCTTCCTGATTTAGTTTTGGAAGATTGTATGTTTCCAGGAATTTATTCATTTTGTCCCTGCTGTCCAGTTTGTTGGTATATAGTTGTTCCTAATATTTTCTTACAATCCTTTGTATTTATTTCTTTCAGTTGTTCTTTGTCTGCTTTCATTTCTGATTTTATTTATTTAGGTCCTTTTTCTCTCTCTCTCTCTTTTTTTTTTTGGTGTGTCTTTTCAAAGGGTTGTCAATCTTGTTGATGTTTTCAAAGAGCCAGCTCCTGGATTCATAGGTATTTTGTATCATTTTTTAGATTCTATTTCATTTATTTCTGCTCTGGTATTTATTATTTCCTTTCTTCTACTCAGTTTGGGTTTTGTTTGTTGTTCTTTTTTAAGTTCCTTTAAGTGTAAATTTAGATTGTTTACTTGACCCTTTTCTTCTTTTTTGAGATAAGCCTATAATGCTATTAATTTCCCTCTTAGGATTGCTTTCCCAGTGCCCCAAGGATTTTGGATTGTTGTGTACTCAATCCATTGTTGTGTACTCATTTTGATCTGTTTGAAGGTAGCTTTTGATTTTTTCCCTTGATCTTATTGTTGACCCACTCATTGTTTAAAAACATGAGATTTAACTTCCGTGTCTTTGAGAATTTTTTAGTATTCTTCATGTGATTGATTTCTAGTTTCATAGCATTGTCGTCAGAGAAGATGCTTGATATGATTTCAGTCATTAAATTTATTGAGACTTGTTTTATGTTTTAACATGTGGTATGTCCTTGGAGATGTTCCATGTACATTTGAAAAGCATGTATATTCTGCCACTTTGAGGTGAGATGCTCTGAAGAGTAAATTCAAGTAAATATCAAATAAATTAAGGCCACAGTCTCCTTGTTTATTTTCTGCCTGGAAGATCTATTTATTGAAGTCAATGGGGTGTTAATATCTGCTAGTATGACTACATTTCTGTTGATCTCTCCATTTATGGCAACAAAAAATTGCTTTACATATTTAGTGCTCCTATGTTGGGTGTGTAAAAGTGTGCTGTGTTATATCCTCTTCTTGGATTTTTCCTTTAATCACTACATAGTGTCCTTATTTGTCTCTTTCTGTAGCCTTATTTTTAAAGTCTATTTTTTCCTTGGAGTAGGAGATGTAGGTACTCCTACTCCATCCTTTTTTTCCTTTCTATTTGAATAATATATATTTTTCCATCCCTTTACTTTTAATATGTGTGTATCTTTTAATCTCTTGGGTCTGTTATAGGCAGCATATATATGGATATTTTTCTTATATTTTTTTAGCTGTTCTATGTCTTTTGGTTGGAGCAATAAAACCATTTACATTTAAGTTGATTATTGATAGATACATATTTAGTGCTATTTTAAGGTCAGACTATCTCCTTCTGTTTTTGTGACTCTTGTTCTTTTTCTTCTTAAAGCAAGGCCTTTAACATTTGTTGAAGTACTGGTGTTAAGAAGCTCCTTTAGATTTTTCTTGTCTGGGAAGCTTCTTATTACTCCTTGATTTTAATTGATAGCCTTGCTGGGTAAAGTAGACTTGGTTGTAGGTCCTTGCTTTTCACCACCTTGAATATTTCACACCACTTCCTTCTTGCCTGAAATGTTTCTGTTAAGAAATCAAATGACAGCCTAATTGGTGCTCCCTTGTATGTAACTATCTGCTTTTCTCTTGCAGCCTTTAGGATTCTCTCCTTGTCTTTAAAGTCTTGTCATTTTAGACATGATGTGCTTCAGTGTAGGCCACTTTGGGTCCAACATATTTAGGACTCTCTGAGCTTCCTGGACTTGCATGTGTTTTTCCTTCACAGGTTTTGGAAGTTTTCAGTCATTATTTCTTCAAATAAGTTTTTGATCTCTTGCTCACTCTCCTCTTCTTCTGCCCTGCCACCTGACTTTGCCCCTCCCATGGGTCTGGATGAATGTGTCTATTTTAACTCCTTGGTTGTCAGGCTTCCATACAGTTCAATTTTCTGTCACTACTGGTTGTTTTTATGTTTCTGAATTTTTGTTGTTTTTATTTTGGTTGTGTGAGGAGGCACAGTGTGTCTATGTGCTCCTCCATCTTGGCTGGAAGTCTACCATTTTCATATCTTTTTCTATCCCTTTACTTTTCATTTTGTGTGTCTTTTGATCTGAAGTTCTCTTGTAGAAGTATATGTAGGGTGTTCTTATCCATTCAACCACCCTACATCTTTGATTGGAACACAAAACATTTGCATTTAAAGTAATTATTGATAAATATGTATTTATTGTCATTTTATTATTCATATTTTTTTATCTTTTTTCTTCCTATTCAAGAAGACTTAACATTTCTTGTAATACTGTTTTGGTGGTAATGAAATCCTTTAGCTTTTTCTTGCCTGGGGAAGGTCTTTATCTGTCCTTCAATTCTAGATAATAGCTTTGCTGGGAAAGCAATCTTGGTTGTAGGTCCCTGCTTATCACTTTGAATATTTTGTGCTAATCCTTTCCGCATAGTTTCGGTTGAGAAATCATCTGGAAGTATTATGAAAGTTCCTTTGTGGGTAATTAACTGCTTTTCTCTTGCTGGTTTTTTTTCTGGTGCACCATTTTGGGGGATATTGCAATACCAGGTCGATGTGTGCAGTGGATAGAGCAAACTCCTATTCCATCTCCAAGCTCCAAAAATCCACTTTATGTAATGTCCTTGGATAGAGGACATATCAGATATTAAACTGAAAAGAACAGATACTACACTTGGTCTTATCCAAAAGTCTGAGATGCAATCTCTTGCTGATTTTAAGATATCCTGTCTTTAACTTTTGCAATTTTAATTATGATGTGTCTTAGTGTGGACCTCTTTGGGCTCATCTTGTTTGGGACTCTTTGCTTCTCACACTTGTATGTCTATTTCTTTTACCAGGTTAGGGAAATGTTCAGTCATTATTCTTTCAAATAGGTTCTCAATTCCTTTCTCTCTGTCTTTTCCATCTGGTCCTCCTATTATGAGGATGTTGTTAGATTTGTTGTTGTCCCTGAGATTCCTTAAACTATTCTCATTCTTAAAATGTTTTAATATTTTTTTGCTGTTCTGATTGGTTGTTTTCTGCTACCCTGTCTTTTAAATTCAACTCTCTGCTTCATCAAATCTGTTGTAAATTCCTTCTAGTGTATTCTTTATTTCAGACATTATTTTTTTCATTCCTGATGTTCATTTTTTATAGTTTCTACACCCTTTTTATGCTGTTGAAGCTCTCACTAAGTTCCTTGAACACCCTTATAACCTTTTTTTGAACTCTGTATCTGGTAGTTTGCTTGCCTTCATTTCATTAATTCTTTGGAGATTTTTCCTGTTCTTTTTTTTTTTTTGCACATTTTTCTTTGCCTTCCCATTTTGTCTACCTCTGTTTGTTTC